>NC_041395.2:214707099-215070849 GCF_900747795.2 Erpetoichthys calabaricus
TCTCTCCCTCCCTCTCGCTCACTCACTACCACCTCCTCCAGCCCCCACAGTGAGCCCCTACAGCTCACAACCTCCTCTGATCCTTCCAAACAATCAAGAGGCTTGATGAACTTTTCCTGAATGGCACTCCTCACATGCTTCTCCCCACCATTTCCCTCTCTCACTCACACATTGGTTACCATTACTGATCTTCGTCTTCATTTTGCCCTTTCTTTCTTTTTTATCCTTCTTTCTACTCAAACTTTTATAAATGCGAGTGTGAGTGCTGCCCTACATGTTCCACATAGCAGCTAATCAGCCCAATTCCCAATTAAGAGCTTCATAGCTGCCTTTCTTTACTACATACACCTAAAACTCACAAGTTGCACTATTTTTAAAAGAACCTACACCTGGTTAATCCACCACAGACAAATGACACACCATGTCACACAAAACAAAAAAATGTAAACATATTCCAACAAATACAAAAAAATGTCAAAAGTGCCAAATTTAAAAGATTAATTTCTCTAAAGAAAATATCTATCCATCCATTATCCAACCCGCTGAATCCGAACACAGGGTCACGGGGGTCTGCTGGAGCCAATCCCAGCCAACACAGGGCACAAGGCAGGAACCAATCCCGGGCAGGGTGCCAACCCACCACAGTAAAGAAAATATAAAATAATCAAAACTAAGTACTAAATCACCAACAGACAAAGCTAAAAACAAGAGGAAAGAGTCAAAACCAAGGATCAGCCAAACATTGTTAAAAGACCAAAAGCAATACAGGAGCTAAAAAGCAAAGATAAACCAACTGATACCACAGCCGCAAAGCAAAAGCGATAAAAGCTTTAGATAGTCCTGCCATAAAGCAGACTAAAGCACCTGGGGTCTATAATTTAATTAGGTGTCCATCAGTCTACCATCAATTACATTGAATTTTGTGTTTCAGCCAGGGAGCATTTTTGTGAAGAATAAAACTTTTTTATTTTTATGAAGTTTTATTAAATTATCTAGCCAGGGTTAGTGATATATCCATCTCTAGTGGACATTTTTAGAAGTGTTTTTGCAAGCTTTTTGTGACTTCTTGGCACTTCTACTTACAACAATGAGATACTCAATAAGATACAGCGGGAAGTAAATTAAACTAAAATAAGAGTCTAGGATAAAATAATGTACAATTACAGAATGATGGATATAAGAAGGTTAAAACAAAACATTTTACACAAAACAAGACCCGAAATATAAGTAAAGCAAAAAATAAAATAAATGGAAGAACCTACTAAAATCCCAATTGCATGAAAATGCATAATAACCATAATGTTATTTCTGAATAATAATAACATTTGTGCTGTTTTGATTTTTCTTTTATTCTTTTTATCTTTTAGAGGGAAAACTCAAGCATCTGCTCAACTTAAACCACAGTGATAAAGCTTGATGCTTAGTCTACTAACTTTAACATTTCATTGTGTCTTCTGAATATTCTGAAGCTGTTTGCCTTGTTGGAAGATTTAAACCTGCTTACAGGAAGTGTAGTGTAATTTTAATATCCAACATGGAAGTAGACACCGATGTCACTGCTCAAGTGCAACATTTTCTGGTGGGCAAAGAGGAACGATTTACTGCCTTAGAAATAGCAAAAGGTATTGGTCTTAGCACAGCCAAAGAAGTGAACCCAGTACTCTACAAACTAGAGAAACGAGGTGAGCTTGTGCGAATGAATGAAAAAGGACGTCCTCTGTGGTGTCTTTCTAGTCAATATCTGGAAAGTCCAGAAATCAAGCTACAAGAGCAAGCAGTTATGTCTATTGATGAACCTTTTCTAAAGCTTTCTAACAATGATAATGCTGAAGCTGTGCAAATCCTAGCATTATTTGAAAATCTGAAGCAAGGAGAAAAGCTGGACTCTTGCACAATAGCCAGCAGACTAACACTTGAGAGAAAAACGGTCAACAAGCACTTGTACCAACTACAGAGAGAGGGAAGAGTGAGACAATGTGAAGGGAGTAGGTGGGCCCAAGTTTCAGGGACAACGCAGCAAGATGCTGCAGTGGAACTTAAAGCAGAATCCCTCAAACAAGAAGACATATCCATGACAGAAGAGAACATACTCCTCAGTGCCCATCAGGCATGTGAGGAACAGTCATCTTCAAGCAGTCTTCACCAAAACTGTGAATCTGACAGAGCCCTGATTGAAAGAGGTACAAATTTAAGTGAAGAGCGTAAAGAATTGCAGAAGAAGATGAAAGAAGAAAGTGCTGGAAGTCTTGAAAGCATCCAGCAAATTTTAGAAAATCTGAACACTGGAGAATCTGTGCCAGCGTCCTACATAAGGAAAGAACTAAACCTTCCCATGAAAGATGTAAATCGGCATCTTTACCAGCTATTGAAAGAAAATAAAGTGGGAAAAGATGGAACATTACCACCGCGATGGTTCCTGTTACGAAACAAGGAGCCAGGTTACACCGGAGACTAACGCTAAAGAGAAGAGTCAAAGACCAAAGTCAGGCTGAGCAAAAAGTCATTTCGTTACCAGAATCAGCAAGATAAACCAATAGGCATAGCCTGTATTACTGGACTGGACCAAAAAGGTTAAGACAACAGTATTTTTTCAGTTGAAAATGACTGTGATGATGAAATTAGCCATTCAAGGTAGTATTGATGACAGAAATCAACTATTTTATTGATGTGAGGTTGACCAGCATGAGAAAAATGTAACTCTGTAATTCTGTCACATTCGTTAAACTAAGTGCATAAAATAATTGTTAAGATTTACCCTCTTATTTTACACTATGCATTGTAAGTTGAAGAAAGCTGACAATTGTGGGTGAAAAAATCATCTTATCATTGAGTAAAATCAGAACCTATGCTATGATTTTAGTAAACTGCTGGGCCAGCATGATTATGATATATAATATACTAACTCCCATTCACATTACATGTTCCAAAAAAGTAATCAACTAAGTTACTTTCTAGTAAAATGTTATGTCAATAACTGCAGTGGCTGGTTAGGACTTCATTTTTAATATTTCTATTTCAATTTAACTTTGTAATTTTCCCCTGCTCCCTTGTTCTCTTTTTGTTTACGTTTTTTTTTTTTTTTTTGCATTGTTTGTAATTTTGCCTTTGTCCTTTTTCCTGTAATTATGTAATTTCATGTGTAAACTAAGCATCTTATATAGCCCACCTGAGGCATTAGCCCACTGTACCTATTGTCATTGTTTGGCCCTTTGTGTGCACCCATATTAGTATAAATTTGTACTGTTCTTTTGACCATTATTGTATTATATTACAGTGTTTTGATTCTTGACATTTGCTTTTGTCCTTTTTTTTCCTTTTTTTTGTGGACTCAACTTACTTTTATTGTTATAGTATTATTGAATATCTTTTTTAGTTGATTTAATATTTAGCTTGGTCATTATTCAGTTTCATCCTGGTATGATACTTGAGAGTTTCCAAGCACATACATCTCAAACAGTTCCAAAAATGCTCACTAGAGGGGGAGTTCCCATCAAAAACCCCATCTAGTAACACAGAGGGCTACAAAGAATCTTTATAAATATTTTTATTTCACAAAAATGTTCTGTAACAACAAGAAGCTCCATGGAGCACAAAGGGAAAAATTGCTGCCTGAAAAGGCAAAGGCAATACCCAGGCATCCAAATCACAAATCTTAGGCAAAGTAAAAAAAAAAACAGACCATTTGTTCAAAATACTCAGAAAATCATAAACCACAAGCAACACACCACTTCCAAGTGCATTTGAACGACCCACAACTGTGGGTTGCTCCCACCTTTATAGGGCTGAGGTCAGTCCCATACAGTGTTGGGCAGGTGGCCCTGCCCCCTGGGGAACACCCACAAAACACACAAAACATAACACAGACATACATATATAGACAGAACCAAATACAAAGCATAATGCAAATAAATAGAAATAAAATTAAGACAAACAAAAAAATCAAAAATCAACAAAGAATTTGAACCCCAGCCATGGGAGGAATCCTGGCTGAAATATAACACATTCTTTGTCTTTTTATTTTTGTATTATTTTTTTTTTTTTGTTTTTTGATACTTTTTTAAACACCTGGTTTGATTTGAATTTTCCTTTGCTTTACTGAATAAAATAAATATTACATATTCACAGTTTGTTTATTTAACATTTAACTATTCCTCTCCTGCATTAGTACCTCAGGCGTTTTGAGGGTGTTGGCCTTAAGGCTAACTGTACATATTTAGGCCTTTTTGAGATTTGTGAAGCCCTGAATCACAACACTGCTACCTTCTGCCAGAAAACCAAAGTTAGGAAACAAATTCACCTTACAACATTGTTCTGGACTGACCCAAACAGATTCTGGACCTCAGTCCCATAGAAAATCTGTGGAGTCACCTAAAGAGTGCTGTGTGTGGGAGATCTCCATGCAATCTGACTGAGAATGAACTCTTTTACAAACAAAACTTCAAAGTACAGGCACAATGCATTGATAAAGGCTGCTCTAATCAAAGCAAAAGGGGCTTCTCTTTAAAGGTGTGCATTGAAGGCATTAAAAGTTTTTATTTAAGTATAAAATGTTCAATATGTTTTTTTTTCACTTTTTTTATCATTGATTACAAGATCTTCACTAAAGAAGAAAGATAAAATTTGTCTTGATTTCAGCCTTTATATTAAATGTTAAGTTTGGCATTTTCCAAGTCAACGCTTTCTCATCTAAATTATAACATATTTATTTTCTACATAAAAGTGTGTCCTAAAGTGAAGCATTTTTTTTACAATTTTTTTAAACTATCTTGCCTGCTCTTCTGTTTTACAGTAGAGGTGGAGAGTACCACGGTCCAAACGTGAAAACAAAAACTTACTGAATGCATCCATTTTTCAAGTCGAGTGTTATGGAGAAATGATCTGTGTCCTAAGATTGCACACATGTTGCAAAACAGCAAGTTTATGTTGTTATCAGAGAGAAAAAGAAAAAAAAGTAAAACATTTTTGTGAGATTTAGCCATTTTAAAAGGAGACCAGCTGTGCAATTCACCCTCCTGCTCATCTTTCTCCACAGCACCCTTTAGCCACAGCTTGTGTTTTCACTTTGTAGAGTAGGATTCAAGCACTGTTATTGACACTATTGAATGCTGTTGCCCAGACATGAACTGCTATGTTCTGCAGACAACTAGACAATAATGAATAAAAAAGCCACACTTGTAATCACTTCTAGTCTGTATGGAAGCTTATTCGTGTCACTCAAAAAAATATTATTGAGTCATCACTCAGAGATATTGCCTGCAGTCTCCAGTATCATCATGTGCATGTGTGCTTCTGTGGTCTAGTGAGGAAATGTTGAGCATGTGCATAGTGTGCAGGCAAGTGACAAAAACTGAACAGACGTCATAGGTATACATTTAGTTTTAATCAGACTGCAGTTTAATAAGTTTCTTACAGATGTTTTAACGTAGTGCAGATACCACTGAGGACGGTTGGGTATCCCACCCAGGAGGGAGATGGAGTCCTCACCTGGCTGGGATACCATGATGGCAGGATGGACTAAATGGAGGCAATACCTGGTCAGGACACCTTATGATCCCTGCCATGGGTGGGTTGCCCGAAGAATACAAGAACTGGCAGGAAAGCACAGCAGGAAGTAGTTCATCCCCCACTTTAATAGGTGTCGGTGTCCCTCATATAGAGTTCCAGTTTGGTCACCCACAGGGCTGCATAGGAGTTGGAGTCCGAAGGAGCAGCCCTGTGTGGATCCCTGGTGGATGATAGGTTGCATTGCCAGGGGAGGAATTGTTTCCAACTGGCTACATCGTGTCACCAGAAGTACTCAAGGGTCCTTAATAAAAGGGACCATACTGCCTTGTCCAGATGAGTTGGAGCTAGGAAGAGGACGAGCAACACTCAGCTGGAGAAGAACAGTGTGTTGGAGAGAGAAGAGGTGTTTGGAGGATAGATAATTTGTGCTTTGGTGCTTTTTTTGAGGTATTTGTGAAATAAACACTGTATTGGTGTGTTTGTGTTGGGGTTTGGAGCTCTCTGGTTGCCCTCAAGCTTCCACAGTAAGTAAAGTGCTAGCACAGAGCTATCATTCCTGCTTCACAGTGTCAGGGTCCACATGGGGTTGCAAATTCTCTGCTTGTATTTATAGAATGATTGGTATCAGTGAACATCAATGAATTTACAGTGAAAAATGTTGTCATCTCTTCTTTTCACATCATACCTTCAGCAAGAGCAACCCAACATGCTCTATAAAATTTGATAATTAGTTTCTGGCATGCCAATCTATATCATCATGGTTTAGCTTTTTCCCACTCTCTGCCTTTTTCACATTCTCAACATTTTTTTATTGTGCATGCAGATGACATGCTGTGGAAAGTATGTAATACTGAGTATTTATTGGTACTGTGAAATTAGTTTTGGCATGCAAGTGGTTTGGCTCTTTCTAAAACCGAAGTTTACACTGCATTGGATTTTTTGTAGTCTATTCATTTCAGATTTATTGTCACATGGCTAAGTACAATGAAACTCTTATACTGTATGTGTTCTTCACCAATACACTGTATCTCAGCATGAATATTATTCACTGTGTAGACTATGTAAAACAACAAGACAAAATCATAATAGGCATGTAGGAAAAAATAGTCATATGATTCAAAGAAGCATCTGTCTGTTGTTACAAGCCAGAACTGCTGAAAAAACATTACACTCCACTGACGATGCCTGCTGTGAGTAAGAAACATATCCTTACCTCAGGAAAGTAGTTCCAAGAATCACTGATAAAATGCATTATTTCCAGTTTACATTTGTTGTCAAAAGCATGCCTCAGAAATGCAGAAATCATGTTTTCTTAATTTGAAACCTTTGCTGTTTAAAACTGGATGTAGACATTTTAAGGCTGTTGTTTTCACGCTGGAACCCTGATACACTTAACCTGCATTGTAAATGCAAGTGCGGGCTATGTATTCTTTAAAATTTATAAAAACTGTTTCACTTTAGTGCGCAGTTTCATGTGACAAATAATATATACCATGATTGTGGAAAAAATAAGTCTGACTCAAAAAATACAGAACGTATCATTTAAGAATAGTTAAAATTTAAATTAGATCATGTTACTTTTTTGTCTCCACTAAGTATATATAATATCTATACATCAATTAATTTTCTAACTTGCTTATCCTGTCATATATATATTAAAGAGACAGCACAGCAAGTCTGACTTGCATAAGAAACAACACATTTCTTTCTTCTTTGTATGCTGACCTATATCCTAGAGGTATGGTCATTTAAATCTCGTGTGCTCAGTAAATGTACAACATCTTTATTTGAGAATGACATTTATTGCTCTATGAATGTACTCCAGTATATGCATAGTATGTTTTATATTCCTGTAGGGTGATCTAAAAATATTGGTGTAGCCTTAAGGTATGCTATACTATTCTGTGTTATTTTTGATTAGCTGACAAGATTTGGGAACCATTCCACGTCATCAAGGGACAGTTGACAACTGACATCTGACATCTCTCCTTCTGTTTAAAAGTGTTTATTCTCTCATCAGAGATCCTTGTGTTGCAGTGTATCAATGAAGACTATGGCCACGGGAGACAGAGTCTTGTTGCTGACTGGCACACTAGCTGCAGTGATCATACTTTGCACCTTAACTTTAGTGGGTAGGATGTGCATTTAGAGGCCCTGTCAGAATTTCTTGTTACCCTAAATGTGTAGAAACCTGAAGGACTATTTCTAAAGAATTAACTTTTTGTAAGTGTCTGCCAGAGTAATTCTGTAAATTTTGAACTACAATTTTGAACAAGTAGTGTTTCAAATGTAAGTTGAGTATTGTAGGACAGAGTGGGCATTGCCCATTCTTCTAGGCATTAGTGGCACACCAGGCCTGTTAAGGCAGCAGATTTTGCAGACATCTAGCTCCATAAAACCCTCACTTATATTCCAAACTAAATGTCTGAACTCCAGTTTGTGCCAGGATCTGCCTGGACTTCATCTGATAACAAAGGTGTAAAGCAGAGTTGAACTGACATCTTTTCATATGCCCCTCTGCAAACTTCTTCAAACAGAAGGTGCAAAAAGGACTCAAGCAAGAACAAAAAACTATAAATGAATGAATGATGGACAGAAGAACTTACCTAAGAGGAGACACTGATTTTGTAACTGGAAGTGACTTTATATCCAACCAGAAGAAGTTCACATTCCCTTAAAACTTGCTGCACCATCCTAAATATTCTCTCTGGCTCTCTCAGGTGGCTCTCTCAAGGGAACTCTGAGGAAACCCTTGAGGGTTCCAAAAATGACTGAAAATACCTGAAACAACCTCTCTCTATGAAACTAAATTCTTTCTCTGTTTGGTGCACGGAGACCAATAAGCTTTTTCTATTTGTGGACCAGAAAGCTGAGATCCTGACTGCCAAGTCAAAGCTGAATGCTAGTAATCTGAAAAGGCTAAGAAGTAGCCATTACTTCAAGAAGGGAACTTTAGCATTATTGTGGTGTGAAATTTTGCATACAGTTGATACATATTTTGTATGTTTTATTTGTAACTTAGGCAAAGCAATGTAATATTAGTGTTACATTAGTGAGAAGCATTCATGTTTACCTCCTAGGACTAAGTCAGGATAGTGAATTTAACGACAGGGTTGGGAGAAGTGCCTTAAACAAGTTTGGCAAATGTTTCTCTGCAGGGCACTCTCAGTCAACCCCTACAGGAAAGCCAGACTGCCTAGCTGGCAAGCTTCACCTTAACACATGGGTTTGGTGGCAGGTGTGAAGGTATTCTGTGCCCCATTGGTCTGAAGTATGGCTCTTTGGAATTGGCTTGTATCAGAAGCCTTTAAGTAAAAATCTATAAATTTGCTTGCTTACCTCACACTCTCTCTCTCTTACCAAACTGATGAATGACCATCACACACCATGAACTGAAAAGGAGAACATAATGGAGAGCACAGCTCTGCAGCCATATTGAGACAAGCATGCGGCCTGTTCTGAAGAAAGCTGACCAAAAAATGATGCTTTAACTAGAGACATTTTAAGTAACTAACAAGTCTGTGTGCCACCTGAAACTACACATCACTATTTTTCAAGTTGTATGGTTGCCAATAATCAAATGAACTTTGCATATTGTTATTATTTATGAATATTATCAATAACACATTATTTTAATTGTAACTTAACTCATGCTTGTCTTTTACTACACCTAATTGCCTGAGGTTATAAATGCAGAAGGGAAGGTGGGGAGAAATGATATGGTACAATACCTTATAAACAGTGAGAAGTCTGTGAGATTTGTGGCATTTTGACAAAGGCTACATATTAATAATACAAAAGGGGAAAGTATATATTACTCTACCAAGACAAAACAAGCATCTAAATTATTGTGCTAAAAAGAGTAATGCTTTTCCCTATGAAGTTGCACATGACATAACAAAGGACCTATTTGAGAAAATCATTGCATACCAAAAACAAAGGATCATGTAGCAAACAGAAATCAGGCAGTCCAATGCAAGAAAAATGTTCCACTTGAAACCGGAGCTGCAACAAAAGAAACAACTTCACACAACATTGGGCATCATCTTTAAAGATTTGGTATCGTAAAGCTATTTATCTGTGCCAAAATAAATTACAAGTCTCACTAACCAGTAAACAGCCAGCCTCTCTGTGTTATATGTTTGTCTGCATCCTGCCTTATGTGTCAACATATATATGTAGTTACCATACTTCTAAAAAATGTATATACTTTTTTTTCTTTTTCTTAAAAATGAGCAAACTTGAGCTACCTTGATATAAGTCTAATAACCGGAGACCTGCCTCCTACAATTGAGAAAGGTAAGGCAAATAAAGTAGATACTGTAAATATTTTTACAATACTAAATCTTTAAAGATGATACTGAATGAATTATATGATTAATTACCAGAATTGCCAAAGGGCAAAACTGATAATTAAATAATTGAGTGAAAACCCCACTTTCCCATATGATTACAACTGCCCCTGGGTGGGCAAATTAAAATTCATCTTTCCTTTCCTAGAGTATGTTTTGATCACTCACTCAAGTTGAGGAGGCCATGGGGCTTCCTTTGTGCTTCCTCTCTATCTTATTATGAAAATGCATGTTTAACAATCCAGGTACACAGTATGATGTGGTAAATCTGCTGGGGCAGCAGTAGAGAATGCATGAGAAGGTATTGTATATCGCTTTGATCTTAAAGTGATCATATGAAGGTTATACTGAGGTAAAAGGTATGGCAATGAGATAATAGGCCTGTGATAAATAACTCTCTTTTGGAAATGTGATATTGATTGTATGTTGATTGGATTTTGTTACAAGGTGTAATGCAATCTTTAAGTTCAATAAAACCTAATCTAAAAGTAAACGACAAATGGCCATTAGCTTTGAACAGTTTTTAGTAGGGAATATGTGAAGAGAAGAGAAGAGAAGAGAAATGTACCAGCTGGGTATAATTCAGACACTCCCAGTGGTTAGTGTCGCTGACTTGTAGATCTAGGAAAGTAATTCTGAACTCCATACCTGGGCACTGTCTATGTGGAGCTTGCATGTTCTCCCTGTGTCTGTCTGTGTTTTTTCAGGTATTCTATTTTTTCACCCAAATCCAAAACACATAGTTAATCAATAGTAATAGATTATCCCAGGTTGATTTAGTATGGGTGTGTGTTTGAGCAACTCCATTAGACTAGTTGCCCACTAAGAGTTGGTTAATGCCTTGTGCATGATGCTACCAGATTAGGCATCTACTTCTAAATTGTATTAAGCAAGATTAAAACTAGATGGATTGTAGGCATTGCAAATTGTGATCAAAATTTCATAGTAGAGATGTAGAGAAGCATCAATCCATGGATGGAGTGACATGTGGCAAAGTCAATCACTACAATATAAGGTACTGTACATAAAATAAAGGACATTACATTTAAATGAAGGTAGTGTGGCAGGACGCCTGGAAGGACCAGGAGAGGGACAATAACTCCCCTGGGCCATGAGAGGGCAGCCACCCTGGACTGTATGGGGATCACGGGTCCAGAGCAAAGAAGCTCAGCCCTGTTGGGGCCCGTGGCCACCTCTGGGGGTGCCCGGAGGATCAAGGAGCCTTGGAATGCAGCCCTTCTGCCACAACCAGAAGTGCTGCCAGAGGAGGTTCCAGATATATCCCGAGTGCTTCCGGGTGCTCATGCGGCACTTCCGCCACACCAGAAAGTGCTGCCAGAAGATCGTCACTGAACACCTGGAGCACATCTGGGGCATTATAAAAGGAGCTGCCTCACTTCATGGTACGAGCTAGAGTCGGGAGGGAGAAGATAAAGCTTGAGAGGAGGGGAGTAGAGGCACCTGAAGTATTGGAAGAGTAAAGGAAAGAAGGGACTGAGATTGGCTGGAAGGACATTGGGAGTTGTTGTGTATAAAGAAGCAAACAATAAATAGTGTGTGTTTTGGACATTTGGTGTCTGTCTGTCTGTGTACGGGGGGCTGTCTTCCACAGTAGGAAATCTCATCAAATAAAGAAATAATTAGCCAGAAGCCATTATGCAACTAGTACCTCATGACCATTTGGGAAACTCAAAAACTAGAAATGACCCAAATACTTATGAAAGAAATTACTGAACTGAAAATGAAGAACATAGCCTGTAATTTAAAATTTCAGTTATACTGTGTTAAAATAGAACAGATGAATAGAAGAAGTGTTGGGGCACCATGAGTCTCCCATTTAAAGTCCAGGGTTGTTTGCAAAAAATATATATATATGAAGTATATGAAGTAACATCAGAATGACCTAAGTTTGGTCCTCTCTTCGTGAGCCCGTAGTTTGTTCTGATGGAGGTCAGTGGTCAGGTGACTTTGTCTAGAGAGGTAAAAATGGAAAGGAAGGAGCGTCCGTTGGTTCAGGTAGATGGTGCTTCTGCATTCTAGGGCAAATGGAAATCAGGTTAGTGGCAGTGTTACATCCAAGTCCTTCCCCATAATGTAAGATGACCCAAACCCCAATTGACATGTCCCAAGCTCGCATGTCTCATAACTAATATTAAGTGTTTTGTAATAGGAGGGGTCCAACTGGCACCCCTCTACATTAAGACCTAAGCCAAGATGTTAATGGATTGACAAACAAAAAATGATCATTAATTGAACAAAATATTGCAAGGTAGGGATGATCACAGGAAGAACACAAAGCACAAATAAATACAAATTAATAAACCCACCTACAGTATCTCTACCTATGACGCTCACTCATGTGCCCATCACATAAGCACCAAACACGCTCCTTTCCAACTCTTCCTCCTGCCAGTTCTCATCAACTTCTCCCCAGACTTTGAAGTGAGCAGTGCTCTGTCTTTATATTCCTTCATTGGGTCACTTATGACCAAGCCCTGGAATTATTTCTGCAGTCAGAGGTTTTTGCTCCAGAGACACCAGCTTAGACTGCCTTCTAATGCCTACTGTTTCTCCTGCACTCCAAAGCCTTTAGTTGCCCTTATAGGGCTGGATCTTCAGCAATGCCCCCAGACGCCTGCCTTGTTTATGGGTTCATGTGCCCTCTACTGCTGAGGATAGGTTGACACCTCTGGAGTCATAGAGAAGTCAGGGATTACCTGCCAACAGATGTTTGCATTAACCCCAACTTGCAGAGTAAGCACTTCATTCTTCTGCAAGAGGCACTCCTGTTTGGCTGGTGCCACTATCTAACGGGGTACACAACAGATTGCATTGCCCTCTAGCAGCTCCTGGGTTACCTTATGCCATACTTGTGCAGCTTTACACCCTTTCAACTTCTTACCAGATGGGAGCCAATTCACAATTCATAGAATAAAACACTGTTTATTGATTGTTCAAACATAACATTAAGTCTAATAAAATGGCTTTTATGACCATAAATACTACATTTAATCTACTACCAAATTTAAATAATGCAATTATCTGAAAAATCACCCACTTCAATAATGCATATCAAATTAATATTTTAAGTGTTATCACAGACTTTGAAACATTATTAAATGATGTG
The DNA here is from genome assembly GCF_900747795.2 of Erpetoichthys calabaricus. NCBI lineage: Eukaryota > Metazoa > Chordata > Cladistia > Polypteriformes > Polypteridae > Erpetoichthys > Erpetoichthys calabaricus. Next base: position 214,720,084 of record NC_041395.2, read on the forward strand.
GTTGATAATAATTTCATGAATTACATTAGTCTTTCTAGTAATTTCAAAAAGCAGGGCTCATGGGAACTGTGAACAACTATTTCCATCAAACCCTTACAGTGCAGTTTAATGTTTGATACAGTTAAAAACACAGATTTCATATTATTTAAAAAATGCATTGAAGTTCAGGTAGTTGTTTCAAAATGAAATATTACATTTCAGTACTAATTTTAAAATTAAAACCAGAACAAAAATTTTGACTTAGAGTTACATAAATGTAATTGATGCAAGAAAATTAACTTTTGGGGTTAGTGCTTTACAAAAGAAAGATAAATCAGCCAGAAGAAAAAGATGATGTATAAAAGAACAAGACACCTAAGCTAAGTTCTGGGTGATTCTCGGTATACTTTAATAAAATGAGTAGAGTATGTGAAATGCAGATCCTTTCAGCAATAAAAACACCCCCAAAGTTACTGTTGTATTATAGATGGAATCTATGCTTGTCTACACAGCCAGAAAACGAACTCAAAAGCAATCTATAGAAACAAAAAAACCACAGTTTGCCATGAAATGTTTAATGAGTCATTTTATTAAACACAATCAAAATGTAACAGACTCGGAACGACTGAAGTTACCAGCAATGAAACCATACACTCTCATTATCACTCACTAGAAAAGCAAAAGAAGATTAAGGTAATCACTCAAAACAGTTTTATTTTGTACATTAAATTAATAAAGAGTAGGCAGTAGAGGGAAGATAATTTGCTAAAGCTGCATTTTGTTTGTACGTTAAGAGTATAAAGATATAAAAAAGCTGAAGCTTATTGTGTGGTTCACTTTTTTATATGATCCAGGACCATAGGCATCCTCTTGGCTTGGGGGGAAGCTTTTTTCCTATATTATGTACCACTATATTACAAAAATGTGGTGCTGTATAGTGTGAAGAACCTTATCTAAATATGCACAAATATGGGACCAAAAGATAAAACTGTCTTTGGCTGAATGTCCTGCTTCAGAGATTAATGTTGTTTTAAAATCAATTTAGGACTGCCTTTGAAATCTTTCAAACCGATGAGCTAAAACAGCCGTTCGCACATTCAGTCCTGAGGGCCTACTGTGACTGCAGGTTTTCATCCAACTATTACTTTTAATGACTCCTTCTTCAATTAAACAAACTGGTATTTTCCAGTTTCTGTGGTTTGGCATTGTAAATAAAACAGGAAACAAAGAAAAAGGTTTGGTGCACCCTCAGACAAACCTTGTATACTGTAAAGCACAACAATAAACACAAATTAATGTGTGGTAAGAGGAACGTTTTTACAGTCCTTCAGGTCTATCATTAGACTAGAGAAAGATGATCGTGGTATGAAGTCAGTTAAGAAGGAAGGGCGGATCCAGGAGCTCCGGTACCAGTCGTGATGTCATGTGCAAGCAAGATGTTGGATTCCAGATCTGCAGAGGGAAGGAAAGGACAATGCCAACCCTTGGCCCGGAGTGGAATTGCAAGTTGACAAGCCCTGAGTTTGTCTCGCAGACATGTGTGTGACAGAGTTAATTCAGAAAATTCATAACTGGAAATATTACATTTTATTGGAATGTAGTAAACAGTTCTTACATAGGAGCAATTTAGTGTTTTTTTAACATCTTGTTATTTAAGATCCATCCATCCATCCATTTTCCAACCCACTGAATCCGAACACAGGGTCACGGGGGTCTGCTGGAGCCAATCCCAGCCAACACAGGGCGCAAGGCAGGAACCAATCCCAGGCAGGGTGCCAACCCACCACAGGTTATTTAAGATTTTCATCATTATTATCACTGTGATCTGTATTCCGCTTTTCCAGGGTATTTAAGCTATTATTTACTACAGAGCTTACTAGTGAGTGTTACATTCAAGTAGCTCTAAACTTTCTGTATTAAGTGCTGTAAAATGACAAATGAATAGATGGGACACCTCTGTGGTGAAACAGTGCCAAACTATGGCTTGAAGTGGAATTACAAGCATAGAAGCCTTGAAGATGACCTTATCCACTCCTGGGAAACAACATGTTTTATTCTTAAAGAAACAACTACAGGGTAAATAGCATGCACATGTCAACTAATACTTTTTATATTGCCAGCTTTTAGTGTTTAAGATAAAATTAGATTGATTTTGTGATAATTTAATATGAAAAGAAAACAAATCTGATAGAAACCATATGAACAATTGTTGTCTTCCTTTCCAATTCATGTTTAAGTGGACTTTATTGTATATGTCATCTATACAATGTCACTCCCCAGGACCACAGGGCAACATAAAACAAGTTTTATCCAAATAAAACAAAGGCTAATAACACGCTAAAATAGTAAATTAAGTATTTGGCTGGTTCAAAGTGCCAGAACTCCATTTCTAGGCAGCCATTATGTCAAGAAAGCAGTCCCACTTTATGCAATCTAAAAATTTGTATTAAACATAAATTTGAAACATTGTAAATGGCAATGTTGAAATAGCAAAAATCCGAGTCAATGAAAAGTTATAGCTTTTAAAATGTTTTCTCAAAAATCAGACCATGGTTGTTGTTATTGCAATCATTACAATTGTCCAAGCATCAAAAAAAGCAAAATATTGCCTTTCTTAATGATTACAGGCCATTGGCACTATGGTAATAATGAAAACATATGAATGGCTATTTCTCTATTTCTCTGGTTTTTCAAGTCTGTCATACTGTATATCCTTTTCTTGAGTTTGCTTATTGCGTCAACAAATCAGCTGAAAATAAAGTAAACATAGCTTGTCACAACATTTTGCTTCATTTAGACTTTCCAGGTACTTATGCCTGAGTTCTGCTTGCGCATTTTATTTCAGCATTTAACACAATTTCTCCCTTTTTATAATGATAATGTATTAAAATTCAATCAAAACTGAGTAGATAATGTGGAATATGTAAACGCATAAGTGTAAGAAGATCATCTTTCAGGCTCGTCAGAGGTAAACACTACTATCTTGGAACACCAGGGGGCGAGATGGATGACTCTTCTGTCTCTTTTTTCCACTCCCAGCTCTAAGAAGACCTCCACTGAGGCCAAGTGACTCCTCCCCTTTTGGTCCACAAGCTATAAAAGCAATGGGCTCCTAGGAGGAGATGTCTTATTTGGGAAATGATCCACTTACCTGATGGAGATCCAACCCTGAAGACTCACCACACATTAGAGCTCCTCAACTGCAGCCAATGACTGAGCGCAGCTTGTTGTTCTTAATTGCACTATTGTGCACTTGTTACTCTGCTTCAATATATTATTTCAAATAAATGGGGTTGCCCATCTGGCACCCTAAAATTTCAGTTGGACTGTTGCATTTATCAATGTCAATGACAAGTGCCCCACAGTCCCACTGTGATAAAGTAATTTGAGAGGTAACAGTCCATACAATTTGATCCACCTCAAGTTTGCATATCATCACAACCAGTCCTCAAACCCCTTGCACCTTTTTCCATCCTGTTATACTACTCTGCCATAGAACTCTAGCTCTTAATTAAACTATGCACCATCAACAAAATCCTAGACCTGGGACTTAGTGTTACACATTGCAACTTGATTTAGGACATCCCAACTGTCAGAAATCAGTATCTGTGTATTAGAAGTATTACTTCTTTTACACAAATCCTCTACAAAATCACCCCATAGCATAATGAGCTGAGCCCCCTTCTCTACTAATTACAGTATTCACCAGTAACTCTGTGGCCAGCTCCATTATTAAAATTGCTGATGACACCACCATCATATGCTTGATAACCAACAGTGATGAGATGGCTTATTGATAACAGGTTTACCTGCTGATTCAATTGTACCAAGACAATAAAATCTCTGTCTTAATGTTAACAAAAACAAGGAGCTAGATAAAGACTTTAGCAGGCAGTCCACTCTGCCATTTACATTGGAGGGGGACACAAACTATACCAGCTATCATCAAGAAGGTTCATGAATGCCTTTTCCTAATCATATGCCTGAGCAAAGCTCACAAATCCTCACACATGCTCACCAATTTCTGTATCTGCACAGTGAAGTCCATGCTCACTAGCTGCTTTACACCCTGGTACAGTACCTGGTCACTTCAGAATGGCTATGTACTGCAGAGTGTGGGGAAGTTGGCTCAGAATGCCCTGTTCAGGACATATATAACACACTGTCCTAGAGAAGCAAACAGTAGTTTTAAATATCTCAGCAATTCTGCACATTCACTTTTTTTCCTTTCTTCATATCCACTGTGTTGTAAGTCATTAGCAGACTGAGGAGGTGCCACATCCATTTTTTGTAGTTTGTGGGAGTACATACATAAAACATAACATATTTTTGCCAACATTAAAATTTGTGGCACTGTCCAGTTCTCTTAATGTTAAAATGTAAACGTTAACATTATACAAAGTTACTGTCTGTATACCCGCATTGTTATCACTCTTTAATTTAATATATTCTTTTTCAGTATGCTGCTGCTGGAGTATGTGAATTTCCCCTTGGGATTAATAAAGTATCTATCTATCTATCTATCTATCTATCTATCTATCTATCTATCTATCTATCTATCTATCTATCTATCTATCTATCTATCTATCTATCTATCTATCTATCTATCTATCTATCTATCTATCTATCTACCTAATGTAATCAGATCCTTTTACTGCCCTCACATTGTAATAAGGGCATCTATTGAGAATGAAACTGCTTTTGATAACCGTAAACTGTTACATTCCATTAACACACAAGTTATATGAGATGCCAATATGAGGCTAACAAACATCACGTCTCCGTGGCCCGGGTCAACCTGTGATTAATTTATTTTCAGACAAACTAGCTTTGGAAGAGTTGACGATTCTGCATACGGTTGCTAGCTTGTTGGTAAGGTAACTGTCTGAACCCTCAGTTTTTCATATGTTCTATACTATTTATTGTATCAGCAATCATATCATAACGTGCCAGGTGATAGTGCTTAGATGCTGGCACATTATGCCTTTCCCAGGCCCGCAGAACGCAGAGGAGAGGTGCTAAAATGCTGTGTGTGATCTTGCATGCTCAGTTGCAGAGTACAGCCAGATACTCTTGAATGCAAGGAGCAGGGTCTCAACATGTCAGGAGGAAGGCTGCTCTACAAGCCTCCAGGCACATTTACAAGATGATTGTCATTTATAAAGGTAGGTTGCATAGAAATGTGAGTATGCCAGGTTTTGTAAATCAGATTTTTTATAGTAAATAGTTAACTGTATTTTGCCATGCACGTATTTTGACTATGAAATTTACACAGTTTTATAAGTGAGCCTCCAGGTCACTGTGTAGAATTTTGCATGTTCTCTCCTCGTCTACATTGTTTTTTTCTGGTTAATTTTGTTTTCCACCCACACTGCAAAGGTGCACATTATGTGAATTGACCACATTACTGTATGTTGGCCTTGTGTGATTATACCCTGCAAGGTACTGGCACCCTGTTCAGAGCTGGATCCTGCTTTGTCGCTGATAAAACTTTAATATGCCCTGACTCCAAGCAGCCCTACAGCTGGCTGGACTGATAGATCTAAAGATGTATAAATGGACAAATGTGCATTTTCCTGCTAGTTTTAATGTTAGCAGACATTTCCCATGATTATATCTGTTTTGACACTAACAATATTATGTGTTTCATGATTTCCATAGGTTGATAATATTGTACAAATCAGTGACATTTGGTTAACTCTAAATAAACATAAGCTGATTTAGAGTGGGGGCGGCACGGTGGCGCAGTGGGTAGTGCTGCTGCCTCGCAGTTGGGTGACCTGGAGGCCCGGGTTCGCTTCCCGGGTCCTCCCTGCATGGAGTTTGCATGTTCTCCCCGTGTCTGCGTGGGTTTCCTCCGGGCGCTCCGGTTTCCTCCCACAGTCCAAAGACATGCTGGTTAGGTGGATTGGCGATTCTAAATTGGCCCTAGTGTGTGCTTGGTGTGTGGGTGTGTTTGTGTGTGTCCTGCGGTGGGTTGGCACCCTGCCCGGGATTGGTTCCTGCCTTGTGCCCTGTGTTGGCTGGGATTGGCTCCAGCAGACCCCCCGTGACCCTGTGTTCGGATTCAGCGGGTTGGAAAATGGATGGATGGATGGATGATTTAGAGTGGGAAATGACAATATAAATGGGGGCTTAAATTAAATGAGAGCTAAAAAGGCAGGCATATTAAAAGTCAAAATACACTAACAAACAAGGTCAAAACATAACAGAGTGAGCACAAAGACCCTAAACATAACTAAACAACCCTTTTCTCTAAAAAAAATCACAATAATTTATTTTGGTGTTCTTGTATTATATCATAAGCTTATATACTGTGTGTTGCTTGCCATAGCCAGGAGTGACAACTCAGCTGGTTACTTAACTGAAAATGGGCACAGGTACCATAAGCAATCCAATTAAGACCTTGCAGAACTAGTCAAAACATGGTGGCAACCTTCCAAATAACTAGAACAAAATAAAGCTGTTGTGATCTGCCTACTCACAAAAAAACAATAGATCTGAACTCCCACTCAGGTCTGACTGAAGTGTGTAGGCCTGACCATTCCCAAGCAGCATAGCCCCAAACTCAACATGCAGGCTTATGCACGGCAAGAGGTAATAGTAAAGCAAAGGCTTTGAAATCACAAATATCCAAAGAGGGAGAGTGGAGAACCAAAAATACATAGCATAATTCCTTTAATAAATAAATATTTATTCAGAATTAACAAAATAAAATTTAATAAAATTACAAAAAAAAAGCAAAAAGCTGGAATAAACAAGGATTTTTGTTTGCAACCCTTGGTTTTGGCAAACATTAAGATGGACTTTTGGTTAAAGAATCTGGGTTTGGCTCTCAATGATGTTTCATCTTCTGATCATGCAATATATTGCCTGTTTCTGTACAGGCAACAACAAAAATGACACTAAAAATATCCAAACATAATTCTATGAAATGTTATAGAAAAATATACACATTATAAATTAATTATAATATGGAAGACAATTTAAAATTTTCATATAGATCATGTCTCCATTTTACTGTTTTTAAGTTGTTTTGAACACACAGAAGCAAGGTGCAATATAAATTATGCAGTTCTGATAAAACTGGCAACCCACAAGTTCTCTGTCATTTGCAAAGTATTTCTAAATAAATGCATACCACCCATTGCATATAATCATAACTGTTTATTAAAGAAAAACTAGAATTCTATCTGTGAGATCTCATTGAAGTGATGGAAAGCACAGCTGAAAGTAACAAGATTGCCAGTTTAATCCCTTATCCGTAAGGTCAATGTCACACTACATAACTTTAATTGTGGGGTATGTCAGGATTGCCAACCTAAGTTGCTGATCTTGTCACTGCTCCATGTCAAATTACATGGCTGAAAATCACAGTCCATCTCACACATACCAACCGAGTGTCGATCTCCCAGCACAGTCGTGCCCACCCCTATTTGTGACAGGCAATAGTGTGCTGCCTGATGAAGATGCTGCTATGCAAAGGGTTAACAGCTGCAGTTTATTCAGCAGCAGTTTCTGCCTTTTAACTCTCTTTTCCATTCTGTTATTGTATGTACAATATGAGACATCAGACAGATGAGCTTCTCTTCTGTTTTTGAAGTCCACAGTCCCTGTGCTGCCTTATAGAGCTGCCTCACTGAGTGGTTCTGAGGTCACTTATCCTACCCTTTTTCCTCCAGATGTTACAAAATACACATGTGACATATAGTAGCTTTGTTCTTGTACAGCATATTAAGCTGGTGTTAGCTACAGACAGGTCCTATATAAAACAAAGTAAAGTAACAGAGGCTAAGCTGGATGCTGCATTTTAATACTTTTGAAGTAAAAATCATAGACATTTAATGCCATACATTCTTAAATTCTCCAACTAGCTTGATCTTGATCATGACTCATGGGGTGTTGGTGGAATAGAATGTTTGTGGCACAGGTGGGTGTTGGTGGGGTGGCCAGTGCCTATCCCAGCAGAACTGGGTGTATGGTTAAAAACAGCCCTGGACAGCATGCCAGTCCATCACAAGACCACTCACACTTGAATTTACACACTTGTCTTTTAAGGTGTGGGAGGAAAACCAGAGTAGGCAGAGTAAAAACTCATTCAAAACATGGGTAGAGTTTGCAAACTCCACACATTCACCTAACGTGAAATTTTAACCAGAACAACTGCCAACATGCAATCCAAACTTTTAACCCTAACCCTAACATTATTAGACAACTAAAAAGTATTAAGATAAGCATATTGGGTAATAAGATGTTAGGATAGGTTTGGACTCCTTTGGTACAGTGTCTCTCCGGAAAATCCTTGGGTACCGTTGGTTTGACTTTGTGTCGAATGAGCGGTTGCTCATGGAGTCCAGAATGAGGCACATTACCTGCATTGTGAGGGAGCGTCAGTTATGGCACTACGGCCATGTGGCGCGTTTCCCCGAGGGTGATCCAGCTCATAAGATCCTCATTGTTGGGGACCCAAGTGGCTGAACCAGGTCAAGTGGTCACCCACATAACACCTAGCTGTGGCAGATAGAGGGTCATTTTCAGTGGGTGGGACTGGACTGCATGTCTGCCTGCAGGGTTGCCAACCGGGATCCCGAGTTGTTTCGTTGTGTAGTGGGTGCAGCAACGCACTGTACCAGTGCATGCTCCCCAACTTGACTTGACTTGATAGGTTTATTAATGATAATTAAAGAAAAAAGTTTCTTATGTACTGCACAGTGTTAGAGCCCGATGCCTGATAGTTCCAGAAACCTGGTTATCACCATGTACAATCTGGTTTTTGCTCAACACTCCAGTGTCTTTCAATACCCTAAACATATGGGGAGCTGTGTGAGTGAGTCCTTACTCTGGATTTGAGTTCAGCTCAAGATTTGTTCCTGCCCTGAACTTGATAATTCAGTTACAGGACTTCGAGGCCCTGAAGTAGAATAAGTAGGTTCATATACTTCATAAATGGGTGAAATGACTCAAGCATAGGCTCTAAATGACCCTGAACTTAAATAAATAACTAAAGAATATTATTGAATGAATGAGATTTTCTATGCATGCCCTACCTTTGTGTGTAATTTTCAATTCCGTTTAGTTTATTGTTACTTGGTGTATGATTGTCTGTGATATAATAGCAAGGTTAAGCTCTTCTGCTATATTTTTCAACAGACAAGGTGTCTGCCATTCCCACTTCTGTTTGCTTTGGTCGTAAAACGCCTTTCACTTCTTCTAAATGTCTATGCATTAAACAATGTGTATTGTGTTTCAGAAATATTAGCTGCATATGCCTTCCAACTAATGCACTGCCCAAAAATAGGACCCTCTGAAGATTCCTTTTGAAACCTCTGACCATTACTTTAATTACACTCAAATTCTATACTCTTTTTAAACCTAATGTTATTTCTGTGTAGAAAAGGGTTTCATATTTTGCACACTGGATTTCTATTAAGGTTAAATGACTACCTTTCTACATTGTATAACTACTCATATTGACTCCAAGGCAATATTTAGGGTCAGGTCAAGTGGGTAAAGCAAGAGTGTAGGTGACCTTACCCCATACCAGCTGATGGAGAGACACTGAAAGTACTAATTTAGAAAGTTCTGGGTTACAAAGATAAACAATTTTTTTAATAAAGCTTAGGAAAAATTTCTATAGTTAATGTTCTCATTATGGGAGATGGATGAACCTCTGTGTCACCCTTGGTTGATATCTATATTTTTTCCTCTCAGCAGGCATTTAAAGCTTCAATATATCATTCTTGCCTTTTTGAATCATACTATGTTTATTAGGCACTATTCTTATGCAGCCATTTTTGCTTGTTGCTCTGAGCTCTTTGATGTGTTGTTGGATTTGAGTACATAGTGCACCTTTACTTTAGTTTTGATATTTCATAGTTTATCCACAAGGTGGTGATATTGTATTAGTCCAGTTGATGCAGTAGTTCTTTTGAGAGTTTGAACTTAAATCTACGGTGGCCGAGAAGGGCAAAACAAATTTACATTTCACAAAACAACTTTATAACCATTAAGACAACCTTACAAAGGAATTCAAATTAACATTTCAAAAAACAAATTTACATTAGTGAGAACAATTTACAAATCCCTACACAAATTTACAAGCGGTTAAACAAATTAACAGTTCAGAAAACAACTTTACAAGTGGCCCGAAACAAATTTACAAGCGGCAAATCAAACGGAAAGGGTAGGTACAACACACAGGAAGTGCTTGTTGCTGACCTTTTGTGTCATTCAAACTGTTTTGCGAGGTCGAAAATGAATAGAGTTTGTAGCGATTAGCACTGCCGGGCGAAGATGTTTTGTCCATTTTGTGGTAACCATTTTAGCCAGTTAGCTTGCTTTTGTTATTCTTGTGGGAAATGTTTAGACTTTCTAAAAGAGGCTCCCCAGATGGAAGATGTGATACGTTGTTGTATTGGCTATTTCAATGAAGGCCACTCCTACAATGTAATCGTTGACATGATGTCCTTTGTACATGGTGTAAACATTAGCTTGCGGTGTCTTAAAACTAAACTTACAGAAGCCGGACTATATCGTAGAAAGGAGTATTCCTCCACAAACGCTGCCAGGAATGCCATCAGGTTGGAGCTTCGTGGACCTGGTCAACTTTTTGGCTACCGAACGATGTGGCAAGTACTCAGGCAAAAGTACAATTTGCGAGTAAAGAGAGATGATGTTATGGCTTTACTCCGGGAGCTAAATCCCCGAGGATGCGAGAAGAGAGCACGCAGAAGGTTTATAAGAAGAACTTATCACTCGATGGGGCCGAATTATATGTGGCATGCTGATGGTTACGACAAACTAAAGCCATTCGGATTTGCTATTTCTGGATGCATTGATGGATTTTCACGTAAAGTACTGTGGCTTGTAAGTGGACCAACAAATAACAATCCATCAGTGATCGCTCACAATTTCCTAACTTGTGTGCGACACCTTGGTGTTGTGCCCATGAGGCTGAGGACCGATTGCGGCACGGAGAATGGCATTATGGCTGCAATTCAATGTACCCTACGTCACCAGCATGCCGACTACTACTCGGGAGTGTCTAGCCACATGTATGGCTCATCCACGAACAATCAACGTATTGAGTCGTGGTGGTCCATATTCAGAAAGGGAAGGTAAGTGACCTAAATGAACTATCGCTCTTTATCATTACTCTTAGCCTACACATTTTACAGCTGTGATGCATGTTGAGGAAAAACAATGTATTAAGTTACGTTAAGGCTGATGATTAATCGCCATAAACGCGTTAAAAATTTATGGGATTGACTTTTCAAACGCCACCCCTAAATGCGTTATTTAGGATCCCTGGACAATTACTGTGCTCTGTAGTGTTGGGGCAACGTTCAAAGTTACGTTACATTGTCAAACTAATTTTTAAAGTAGCGAGTAATTTAATGTAATACTTATTTTGTTGGAGAAAATATAAATGTTACTTAAGCTGCTCAAAAATGATAATAATAATTACTATTTTTATTATTAGGATTAGTACTGCTTTATTTCCTATAAGTACTGCCCTTTTCTCTAAGTCGTTGCCTTCTGAGGCTGTCACATAGTGCCCGCAGTTCTTCAGGTCGTTTGGTGACATCCTGCATGTGCTGAAGGGTAAATTTAATCGGCCCAGTTGAGGGTCACAGGGAGCCAGTGATTGTTGCAGCAGTACTGGGTGAAAGACAGGAAGCAAATGCATCTTGGGGGGCTCAGGTCGGGGATATAAAAAGGGGATGGATGTTATTTTCTTCACAACACATATTACAATATATTTTCTTAATTTAAATGTAGTTGACCACTACAATTAAATTTAAAATAAGCGTTTGTGGAGTTTATGTTCTACTATACCCAATGCTAGAACTGACATCCTAAGAAATAAAAAGACTATGACTAAAAATAAGGAGTTCTAAAAGCTGCATTATAAATAAATGGAATTTTGTTTGTTAACATCTTGATCAGGAATAAAGGAGTTCATAAAAATAATTAATTTTTATTATAAGTATGGTTTTTGTATCTCTTACTTTTTAAGGAAAAAAGTGCAAAGAAAAGCAGAGCTTGTAATGCATTAAATTATATAACATATATGGTTACTTTTTTTGTAAGTTATGAGGAATGTGACTACGTTAATTTTAAAAGTAACATTCCCCAAACACTTGTAAACATTTTTTTTCTTTATCTTGATATTATCTCATGATCCACAAGTGTAAATAAATTGGTATGTTTAAGCAAATAGCAGAATTAATATGAAGTTTAACCCAGTTATCTATATAGGTCTCAATTCTGGATGGAGTTATTTGCAGACCTCAGAGATGCAGGACACTTTAATGGAAGTCGTGAACATCAGTGCTTGCTAAGATTTTGCTTCAGTGATGTCATACAGAAGGACCTGGATGAATGCAGGACTCTGTGGAATAGTCACCGGATTCGCCCTTCTACAACCGCATCATGTCCTGGAGGAGTGCCTAATGAACTGTACTATTTACCACACAGGTAATGGATTATCATTTCCCAGTAAATTTTTGTTTTCTTTGTAGCTGAAATGTAAATGAATGCTATTACTCAGATCCATTTCTCAATCCAGATTTGGCTCCAGAGACTGTGGATTTAGGATTGAATGTACAGAACTGGATACTTTCCCCGAATCAAATCAGCCAACGCATTCATGTGGTGACATGAACATGCAGGAGTACTTGGACTTTGTTATGGAGCACAGTCACCTACAGAAGCCAGAGAACTGGGAGTCTGCATCAGAACTGTATATACATCTTAAAGAAATCGCTCAGTTATAATTTGTTCTGTGTACTACAGATCTAATAATGCACACATTAATGGAATAGTGTCTCAAGCGTGTGAAGAGTAACTTGTGCTGTCCGTGAATTTTAAATTTTACTGGAAAAACTTTCAAATCTGTCCTAAATTATTGTAAATAAAGTGAAATGAAATGAAATAAACTGGAGTAAAAGTAAGGCAAAAGTATAAAATATTTATTACACTATTATTTAAGTATCAAAAATAAATATTTAATTTCAAGTAGTCTTGGTTTGGCTTTATTACCAGGAAATCTCTCTTTCAGATCTCAGGATATGATGAAACTGTCCAAATGTAACATACTGTAAACAAGAACACATTAAAACATCTTCAGTTGTTGCTTAAATAAACAGTAATCAAACATGTGGTTTCTTCAAAATCTCAAATATACAAATGCAGCAAAGTTTTATTACAAAATTAAATAATAGTGCAAAAAAGTGCGTCCACCAGTGCAGATGGATGCAGGTTCTCTACCTGCAGTGATTTAAGGCACACACTTATCCATATCTAGTGGACCCTGATTTAAAAACAGCCAAATCCTGGAGAATTCTGAATTCCAAAATCCATATGTGATTTAAACACCTTGTATGAATCCAGCAGTGGTAATTTCATTGTGTTTGAACACGTGTTTGCCATTGGGAACGGTGAATCATCCAGGAACTCAATCCTTGGCAGTGGTTCCAATCCAGACGGGGGAAGTGAAGTTAGTCCAGTTGCAAACATGAAAACATCTTCCACGCAAACAGCAGCCTGACCTTCTGTAAGGAAACAGAATTGTTCATGCACATCTTGGCATATTGTTAAGTATTATTTTTAACTACTTGTAAAATAAATAATTATGCAATCTATTTTGCAAACCTTCACAATCAAGGAGATAGTCAGCCCAGTAGCCTAATGTTTGTCCTTCTTTGAGTCTCCTGTTGCTCCCTGATGGACTGAGGTCAGGTTTGAAAAGTCCCTCAAGTTCAAGAGCAGTGACCTTCTTTTCTGAGTGGCACAGCACAGGGATCATCAAAGTAGGATGCTGCTGCAGTGCAGTCAAAAACTGAAGAGCTGAAAGACCATTTTTAAATCTAAAAAGTACAAAATACATTGTCACACTGCTATAAAGTGCTAATCACATAGTGTATGTGTATGGACAGTATATTAAAAACATGATTACTCCAATAATTTTCAGCGTCTAAGGTTTTAAGATTTTTCTGCTGCTGACAGAGTCAAAAATGTGTTTTAGTGTATCGGGTCATATTAGAGAAACTTCGTGTTGCTTTTGCATTTTCCCTTTAAAGATGAGTCAATGGGGTATGTTCTTAAAGCCTTTCTGAGTTTCTGGTTTTAGATCACTTATTTTAGATGGTTTGAAGGCTTGAACAGCATGCCTGCCCCTATGTACTACTGTTGAAATGAGATGGGAAACTGCAAAAGGACCAGGACATTTCCCTAAAATCACTATCGACTAAAACATTTGTGACTGGCTCATCACCAGAAACCCTTTTTGAAATAATATATGTTGAAAATTATTGGAACTGTCCTTCACTAATAATGCAGTAGTTGTAAGTTGCTTGTTAACAACTGAATTGCAGACTGACATCATGTTTGCTTTTAACATGGCAATGTAACTTACAAAAATTGTAAGACTAGGATATGATGGTACCTGTCAATTACACATGAGTTACAGTCGATAATATACCATCGGAGGTAGTCTGACACAATTGTTCTCTTTTCTTCAAGAGTAGCCACATATCTCAGACAACCAGCTGTCTGTAACATTGTGCTATGTTTTAAAGTACATTCTCGCAAAGCTTCGACAGAAGCAGCACAGTCAATCTAAAACACAAAAAGAGGGGCATATACAGTATACACAGTTATCTCATAAATTTCTGTTCTGTTACTTATCTAGTTTAACCCTATATCTTGTACAATCACAGAACAATAAATGCATTACTCTATATGTTATCAATGAAGTAATGATTTTCTCAAAGCATTGAAGAACCTAATAAATAAACCTTGCCCTACTATAGCATTATGCTTTTCCTACCTCTTGCAAAGCTTTCTTTATTTCTTCTTCAGTTACATCATTCACTGTTGCATTGAATGAAGGCTGGCCTGCAAGATACAGTACAAGATCTTCCGAGAGGAAATGCGGACCTGGGCCTCCATGTACAACTGATACCGCAATCATCTTTCCTGCCAAGAAGTACTCATCCTCCCGGAGAGCTATGAATGAAAATCATTCATATTTTAGAATTTTGGGTGATTTACAATTCGAACCACAATTTCAGATTGCTTTTAATGTTATTTCTACTGTTCCACACATATTTAGCAACTACTTTTGGAAACATACAAATATGTTTCATGATGCATTAAAATCAAGACAACCCTAAGCATGTTGTTGTTAAATATCTCTGGAACAGTTCAAGTAACAAAGTGTATAAGTGATGTGATATATAATTACAAGTCACACATCTTAACACTATGTAGACATACCATTTGCATTGTAGACTAAGTAACGTTGTCCTGTTGGTCCATCAAAAATTGGTCGGTCTTTAAGATGGTTCATCAGTAGAGTTAGAAACTCTCGTCTTGGACCACCTGTATCAATTCCATCCTCAAAAACACCAGCATCATCAGTAAATCTGACCAGCATATCACAGGTTTCTGAATATGTTGCACGCTTGAAACCTCGGACTGCTCCATCCCAGACATTTGACCTTGCAATGTTGAACCGGCTAACTCTTCCATGATCAATATGATGTGACAGCTTTGCAATGACATCAGGTAGTGTAATGTTTACCTCTTCTCTAGAATTACACAAGACTGAGTCACATTTGTGAAATGCCAGACAGTACACAGTTTTCTATTTTTTGCACAACACTGATGTGCAGTAAAGGGCTTCTTTCACATATTATCACAGAAGTAATTCAATCTTTTACCATTAAGTGCACAGAGAATACCTATTGCTATTGTCAATAACTGCCAGCTTACATGGTTGTGTCTGATAAATTCCCCAAATTTACAGGAACTGGCTCTTCATCCTCTTCTTCAACACATGGTGCATAAAGGTGTGTATATTTACTGTAAAGAAATTACCATTCCTATGTTAAAAGACAACTCCACCCATTTTACACTAAAACATTCTTCTTAAGTAATTTCCAACCTAAGTAAATCCCTGAAGTATTTTTTGTAAGTTAACCATTATACAGATATTTTAGAAAGAACTTGCGAGTTTATTTTTTTATCTAATCTAAAAATGTCTACCAAGGGAATAGTCACATTTTGTCAATTTTTTTTGCTTACCTGTAGTAGGTGGACTTAGTCACATTGTATTCAGGTAGAGTATCCTCAGTATCAGATATTACTATCTGAAAAATAAAGTGACATGGGGAACTTAAATGTCCAACACAACACAAAACAAAACTGAAAGAAAAAAATATTATGAGGTAACATTTGGTTCAATACTTACCTGTCCAGCTTGAATCGTTGATGACTGTTTGGATGCATCTCTGAAACATGTTAAAATTACTACTTCAGTACAACAAAGTATCATGGAGTTAAAAAGGAAATTTAAAATTATGGTAAGTTATAATAATCTAGATAATTTTGCTAAATTTCAAAATATTCTTACATTATTTACAACTTCATATATTTAGAGTAAAAACTGTGGTCTCAACATAAACTCAAGGGTCTGTCTCAAACATGTGATTTGATCACATTACCAGCTTACAGATTACTTACATTTGCAAATTGGTACTTACACTACATCTTCTAGTTTGTGTTTGGGTGTACTTTGGTTGCAGTCTTCAAAAACCTGAGGGAAAAAGCATAAAATTCTGAACAATTTTATACAGCCTATATTAGTCATCTCTTACTACATAAATACTTATCAATGAAATATTGCCTGCTGAAACATGGCAAGTTGTTAGTATTTCTGACAGATAAACCTGCTGAACAATAATCAAAATGATTCACATGTGTTACACCAAATGCCATTTAAAATGTAAATCCTACTGTTTGTCCAAGTACAATGCAGGAATGTATTTTCAAACGCAATTACAGATGTTACTAAGTAGCTAGCCTCTGTTGAACCAAAATATTGGCAAGCATTATGCACAGAACAGCTCTGGTTAAGATAATTAATACAACCATTCAGTATATTTCTTTTCTAAATAAACTCACCACAGTGTCAGCCTGATTGAATTCAATTGTGCTCCTACTTGTAACAAAAATTTCAGAATCTGAGTCTGATTCTGAGCTAACATCCACTGCAGTTAAAGGAAACAAAATCAACACGTTATTATGTACAGTATGTCATAGCACTGTGAAATATATAAAAGTGCTAAATCAGATCCACTTACCTCTTCTAAAGTCTTTTTCAAGGCATATAAAAAATGAGATCCTGCAATATGCCTTTCCTATTTCCTTTTTATATTCTGCCAATACGAATGGCCTCTCTGTCCCAGGCACATTGACCACCTCTGAGCAATCTGGATACAAAAGTATATATGGCCCTTCATCCATGTCCTTGTTAAATGTTCTCATTTTCTGGACAGCTAGTTTCAGCAGATCAGGCGCTGCTACCAGAGGGTCTGTAAATAATGGGAGTGTTTTCCCTCTTACAGGTTTTAAATCACTTCCATTTGGCACCATCAATCCTATGTTTATCTAGATAAATAAAAATAAACAGAATGAGTTTTCTGTAAATTATATATTTATAAGTTTGTTGCACAGAAAGTTAAACACCAAATGGGTCCACTCATTAAACAATAACCGTCCCTGTAACCATTGTCTTGTATACATGACACAAACAGTTAAGCCATCTAACCTGAACTTGTCTCTGTTCTTGTTTTAGTCGTCTCTTTGACCCACAGCTAAAGGACTGTCTTTCTTTTGATTTGAAGTTTCTGTAGTCCATGAACTGTTTATATGATGGGCACGGTTGTTCTTCTGGAATGAACAGAATTGAATATCAACACACTATGGACAGAATAATTGTAATCATTTATGAACCATAAAATGTATTGATGTGTATTTAGTTCAACTACTTCCACAATATTGCTTAGTATAATTACTGGTAATATGTGACCTTTAGTTTATGACCACTGCAGGTAACACTGCTTGTTAAAAGATGAGATACAAAGGTGTGCTTCTATAAGTTTTTTTTAACAAAAAAAACAAAAAAACACATACATCATGAATTTCTTTACATTTTCTTCACAATACTCCTAAATTGCATAAATATACAGTACACTAGGAAAATACATTCCATTACCTGTTGTAAAAGCCATTTGTTAGTTAGATTATAATAAGTTGATATTAGTATTTTGTTAGTTATGTTAAGGGGTGGCACGGTGGTGCAGTGGTAGCGCTGCTGCCTCACAGTAAGGGGACCTGGGTTCGCTTCCCGGGTCCTCCCTGCGTGGAGTTTGCATGTTCTCCCCATTCTGTGTGGGTTTCCTCCCACAGTCTAAAGACATTAAGGTTAGGTGCATTGCCGATTCTAAATTGGCCCTAGTGTGTGCTTGGTGTGTGGCTATATGTGTGTGTGTGTCCTGCGGTGGGTTGGCGCCCTGCCCGGGATTGGTTCCTGCCTTGCGCCCTGTGTTGGCTGGGATCTCCAGCAGATTTCCCCCCCTAAAAAGGTGACCCTGTGTTCGGATTCAGCGGGTTACAAAATGGAGGGATGGATAGTTATGTTAAAATGTTTGTGTATATATTAGTGCATAGTCAATGGGAGTTTCTATTATAAGCCCTACAAGCTAAATTGTAAATGGAATATTCTACTTATTTCTTGTCATTCTGACTACACACTATTTCATTTTATGATCTGCCTTGCAGTAGGTAAGGCATGGAGGGCAAACAGATTCAAACCGTACTGACATATTAAAGTAAAGTCTATGCAAGTTTGCAATAGAAACGTAACAAGTATAGAAAGTAACTAATTTTTAACCAGAGAAAGCTAAGACTGTAATTAGACCGAGAAGACACATTTTTTCTGTTTGTGCCTTTTACTCTGCGTGTGTAATAACTTTTCTAAAATGTTGTGATTTTTTCTTTTTCAAATTTTCATTAAACATTTTTGAAATGAACTTTATTGGACTGAGAAATTTGCTTTTGTACGTGTTTGACTCATGCTGGATCCTACCTTGCCAACTGATGCTCATCCTTTGGAACCGAAAAGACGCAGCTATATCTGTACTTTGAAATGTGTTGGCAATTGCTGAATGTTGAAAATAATACGAGAGCAAAACATGTTTTATTTTATTAGGTTACAACCACTACGAAAGTTAACAGTCCCAGTGTATGTTGCGGTAGTAATTAAAAAAACTTAAATGACTGCATTAAGTACAACACACATATATACTGTATATACCAACGTGCACAGAAGTTGTTTATTTGAACGAAATTTTGAATGACTCATACTACGTCAACTGAGCAATAATAAGTTTAACAATAATAATAATAAAAGCCTAGGATAGCTGGCTCTAGATAGCGTTAAGTGTCCACTTACCGGTACTTTGATTAACATTTCCAGGTGGTTTAGACGTCGGCTGTGCATCTGGGTCTTCCGTGCGGGGAGCCTCTTTTAAAAAGTCTAAACATTTCCCACAAGAATAACAAAAGCGGGCTAACTGGCTAAAATGGTTTCCACAAAATGGACAAAACATTGTCGCTTGATTTACCGGCACAAACTACGTTCAATGTTCCCTCGCAAAACAGTTTGAATGACACAAAAGGTCAGCAACAAGCACTTCCTGTGTGTTGTACCTACCCTTTCCGTTTGATTTGCCGCTTGTAAATTTGTTTCGGGCCACTTGTAAAGTTGTTTTCTGAACTGTTAATTTGTTTAACCGCTTGTAAATTTGTGTAGGGATTTGTAAATTGTTCTCACTAATGTAAATTTGTTTTCTGAAATGTTAATTTGAATTCCTTTGTAAGGTTGTCTTAATGGTTATAAAGTTGTTTTGTGAAATGTAAATTTGTTTTGCCCTTCTCGGCCACCGTATAAATCAGTGTGTTGTTATGACCATAACATAGGTTCATTTGAATAATACTGTCACATCTACAGAATATAATGAAATTGTGCATGTTAATCTACATATAACACATTGCCTCTCTCTGGCACCATGCTGAGCAAGTATTCCATTCTTCAAAACATCAGACAAATACTATAGAATCATAACATTCTGAAATCTATTTCAAGGGAAGGAACACAGTCTATCCTAGAAGCTTCAGAGGCAGTCAGTCCATTACTGGGCCCACTCTTGCAAGACCAGTTTAGAATCACTAATTAACAAAACATGCAATCTCCATACCACCAATGACCAGGAGCAGGTTTTGAGCCCAGAACAGTAGGTCCTTGAGACAACAGTGCTAACCACTGCACCACCATACCACCTATGAGTTTTTGCTATTCTATTTAATTTAATCAGTCACATGTAATAGGTTGTGAGGGATGGCCAGCAGCTCAACCCAACCGGGATGCCCAAAGAATGGAAGGATGGGGGAAGGTAGATAATTTTGGACACTGCCTCCCCCAAAACTCTAGATGGCAGCTCCCCTGGAGTGTAGCAGTGCCCGGGATTCCTACAGGGGCATCCTGGGACTTTGAGTTCAGATTCTCTGCCCTGTTGGGTACTGTGGGTGCCGCCAGGAGAAGCTGTAAAAGGACTGGAGGAGCCAGTCAAGTCAAGTTCTTCATCTGACCCGGAAGTGTTGACAGGTCAGATGGACGGAAGGATAGAAGCACTTCTAGGCCAAGAACTATATAAAGGACTGCTGGAGACCCAGCAAGTGAGCCGGAGTCAGGAGGTGTAGGACAGAGCTTGCTGGGAAGTGTGGAGGAGAGAATTGCATTTATTATTATTGTTATTTGTAATTTAATTGCCTGTTTATTGAGGCTGGGGTGCTTGAAGGCACTATTTGAAGAAGAGAGAAAATTAAAGATCTTATTGCTTTTACTTGGTGTTCAGAGCGTTTGTCTATTGGGGTTAACTGTGACCACTACCGTTTACAAGGTATATAGCTCAATTTTTCACTTCTGAAAAATGCTTAAGAAAACATATTTTCGTTTTCAGGG
Source organism: Erpetoichthys calabaricus (assembly GCF_900747795.2). Classification (NCBI taxonomy): domain Eukaryota; kingdom Metazoa; phylum Chordata; class Cladistia; order Polypteriformes; family Polypteridae; genus Erpetoichthys; species Erpetoichthys calabaricus. The sequence continues at coordinate 214,740,935 of NC_041395.2, forward strand.
TTAAACTTGTGACACTACATCAAAGCTGCAAGAGAATGGGTTGATTGAGTACCTGATACAATTCTCCCTGTGTCTCCAGGTAACATCACCCATTTTCATTCTGTATGATAAAGACCTTCAGGTTCCGTTCATTGGCAAGTGTGAATGAGTGTATGAATGAGTGGCATGCCATGCAGGGTCACTTGTAACCTTGTCCCAATACTGATAGACTAATCTCTGACTTTCTGCAACGTAAAACTTGAATCAGCAGTTTCAAAAAATGGATGAATTGATTTTAACCCCTTATGTTGTGACCAAAAGGACAAATACTTCACCTTGAGAGAATAAGCAGTGCAACACCCAACTCCTTACCATATAGTCAAATCTATACTAATAAAAGGCAAAGCCCTCACTGACTCACTCATCACTAACTCTCCAACTTCCCGTGTACGTACAAGGCTGAAATTTGGCAGGCTCATTCCTTGCAGCTTACTTACAAAAGTTAAGCAGGTTGCATTTTGAAATTCTACACGTAACGGTCATAACGGTCGACAACATCCGCCATGTTAAACTTTCTTATTTATGGCCCCATCTTCACGAAATTTGGTAGGCAGCTTCTCTGCGCTAACCGAAACCGATGTACGTACTTATTTCGGTGGTATGACACCACTGTCGGCCACCATATTGAACTTTACAACGGTCTTTGTTACTTAATGGGCCCATCTTCAAGAAATTTGGTACGCGGGTTCCCAACGATAACTGAATCCTACTTATGTACATATATACGTCCATAACCTGCAGCTCGGTCCACACTCTGAATCCTCCAGGCACTCCTGAGCATAATCTAATTTTGAAGGTTGGGGCACCAATAATGTTACTGAGAAACTTACAGTCACCGAAACTTTGTAATGGCACGAGACTTCAGGTCACATGCCTGCAAAAGAACCTAATTGAGGCAACTATTTTTGCTGGCGGTGGCTCAGGGGAAAGAGTTTTTATTCCTCGCATCCCTGTTATACCCTCTGATCTCCCATTTCAATTCAAATGCCTCCAATTTCCAGTAAGGCTCTGCTTCGCAATGACAATTAATAAGTCTCAGGGACAGACCCTACAAAAGGTTGCCATTGATTTGAGGCAAGATTGCTTTTCACATGGCCAACTATACGTTGCATGCTCAAGAGTAAACTCAGTGCACAGCTTGGTTATATTACAACCGGAGGGGTGATACAAAAGAGATCCTTAACAAATAATTATTGGTACATTTTCCCTCAGTTTATTACTTAAAATTTTAAAGCAGTACTTCGCCGCTGCGAAGCGTGGGTATTTTGCTAGTAGTTTATATAATGTAGTCTCTGTCATATCAGTTGCATCTTCTGCCTTCATGCAGGGTGAAGATCCTAGGAAGTTTAACTCTGTTATAAGTTAGTAGCTGTGTTGCATGGCTACAGTCTTCATGCCACCACTTAATCAGGTGTATCACAAGTAATATGTAACTAAGTACTTTTCCAAATACAGTATTTTTTATTTTTTTTACCAGGGCTAATATTATTAGTTCACTTGAGCTGATTATTTTTTGAACTTATAAATACAGTCCTTAGTAGTGTTGGTGTGAAAGCAGTATTCAGTAATGGTACAAAGGTGATTTCAAGTTGATTCATTGAAAAGTAAAAAAATGCTAATAATCTCGAGTCTCCATTAGCATCAAAGCATAATAATAGCACTGCCTCAGTATACAGTGGGTTTTAATAAATGTCTATCAATAAAAATAAAACAGACTTTACTCATTACTTTTTACTCACTCGAAAGCACTGTCCTGTTCCTTTCTTATTATATTCTGAATAAAGGAATCTCCATCAGCTGTAGAAAAAAATTGTGCTTCATTCTGTTTAATCATGGTCAGGCTTCATTGGTTAATTGGCAGTGATTTTTTCTTTTTCAATTTTCTCTTTTTTAACTTCAAAAAGTGCTTACCACTAATAGTTGATTGGTATTGTGAACTTAGTGATAATATGCTGGTGGACAACAGTATTAGCTTTATTGTCACATGTGACACAGATATGTTACTACCACTCGCTAAGCCCTTCAGCTGCCTCCTATTCACAAGTGTGTGACAAGGCTCCCCCCTTAGCCCAGACCGAGAGGTTGTGAGCCCGAGAGAGGGCGTCAGTGTTGGCATGAAGACCCCTTCCAATAAACAAGCAAAAACTTGAACGGTTGCAGGTCAAGAAACCACCTAGTGACCCGTGGATTCGACTCTTTGTGAAGGGCCATCCACGTTAATGGCGCATGGTCCGTCACCAGAGTGAATTATCGGCCCAAAAGGTAGTAATGGGTAATCGGCCATTTAATCGTTGAGGCTTCCTTCTCCACCGCTGCGTACCTGGTCTCCCGATTCAACAGTTTCCGGCTCAGGTACATGACGGGGTGTTCAACACCATCAACACTTTGGCTCAACATGACTCCCAAGCCTGTGTCTGAAGCATCTGTCTGTAGGATAAATGGAAAAGAAAAGTTAGGGGCTATCAATACAGGTGCTGAAGTCAGAGCCTGTTTCAAGTCACAGAATGCAGTTTCCCTCTTGTCAGACCATACCACGTGGTTGGGAGCTTTTTTCTTCATCAGTTCGGTCAAGAGCGCCGCTCTCTCGGAGAACCTACGTACAAACAGTACCTAGGTAGTACCCGGCCAAACTGCAAATTGATCGGACCTGCCTCTTGTTTCGCGGATGCGGCCATTTCAGAATGGCATTTAGTTTTGAACACTGTGGCTTCACAGTACCCCGGCCCACCAGGTAGCCCAAATATCTAGCCTCTCTCGGTCTGAAGAAACATTTCTTGGGATTGATTCAAAGCCCAGCCTCTCCTCGTTTCCACAATACCGCTGTGACCTGCTGCCCATGTTCCCTCCATGTGCTGGAATAGATGACGACATCATCCAGGTAGGCAGCACTATACACGTTATGGGTCCAGAGTGCTTTGTCCGCCAGACTCTGGAAAATTGCAGGAGCCCTGTGTAACCCGAATGGAAGGACACGATACTGCCAGTGTCCACTAGGGGTACTAAACGCTGTCTTGACCTTTGCAGACTCTGTTAAAGGAATCTGCCAGTACCATTTTGTCATGTCAAGTGTGATCAAGAATCAAGCCTGTCCCAGCCTCTCGAGGAGGTCGTCCACACGTGGCATGGGATAAGCATTGAACTGGGATACCTGGTTAAGCCGACGGAAGTCATTGCAAAACCTCCAACTGCCGTCGGGCTTAGTGACGAGGACGATGGGGTTGGATCAGGGCCTAAAACATTCCTCAATCACTCCTAGTTCCAGCATTCGTTTGATTTCCAGTTCTACCTCAGCTTTCTTTGCCTCCGGGAGTCTATAGGGCTGCTCTCGGACGATTACCTCCGGTTCAGTCACTATGTCATGCGCAATCAGAGAGGTCTGACCAGGTGTTTCACTCACCACCTCTGGGACGGAGTGGATAGCTGATTCCAGCTCCTGCCTTTGTCTGGACTATAATTCCTCGCCAAAATTAAGGGGATCTGTTTGAGCAAAGAGTGAGCGGGGCTGACTGGAGGAGGGATCGGGGTTACTTTCCTTCCATGGTTTCAGCAAGTTCACATGATACACCCGCTTGCTTGGTCGTCGATCAGGTTGTTTCACTAAATAATCAACCAATCCTATCCTCTCCTTAATTTTGTAAGGGCCTTGGCAATGGGCGAGCAATTTGGAATGAGAGGTGGGAATCAATACCATGACCCGATCCCCCAGGCGGAACTCCTAGGAATTTGCCGTAGTTGACACTCTGGACAGGAAATGCAAAAACGGCGAACCTCCTCATTGATCCCCGGCCAGAAAAATCGGAGTTTAATCTACTCCAAGGTTGTTTCAGAGCCAAGATGGCCTCCAAGGAGGTGGGTGTGCACAAACTCACAGACCTGCCGCCAGTAGGTTCGTGAGATAAGCAGCAACTTCCGGTCTTCCCCTTCATGTTTGGCAACCCGATATAACAGATCATTTTCAATAAAGAAGCGAGGTCCCTGTGGCATGGGCTGATGCGTGCGTTGGCCATTGACAAGAACAACTGCATTTTTTGCATACTTCAGAGAGTCATCATTCCATTGTTCTCTCTTGAAAGCAGCCGGTGTCATTTTAAATTGAAAGTCATAGAGAGGATCTGGAGTGACTTCAAGGGGCGGGATTTCTCCCAGCTTGCCGGGGCGTGGGTATATGACGCACTGCATCGTGGTTCTCCATCTCATTCTCAGCCGGCTGGTTACATGACGTGGAGGCAGCTTGAGAAGAGTTTCCCTCATCTATTGCGAGGCCTAACCACTAACCAGGAGTTCTTAGTAGTCTACCGCACTCACTGTTAGACCAGTCCCACCCTAAGATCACAGGAAAAGGGGGGTCTGGAAGGACCGCCACCGAGAGTCTTTTAAGCTTTCCCCCTAGACAGATGTAACACTGGGCAGATTTATATATGAACTGTCGCGGTAAGACATATTGGCGAGCAACGATGGACACATTACTGCCGGAGTCAAACAAAGCTGTGACCTTACATCCATTTACCAGCACTTCTCCAGTAGGTGAAGCCACCAGGGAGTTGCTAAAGGTACACAAACGATATCCCTGTATCCTCCTACCCTGGTACTGTCCTACCTAAGTTGCTTTTGGGTTCCGTCCTTGTTTCTTCTGGGACGTCATCCTGCCGTCATCCTGCCTGTAATAAGGAGGGACACCAGACATTGCAAAGGTTTGGGGTAGCCACTCGTACAATGTGTTTCTGGCTTCAAAAGCAAAAAAAAAAGTTTTAGAGCAAGTAGTGTTTTCAAGACAAGGTCCAACACAGAACTAAAATCCAGAGGAAAGGAGTGAGGTTTTATAGGGAGTCCGGAGGAAGTGACGTGGAAATGATGTTGTCCTCGGGGCCAGGACCGGAAATGATGTACAGTAATCCCTCCTCCATCGCAGGGGTTGTGTTCCAGACCCCCCCCCCCCCGCGAAAGGTGAAAATCCGTGAAGTAGAAACCATATGTTTATATGGTTATTTTTATATTGTCATGCTTGGGTCACAGATTTGCACAGAAACACAGGAGGTTGTAGAGACACAGGAACGTTATTCAAACACTGCAAACAAACATTTGTCTCTTTTTCAAAAGTTTAAACTGTGCTCCATGACAAGACAGAGATGACAGTGCCGTCTCACAATTAAAAGAATGCAAACATATCTACCTCTTCAAAGGAGTGCGCGTCAGGAGCAGAGACTGTCAGAAAGAGAAAGGAAAGCAAACAAATCAATAGGGCTGTTTGGCTTTTAAGTATGCGAAGCACCGCGTCACAAAGCTGTTGAAAGCGGCAGCTCACACCCCCTCCGTCAGGAGCAGAGAAAGAGAGAGAGAGAGAGACAGAGAAAAACAAACAATCAAAAATCAATACGTGCCCTTCGAGCTTTTAAGTATGCGAAGCACCGTGCAGCATGTCGCTTCACGAAGCAGCTGCACAGAAGGGAGCAAAGTGAAGATAATCTTTCAGCATTTTTAGACGAGCATCCGTATCGTCTAGGTGTGCGAACAGCCCCCCTCCTCAATCCCCCTACGTCAGGATCAGAGAATGTCAGAGCAAGAGAGAGAGAGAGAAAAGTAAGTTGGGTAGCTTCTCAGCCATCTGCCAATAGCGTCCCTTGTATGAAATCAACTGGGCAAACCAACTGAGGAAGCATGTACCAGAAATTAAAAGACCCATTGTCCGCAGAAATCCACGAACCAGCAAAAAATCCGCGATATATATTTAAATATGCTTACATATAAAATCCACGATAGAGTGAAGCCGCGAAAGGTGAAGCACGATATAGCGAGGGATTACTGTATCCCATGCTGAGGTAGCGGCTCCTAGTGGGATTTCCCGGGAAAGATCTGTAGGAGACTTGGAAAAAAAGTGCACCCCGCCGCCCCCTGGCAGATATGTTACTACCAGTCGTTAAGCCCTTCAGCTGCCTCCTATTCATGTGTGTGACTATATATATATATATATATATATATATATATATATATATATATATATATATATATATATATATATATATATATATATATATATATATATATATATATATATATATACTAGGGGGCTTCGCCCCCTGCTCGCTTCGCTCGCCAACCCCTTTCCCCTCCCACCAGCGCTACGCGCTGTTGTGAAGAGGGGGGCTGAACACACCCCAAGGAGACGCAGCCACTCCTCCGAAACCCCTCTTAAATGGTGATACAATGGAAAACAAACACATTTTTTTTTTTACCTCCTCTTTGCTCGATCAGCTCCTGGCTTGCTGCTGTTGCATTGTTGTGTGATCTGCATTTCGTGCAGCAAACAAACATTTAAAAGTATGTACAGCACCTGTCCTTTTGTCTCACACAAAGCATGTTTTGTCAGTTGACCATAGCAGAAGCCCATTATTCTGATCTCAAATGTTGAACTAAAGTTTAAAAATTTGACATGAAATTTCAAAGAACTGACATACTGCTTTGATAACTGGGGTAAACCTGGAACAGGATTGTGTCAGCATTTTCAAACTTGATGTCATAGTAAGTAGTACTAAAATGACCTTATTTAGCTATCAAAGGACAAAATGGGAACTAGAGATGGTTTACTTGTCTGTGAGTAGCTAAATAGAAAATTTCAGAATTAGACTTGAAAATAAGACCCCCATAGCATTGAATTCTTTACTAAATTTTCTAGATTGCTAAATCCCATTTATTTAATGGCTTTATTTAATAAATAATAACGAACCTACTGTGGCCCACCAGGCTGGCACCATCAACTGAACCCAACACAGACAAGCGTGGGACACAAGTTCAAAGCACATACAGTTTATTTTTCTTATCCCTTGTGGGAAATGCCTTCCCCGTTCCCCACAAGTATAACACACTCCAAGCACAGCACAATGCATAAACAATTAATCCCTTCCTTTACTCTTTTCCTTTTCCTCCTTCACTCCTCGGGTGAAGCTTCATTGCTCCTCCTCCCGACTCTGGCTCCCCGAGTAGTGGCTGTTGGCTCCTTTTATAGTGCACCCAGATGTCCTCCAGGTGCTTGATTACTCGTTTCCGGCAACACTTCTGGGTGTGGTGGAAGAACTGCCCATAAGGGCTCAGCAGCTCCTGCTGCAACACCCCCTGGTGGCGCCTGCGGATCCCAACAGGGCTGCACCACACTCCAACTCCCATGAAGCCCTGCAGGAGTCCAAGGCACCACTGTAACCCAGGGAGGTTGCCATCTAGCGTCCTGGGGGCCGGAGGATTCTGTAAAGTGAACTGGAGTTTTCTTTATGTGTTTCTCAGGGCCATAACAATGAGAGGTTTATAGCTAATTGTAAACAGTTCTAGTTCAATTTCCTTAATTTTTGTCTTGCATTCATGCATTCTTCCTAGACTATTACAAGTAAACTGTTCTGCCATCAATTCTTTGCCCTGCTGTGTTTTCCTTTTTGATCCTGTTACAGTGAGGTTACTACAATCTTTTCCTCACCATTCTATACGAAGTGTACTACATGGTGAGGGCAGCACGGTGGTGCATTGTAGCGCTGCTGCCTCGCAGTAAGGAGACCTGGGTTCGCTTCCTGAGTCCTCCCTGCGTGGAGTTTGCACGTTCTCCCCGTGTCTGCGTGGGTTTCCTCCGGGTGCTCCGGTTTCCTGGCACAGTCCAAAAACATACAGGTTAGGTGCATTGGCAATCTTAAATTTTCCCTAGTGAGTGTGTGTGTGTGTGTGTGTGTGTGTGTGTGTGTGTGCCCTGTGGTGGGCTGGCACCCTGCCTGGGGTTTGTTCCTGCCTTGCGCCCTGTGTTAGCTGGGATTGGCTCCAGCAAACCCCTGTGACCCTGTGTTAGGATATAGCGGGTTGGAAATTGACTGAATGACTGACTACATGGTGACCCTCAGTGTTTCACTTACTCTGTCCTTAATTTAAGATGGCTCTGAGTTATCACTGTATTTGTCAAACTCAAAAATTTCACCTAAAATGAGAATGAAGGCTTACAGTCTACATGAAAGAAGAATCTGAAACACAAAACAGTAAGCAGCAAATATTGAAGAAACAGTTAAGAAGTCATATAGCAGGAGATAAGCTGTTATACAAGTAACCTAGAATATTTCGTGCTATGTCATTTTCTTACCCACCTAATCTGGATCAGAGTCGTTGGGATGCTGGAGCCTGTTCCTGTTAGCTTAGGGCACAAAGCAGGAATAAATGCATGAACAAGGCTCAAGTCTATCACAGGGTGAACAGACACACACACACACAAGGGGCAATTTAGTATCACCAACAGTGGACAGTGGGAGGACACCAGAGAATCCAGAGGAAACACACATAGTTCTTGGGGAGAACATATAAACTTCCCAAAGGGAAGACCTGGGATGCCAACCCTGGTTTCATTGCTGCGAGGGAGCAGTGCTGTCACTGCATTGCTGTGCTGCCTTTAACCTAGAATATTTAAAACTACATGTTAGAATATGAATTGAGAAATAGTCATAAAACTAAACAACCACAGACACCTCTAGTAACTTCCTCTATTTTGTTAGCCATTAAATGTGAAAGGTAGGTAAGACAAAGTTGCTGGCAAGTACATGAACAAGTGCTGAATGAGAAAGTACAGTATGTGAACCTCTGTTCTCATAGCTTAAACATTAAACACCTCTGCGTGTCATTTTGGACATTCATGATTACTTTTGGGGTATAACCCACTTGTGTTTAGGATATTCTGTAAAAAATATTTCGTGGGCAGTATGGAAAGAGTAAAGTATTCTAAGGGCTCATTTATACTTCACGTTCAGAATGCGTACGCACACGCATCATGGCTGCCACGCGTTCATTTGACACATCCTCTGAGCACGTCCTTAGAAATTAATGTGACGTGTACGCGAGTTGCAGTACCAGCAGTTTTTGCGCAGTATGATCATGTCAGAACGTCAGCTTCTCTGTTTACTATCTACTTGTGACAGAGAGCCACTTTGCGGATCCTACTGGATTGATGTGTGTGCTATGATGTTTAATGAATGGTTCGATGTGGTGAAGCAAAATGCAGACATACAAATACATTTGTGTCGCATATTCCCAACATAACGACATGATACATTTTAAAATCTCACATGTCATCTTCTGTGCTTATTTTTTTTGCACCTTCACAACAGCTTCAGAATGTACGGCAGCATATTTGAGCCATAGTGAAAAAATTAAGGACATGGTGAAAAAGTGTATTTTGTGATTAAAGTGGAAATTTTGGCTTTAATCTCGAAATGTCCACTTTAAACTCATAGTTTACTTTATCATTAAAGTAGACCGTCGTAAACGTCATCTTAAAACCGACCCAGTTGTTAATCGCTGAGGCTTCCTCCTGACCTGACAGCAGCGGCAAGAAGCAATAGATCACCACACAGAAACATTAAATTTATGATATTCCAACACTCTGCACATTTAGAATCCTTAGATTTGTAGTTGATATTACCTTCATGATGAAATGCATTAAAGTATGTATGTTGCATTTTACAGATAAACCGTTAACTTTGTTTAAATAATGAACACTGTTAATAATTAAACATATGGAGGTGGCATGGTGGCTGGGCGGTAGCAGAGAGTCTTGCAGAAAGTCACGTCCCTTGTGTTCCCTTCCTGGAGTTTGCATGTTTTCCTGGTGGGTTTCCACAGTTTCCTTCAAAGATATCCAGATTTGGGAATGCTGAAATAACGCTAGTGTATGTGTATGCTTGTGTTCACCTTGTGATGAGCTGATGCTTCGTCCAGAAATTGTTTCTGTCTTGTGCCCGATTGTTGTTGGAATGGGCACATCACTGGATTGGTGGATGTAATCATTAAATGTCCTTTTCAGAGATATTGTGTCAAGGTGTCCTCAGAATTTAATTGGTGTTTCAGGCAATTCACAACACAGCAAAGCCGAACCTGTTCTCACCGTGATGATATCTCGCACTGCCACCTGGTGGAATCTTCCAGATTTACGTAAAGTATGCATGCAAGTATAAACAGTACAATGCTTGCATAGCTATAGCGTCCGGTGGAGCACACGTCATGTCGCGTGAAATATAAACCTGGCCTAAGTCTGACAGTAGGAGAAAATGTCCTTTATACATGGGGAGGGCAGCACACTGTCCCTGACATGGTCAAGACGAGACCGTGCTTCTCCTTTCAGTGTACACTCACTTCAGAAGCTCCCTTGAAGGCATGACTAAAGCTAAATCTAGTTTTCATTACAGAAAATTGTAGTCCTTATAGCCATTGAGCATGTGTCGTTGCTATCTGTGTGCTCATTGGTTCTCAACTTTCACACACACCAAGCCCACCCCTATGACTTAAGAGAGATCAAACCTGTTTGATTTAGTCAGGGTTAGTCGCAAACAGTCCAACTACATTTAGTCAGACTACATTGTAGTTGGTCATTGGAGTGCACTTTGACTGCCTCTGACTTACTAAGATTATGTATTTTTGGTATTTAGTATTTGGTACTAAATCAAGTCTTCATCTGAAAATATTGTAAAAGTAGTGTAATGTGGTGTGGCAAGGGTCTTACGATAATAAATAAATCCTGTAATGGAAAAAACAACATACTAGGAAGGAGAGAACAATGGGTGATCCATGACTGAGAGGACTGAGAAAGTGCTGTCCCTTCAAGGCCTGTGTCTGAGTAACTTTCAGGTAGGTGCCTAGCATGCATCTCTATTGGCAAAAGCATCCCCTGACCCCTAAAGTAAGCCCCGAGTTTGGCCTAGAAGTGACCCTAGGTTGGGGTTTGGCACAGCCTCAAGCTGAAAGATCCGTGAACTTGCAGTAGAGATAAGAGGTGAAAGAGGAAAAATGGTTACTGGCACAAAGAAGTGTTCAAGGTTTAAAGAGGCCCAATGAGTCAGCTACTATTTTTTTTTTTTGCCAGTTTCCTTGTGAACTTTGTATTCTCGTTATGTACCCCCTGTTTGCATGTACTTTACCTTGTTTAAAACAAACATTTTTTAATACGTTGAAACACTTCAGTATTTTTCTGGGTCTGAAGAGATGCTAGAGAAGTGATTCCCTATTAGATCTACATTTCAGGAGCTTGCTGGCATTAATCTGGATGTGTAACCTAAGGTCCCTTATTTAAAAACAAAGAGGAGGAAACAAATGCTATCCATGGTGACAGAACTCAGAACAGTGCTTTCCTGATGCTGAGTACATCTGCAGCCTCACTTTGCTGGTGTGATATTCAAAGAGACATGAAACCATGGCTGACAGTCTACTGACTAATGAGCAAAAGAAGTTGAATTCTCATTGAGGAGATGAGAGTGGAAGAGGAAGAAAAAAAAGGTGGCGAGCTGTAGAGAAAGAGAAAGAGAGACAGACAGACCCAAAGTAATATAACACCATTTCATAAGGGTAAAAATGGAAACAAATGTTCTAAATTCTAGTATGAAATGGAAGCCACAAGTAACAGAGCCAATTTTAAGTATTAAATAAATATATCCACTAAGGAAAAAAACAGGACTTTAAATGGTTTAAACTACTTTATAGAGTTTCCTTTCAAATAAAATATACATTACACAATGAAACATTCATCTTTTCTTCTTTGTTCAGTACTGCCAAATGTAAGTCCAAATCTTTTTTAACAGTTTAATAATTAATTTCTGTGAACTTTGAGAAATGTCATTAAACATTAGTCCCAACAACTGCACTTTTCATCATCCAGCTTGACTTTGTTTTACAAAGTGTCTCGTGATGCTACTTGCTATAAAAGGTCTTTTTCATATTAAACATTAATTTCCTAACTAATTGATTTTTGTGTTCTGAATTTGTAAACTGTCCACATTGGTTTACACTGAAACATACTGGCTGTTAGAAGGATAATTTCATTGGGGGGGGATTGCAACTTCTTCTGCTCAACTGATCCATTGCATTGAAAAGCAATGCTTGATTTTGCCAACTCCTCGCAGAATCATAATGAAACCTTTTTTGTTTCATTTGGGTGTAATTTCCTATACTTCGTGACTCTACAGAGGTGTCTTTAGACTCTCTCTGACCTTATTTGGGTGCTGTGTGCTTCATGAAAATTCTGAGCTGTTGAACTCACAAAGCCATGAGGCCCTCTGTTATCCCTGTCACTGATCTTGTGAGATAGGTGGGGCTATGGCTGAGCCAATGAATGGTGTTCTGAAGTTACTGGGGCTTTGTCTTCACTAGCATTTAAACAGACCTGGCTAAGTTTTTAAAAATATATTCAATTTGTGCTGCTGCTCCTTTTAGATCTTCTCCATGTGAATGCTTGCTCTGACTTTCCTTTTTCTGACAGTGGTAATGCATAATATTTAGTAAAATAATATTTTAAAATCCACTTAACCTAATTCTTTGTTTCAGCTGCATCAGGGACAAGGTCAGAAACCAAACCTTGTCAAAGACACAAATCCATGGAAACACACATGCCACCACACACACATAGCACTAATTTGGAACTGCCATTCAACCTAGAATATCCGTTGTAAGAAAGACAACAAGAGAAGTGAAAAGTTTTGGGGAACCACAAAGTGAACCACATTTAATTGCAGATCACAAAGAAATTAGTGCCCTTGCACTACTTGGAAGAAATGTCTTAAGCAGACATCAGTCCATTATGAGTGCTTACCTCTGGTAGGTCATTATTTTAAGTAGATCTCAGGAAAGAAAGGCAAAATTTCAAGAAAAGGAGTGGAAATGATATTAGAGGTCCTCCAACCTGTGATCATCAGATCTGGGAACACGAAAGGGAAAGACTTGAGCGACAACACTAACCTGCAGTCCAGGGTGGAATTAAAGTTAGCAAAGAAGCCCTGAAGTTGCCCCCTAAGCATGTGTGTGTGTGATGTTGTCTATTGGATGTGGGAGGAAAACTGCAGGATAAGGTGGAAACCTTTACAAATACTAGAAATAGTAGTATGGGTTAGTGATGCTGCCTGTGAACTGTAGACTCCCTGAGCTTGTTCATTGTCTGTGTGGTGATTACAAATTTTTCCCCATGTCTGTGTGGCTTTTTTTCAGGGTTTTCTGGTTTTCCTTCACACAACAAAGACAAAAAAGTTCAGTTAATTGGAGTTATAGAAGAGTCAACCACAATCCAAAGATGTTTTCCTCCCTGTTGCCCAAAGTTACCAGAACTGTGGTCCAGAACTGGGTTAGAAAATAGAAGGGTGCATAGATCTAATGAGGAGAGCAACATAAGCATTTGATACTAATAATATGTATCATATAATCAAACTTGACTTTCATAACATTTTTGATAAGATACCCCTCAAATTAAAACATTAGAATAATCTCGACAAGAACAGGCCATTCAGCCTGCTAGTCCTATCTACTTAATTCTTCCAAAACACACTACACCTCTACAGAAAATAAATCTGACACATACAGTACAAAAAAGAATCTACAAACAATTCTATGAATGATCTTATTTGTTAAATTTTATGTTGGATTGAGGCACTGTACATATCAAAGCAATCAAATAAACTAAAATTAAAGCACAGAATTATCTGATGGGTAGAAAAATGTAACAGGACACCATGTATACAAATTTCAAAAATTAAGGTAGCATAGGACTCTATTACTGAGACTACTTTCATTGATTAAAACGGCAGTAATGCAAACTGCTAACACAGCATTTTGAGGAGAGAAAGAATATGAAGGTAGTTAGAAGAAGCCGATCAAAACAATGCCCTGATTAAAATTAAAATTAACAGCTTCACAAACAGTTCCAATGAAAATGCTAAGATAAATTATGCTTAACTTAATGAATCTGAAAGGGGCAGTTAAATCAATTCATGTTAACATGAGCTGACACATGGCAATTTAAAGTAAATACATTTTAGGCTGTACAAAATGGAAGGTAAAATATCAGATATGAATGCATATTAAGGGGTGTGGTGCTAGAAAGTAATCTAATGGTACATGGAAACCACCACAAAATTGTTTTCCTTGTGAACTCATTATAGTGCACAGAAACAGTTTAAAGCCTAATAGATTATGAAGTACAGGGTCCAAAGTACAAATAGCTAGAAGATTTGAATCTTCTGTAACACATTTGTAAAGCAACACTTGCAATATTGTGGACATAACAATGCTAGAGAAATTCAAAAGAAAATTAGGAAAGAAATAATACTACTAGCCATAACTTTAAAATTAAGCTTGTCAGAGAGGACACGATGGGTACATAGATAAAATGACTAAAGGAAAATGTTCTCACAAATTTTAAAAAATAATACATTGTCCTCAAAAAATTTGTAGAAATGAAACATGAAACAAAGCACACAGCAATGCAAACGATCAGATTGGGCAAGAAGAGCTGTGCTGATTGGTTCATCCTCCTCCATAGCATATCTTATGTTATTTTGTAATGTGTAAAGTAGTCTCTCTATTTTGGAAAATATGATGGGATTACACCAAATATCACAGGAGCCACTACTGTAACCCTTATACACATTTAGCAATTGTGGTTTGTATCTAGTTTTACAGCATGCCAGGAGTAATCAGCCACCGGACACACACAACACTTACTGATAGTAGCTACTAGCAACCAACAGCCAGCCACATTTAAGACATAGGCCTCAGAAATCAGAAGAAGACACATACCCACTAGCCAAGCCACTTCCTGGAGGCCAATGCCACAAAATGACTCAACTTTGGCTGAAATATAGAGGCAGTTTTATACAGTATACCTGTTCATTGGGGATATTAAATTAAACCACATTAAAAGTTTGGAGTGAATATCAGAAGTCTATACATTCTTAATCAAATTTCAGTTTTGAAAGACTGACATCAAAACATGTTTTGTCAAACTCTTGTAACAAGCAATATAACAAGTGGATCATTTTTTTGGAAGAATTAATTTAACAGAAAATTATTCCAGCGCCTTGGCTGCTCTGGGTTTCTGGACACAGTAGTGTGTGTATACACATGTGCTGATTTAACAATTAAAACAGATAGTTTAGCAAATGCACTAAGATGGATGGTCTTCCCTAGCTACAAGTGCCTGCAGTATGTGGAACTCCTCTACCATATGAAATTGTAAACAAGACGTATCGCCCTATGAACGTTTGCAAAGAGACTACAAGTACGTACTGAGTGATGCAATCCCCTTCTACTGTCCCACGATTAGTTTGTCAAAAGACCCCAACCCCCTAGTTTACTAATCTGCATTTGAAAAGGCTGTAGAGGCAGAGTTCTTAGTGCCTAAAGCTGTGCGTGCTAGTAACCCTCCAACTGTATTTCTCAACTTCATCTGATCAGCGAACAACATGATTTCCCACTACAAGTAGCCATAATGAAAATCCATCCATTTTCAAACTTGCCTTATCCAGATCAAGGCTGCAAGACCCACAGTCTAAACTGGTTGCACTGGGAATAAAGTTGGAATCAACATGGACATTGTCAGGCCTTCATGTCACAGCATTCTGAAAATTAAGTGAACAGTTCCTGATGTTTTCTTTTAAACACATAACAGCAGTTCCTTCAGAAAAAAATATTCAATTACTGCAATATTTAAATTGGTCTATCAAAAAAAAAAATTTGCTCTTGTCAAAAATGGTAGGTGTTCTTAATAGCTAGGAGGGTGTTGAATCCAAATCTGGCCCTGCGCTATCACATCCAGTTTTTGAGAGATGAAGGTTTAAAATGAAAAAAAACACTATTTTAAAGAAAAAGTAATATTTTTTAAGGTTAATTATTTTGACATGAAAACATTTTTTTACATATGATTGTTACTTACAAAAGTAGTCACTTGATATTTGTTTTCCTCTCATAAGCCTCTGAACGTGTTTCACTCTGGAATGATCAACAGATGTCTTCTAATTCTAGTCATGATATATATGGACTCATTGTACTTTCCACTCCAGCGCCTCTGCTTATGAAAGATATCCTGGTAGAACCTCTCCCCATGTTCATTAGTGACTGCTGTCACGTTCTCAGGTAAAAAATCCAAATGTGAGAGTAGGAAATGGATTTTTAAAGACAGGTTGCACCAAAGTACTAGGAAGGAAGAGAGAAATTCTTCCACTAGCTTCTCACAGTTTTCTGCCTTTGAATACCCAAAGAAAATGTTGCACATGGTTTCTTTATTAATAAATTAAGTCTTCATTTTCCTTATTGTTTTCTTACCTGTCAAGACAATGGATGGATCAACCCGACGTTAATGTAAACTAGAGGGCTCTGCCCCCTGCTCGCTTTGCTCACCAACCCCCGGGCAGGCACTATGCACTAGCCACTTCACGGCTCTGCTGCTCACGTATGGGGAAGCAGATGTACAATTTCAACAGATTGTTATTTTCATGGGAATTGTTACATATGTATAATAGAACTAACTATTTTACATTACAGTGAGTAATTAACCATAGTAAAAAATAGTAAAACGTAATAAATTGAAAGAAAACTATGTGTCATATTGTGTTAGAGGTATTCATTGCATTACACGTTTTCATTCTGTTTGGCTTTGATATTAATAAGCAAATACTTTATAAACTTACACATTTACTGTAAAACTTCAGTCAAAACATTATTTGGAATTAACTTTTCTTCAATATCGCATTGAATTTTGATTCCGTGTTTGGACTTACATTGTGACAACGCAACGTATAACTGCCCGTGAGTGAATATCGTTTCTTTCTCTCTAATAAATAAACTGACTTTTTCGAATGTTTGTCTCTGTGACTTGTTAATTGTCATAACTAAAGCTATTCCAATGGGAAACTGTAAACATTTTAATACAAATGGCATATCAAGATCTCTTTTTGGTGTCTATTGTTATTCGCAGAATATGTACTACATTACCTTTCTTGTCACCTGTTAAAATTTTACATGTTAGAATTGTTTGACCAATTGTCAATCTTGTCCAATTGCATAGCCCATCACTCATACATAAATGATGCAATAACATTATGATACATCCTTCTTTCAACAGTAAATCGGCCGGTGGAAGATTGAACAGTGTTAACAGTTGCAGATATTCTATGGGACGTTGTAAGTTGATGTTTTCATCTTCTGCACCATCACCACCAACTTTTTCAGCATAGTCTATTGATACGCATTTAACCAATTTGCCCTGTAACCGAGCAACAATTTTCACGTTAATTCGTTTGACTTCATCGTTTCTCGGTGCTAGGATTGCCCGTGTACTTATTTCTTCTGTTGATAACCCTTCTGGGTAAAATTCTTCAATAAGATTTGGACATAATAAGTCTTCTTTTATTGGGAACTTAAAGTGAGGAAAATGTAAAAATTTATAAGTGCTGAGAGCACAGGAACTGTGTTTGACAAAAGCATTCACACGAATGAGACGTTGACAGAACTGTGACCGTGGGCCGTTAACCGGAAATGGTTGAGAGGAGAGCAGGACCCCTTCTACCAACTTGAAAAAATCTCTTACCAATAGTCTTGTCTCATCTCAAGATTTTCTTTTATAATAGAAACTATTTAAACAACAATGTTCACTATTCTGTAATAAAAGTCATTGTTTTAATCTTCTAAATACAAATTCCTGGCTATTTTGTAGGAATGAGAAGACAGAAAAAATAATGGTCAAAAGCAAAACATGTGTAGCCAATACTTGATTCTGGGTTGTTTCCACTTCAACTAACATTGAGAGTACACTTCAAATATTTTTCTGAGCATGACAAATATTTATGCCATAAAACAAATGGAACCTATTTAAAAAAACAGTGTATTTTTAGCAGTAGTTCATCTTATTAGGCATATGAAATATTGACTTGACACGCAAATACAGTAGTTATGTAAAATACAATATACATCTTCATTGCGACAACTAGTTATTTCCTCTGATATAAGAAGTCCTGCCCTTGTATTAACCTGAAAAATAGAGGGGAAATAAGGATTATTGAAAAGCATATTCACTTGAAATTGCATTGAGATACCTAGGAACTACATCATGATTAATGCCAACTTGCTTATTATTTGGTTAATGCTAAGCTATGCATATACAAGTTATTTTGAAAAGTTGAAACCAAATTTGCTACTATATACATTACAACATATGAAGACACCCTCCAACTTTAAATCTTTTACTTGAGGTATCAGGTCACTAATATAGTGATGTTGATCTGCTATGGAGCTTCTCATAATAAAAATAAGCAACGATGAGCTACATGGTGACTAGCTTTGTCACTGCACCTTAAGTGATGGCAAACAGTTAAATCATCTGACCCATACTACATATAAAAAAGTGGGGCAGAGACATGTCCCTTGCCCATACATTTCAGTCAGGCAAGGTCACAGTTGTTCTAGTCATGAACTTGAGCTCCTGGAATTTTAATTGTCAGCACATAACTACACTGTACATTTAAATAACATAGACTTCCGCCACACTTGTGTTCTCATCTATACCATTTGTAACTTTTACTGAATAATAGGAGAATTTAAAAGACAATAGAGGACCTTCGGGTTTTGTGAAAATAAAATAATGAGAAACACTATCCGTTCTCCTGCTGTTTTGTGAGGCAGAATTTGCAGAAGACCTGTCATGGTCCTGTCTGTTTGTTGTAGATATTAATAAGTTTTTTTCTGGCTGACAGCCCTGCCATGAATTATTACAGAAGACTTATTACAGTGATATACAGGCCAGCTGTACTTCAACTTCACAAAAGACTACTAATGTGATTAACATGTGCTGGACATTCCTACAGTGATAAAAATGAGTGATTGATCAGAAAATCACACATCCAAATAAAAGAACATACAAGTACTTATTTATACTCACACCTTAGTAAGTGCACAACAAAATACAATACAACATCAGAATAGGGCTGAAATATGATATGAGGCTGTACCATAACCATTCTAAAAAACTGGTCCTTTCTGTTTTCCTATACTATAGTCGTGTTACTAGCCTCAAGCCTAGGGGAACCTGGGCCACGTATAAGCCATTATTGTTACAGGGTGTAGCCACAAGGAGCTAAAAGCAAAAGAAGCAAGCAGCAGTTAGGAGTCTCTGACCATATTTTCTTTTTTTATTCTGATTTACCCAGAGGTATATAAATACTTCTTTCTCTACCTAGATCAACATGATAATCAATTAAACAACTGGTACGTACCAAATTTCCTTTGCAGAACAATAGTGAAAACACATTTTCTTTGGTTAAATAATAGCATTGTTGTCAGCTATCAAGAAGTACATATACCATTGTATGCTGAAACTAATGCCCCCAGAAGTCATTAATTTTCAAAGGAGGCAGGCAGTTCTGTGTCACAGCTTTGTATGTTGATGAGATACCAATCAAAGCAGTCTGATCTTCAAAGCAGGTGATTCCTTTGCAAGACAGATAAATATCTATGTCCTGTAGATAGCCATCAATAATAACGTGTAACAGAATTATTCAGGAAATTTGCATTTTCACTTTTCATCCCAATCTCAAACAAATGCCTTTCACATTTATTATTTAGATTTTTTTTTTTCTGAAAAGCAACACACAGAAATGTCCTTTTCTTTGAAGCCCCATGGGATTAATGAAGTTTATCTAATCTAAACTAATCTAAACCAGTCCCAAATCAAACTTCCAACAAAGCAAAAAACACAAAAGAAAGTAATCCTTAATGGGCATTTTACCAGTTATATCCACTTTACAGCAAGCTGTGATGCAATTCTTCCCCCAGAACAACTGAAATTTGTCAGGACATTGACTCAACAAAGTGTTGAAAGTACAGGACAGGTTATGTTGGTTCATGTTGATACCAAACTACAGGTTATGTTGGTTCATGTTGATAACAAACTATCACATAGTAGCTAAAAATTAGCTTGTGGAAATTTTATCACAAACAACTTGTTCCATGTCATCCCTCAGATGCTCAGCTGGATTCATAGTCACAAATCCTTCCATCCTTCCATCTTAAAGTATGGAGCTGTACCCTGAAAAAAAATACCAGTCGTAGATAGGAGTAATCAGGGCCGGCACCACCATTAAGGTGAATTAGGAATTCGCTTAGGGCGCAGATCATAAGAGGGGTGGGAAACCCAGCCGCATGGCTTAGCTACCGAACAGTCAGTTGGTGCATTAATAAGCTTGGCCTAGGGCGCTAAATAACCTAGCACTGGCACGGGGCATAACCAGAGAGATGATATTTTCATAAGAATATATTACTGATGATATTACAAAAAATTACACAAAAAAGAGAAGCCATAAGCTTGAGACAAGCAGGGCTTCATCGATCATGCAAACATTTTGAAAAGTGAAATCCAGAAATCATTTTCCAGAATGAACATCTTAAGAAAATCATTTATCCATCCATTAGTTTTTTAAAGCCTCTTGTCCAGGGCAGGATCATGGGTTAGCTGGAACCTGTCCCAGTGCAGGAACATTTCTTGGACAGGGAGCAGAACCATCACAGGGTGAACAAAACACACAGACATCATGGACCAATTTAACACCACCAATCCACATAATCTGCATGTCTTTGGACCATGGGAGGAGACTTTTTTTTTGTTGAGAGTCCTTCTTTATGTCTTTTAATGCAGATAGTATTTACTACAATCCCCCATTATTAAATAGGATGACATTATCAACATTGTGTCTAAAACAGAAGAAAACAATAACATGAATTTTCAAGTATAAAAGCATGCAAAAATTTTCCAGAAGGAGCTCATAAATTTAATTCACATTTTTTAAATCAATTCAAGTTACATCACCTGCAAGAAATCACTCAGAGCTCTTCCCATCTAAGCTTCACATCCTCACACGAAGCAGCCAGACACCATCATGGGGCCTCTACTACACACTGATGTATTTAGAAAATGAAATCCCAGACCAAAAGAAAACTGTTGGATATCCATCTTTTGCTGGATGGGAGGTGGAAAGGGAAACTGTGACACACCTATGACACTCCTCATTCCATGACATATTGTTCAAACTTGTCTCAAAGTGCATAATAAATGGGAGACAGGGTGGTTCCCCCCATTTTTCTTGTTTTTTAGATCATTCTTCCATAGTAGTTACAAAGACACAATGCATCAAAATCAAAATTGGAATCCGACAAGTCAGAATCCAATTCAGGGAGAATAATGCAAAATGTCGTCCACTGAGAATTTTTCTTTGCTCATTCGCTTTGGTCTCTCGCCAGATGTCAACATCAGTAGCTCTTTGCTGCTCATGCACATGCGGGGACTCAAAATCAAATCAACGAAGCTAAACTTTCCCTCTAGCAAAGAGAGTCGAACTAAAATTAACGTCAAGTTGTGTCACTGTTTACAAGTAATTTTGTTCTCCCCTTCCTGGATTTAAAAAAAAAGTCGACATCCGCACTGAAAGAGTTCATTTAAATAACAAATGAGCTCAAGGCTATTTAGGCTTGAAGAATCGGGTGCCATGCGCTTATGCAATTGTACACACAGACCAAACTGAAATCACCAGTGAGACTAATCAGCACATTTTAGGTATATGGGATAAAAACTGGAGTACCCAGGGAAAAAAACCACATACACAGGGGTAGGACATGGGGAAACTCCATGTAGATGAGGTCTGTATACAAGATTCAATCCCAGGATCCATGAGGCAATAATGCAAAACACTGTCACTATGTCATACTTATTCGAAGAAATGACATTTAAATAAATACACCTTACAATGAACTCTATACTTAATTGGTTTCATTACAGAAGTACAAGATGAATTTCTCAGTATGTCTAAAGCTTTTTTTTACATTTTGTATTTCTGAACTAGAATAAACGCTGTCCCCATTTGATAGATACATCTTCTAAGTGCTTGTTTCTTTTCCACATTAGTACTCCCATTTTGTTAAAAATCTTAACTTTTGTGGTCATGCAAGAAATGACAACTCCACAGAATAAAGGTTGTGGCACCAACCCAGCCGTCCCCATTTACTTCAATGTCTCTTTAAAGAACGAAAAATGTTTACGTAATAAAAAGAAATAAGAAATTCAAAAAGATTGCCTCTCTTCAGCTTGTCTCCCCCTCTCTAGGTTTGGTTAGGGAGCTCCATCATACAGGTCACATAGTCAGCTAATGATGCCTCCTTTAGGAAGGCTTTGAATTTATGGGTGGGTGACCAGAAGGGGGCAGGGTCATTTGCCTTCACTCGGCACATTCTTGGTGTTGTGGAGGAAAAAGGAGAAGACAGGAGTAGCACCAATGCCCCTGCTCGTCCCAGAGGGGTAGTACATACCTCAGATGAACCCTGAAGGTGATCCTCTGATGCGCATGCATGTCATTCTCCAACATCTTTCCAAGTCTTTGTAATCACATCTGATCAGTGTAGCAACGTTTTTTTTTTAAATCCTTAAAGTATTAAATTATATTCGAGATGAAGGGAATGCATGATATTTTATATATTCTACAGAACAACTTATACACAGTTTAATCTTTTGTTTATCCTAAAAAGTCACTTTTAAATATACACTGTAAATGCAAAAATATGCTTAGTTTCCCTAGCTTGACATAAACCACTTATTCTGGACTTGTTATCTATTTTTTCTGTATATAATGTTTGTTTTTTTCATAGAATGTTATATAAAATTCAATCTTTCACCATACATTTAAAATTAAAAATCTATAAAGCAAAGTATTAAAAGTGTATAATATAAATCTTATAAAAATACTGACCTGAACAAGTCAGTATCTGTTCTAACACTACATAAAAGTAAACCTTAAAAGAAAGATTGTTCTGAACACACACACAGACTCATAATGATGAGATTTTGTGATTTGGAGTACATGAGACAGTAAATTTCATTTGATGGAGCTTAAGATTAAACTATACAGTATGCCAGTCAATTAGGTGATCATGCTGAGGGGAAGTATTTCAATACTTTCACCTTCTTACCTCTGTCTTATTAATTTTATTCACATCAACAAGTACATCTGTTAAAACATTCCTCAAATAAGTAAGTTATATTCTATACATTTATTTTACCCTTGGAAAACAGCATTTTTAAATTTAAAAAAGAATGAAGGGCCCACAGTCATATCAAAAAAAAAATCATATCTCATGAAGAACACATATGGCTTCATTGTCAGCAATATTTGATGAAGATCACGTGTGGCTTCAATTTCAGCCACTGTGGTAGAAATCAACATCTTAATTAAAGAAACTTAATCCTCTTAACAGGACAAATCAGTAATCAGGCAGGAGAAAAGGTTGTCCATCAGCATCACTTATTACGCTTCAGCTAATGCTTGAACAGGGAGCATTCTTCTACAGCATGATCACAGTGATCAAATATTAAAGGTGTAGGTCTATTTTATAAATAAATTAATTTACATAACAGTGTCAATCAACACACACATTTACTCTGGTTGGTTCGTTGATTTACACCCAAATGATCAACACAAAATAAAAGTCTATTTTGATACATTCTGGTTCTACTTATACTCTTTGGGTTGTGCCACCACCATTGAAATTCCTGTGTATGTAACAACTGTCCAATCTTGTTGAATACAGGTCATATGATCTCTTAGTCATCCTTTAGTACATTTTGTGTATTACATTTTTGTCTGTGTTGTTCACTTGACCTTTATGTAGTTTCCTGATATGCCTGAACAGGTTTCTGACATGTATTAACTCTTTATGATATTTCTTTAAGATGAATGCTATGTTACCCTAAAATTACTCTTCCACACCATATCTAATGATGATCACATGGCTTCATTATTCATTCCTTTCTACATTACTAAGATGTGCTTTCAGCTTGACAGGCATTTTTGAATTGCCCTGTGTAAGTGGGGGCCATTTGATGAAATTATGTGTCAACCAGATTGTATTCTAAGCTTGCATCCATTGATGCTTTTACAGTTCTTTGCACCAATTAGAACTTAGTTAAGATTTACCAAATACTGAGTTGCTTCTTTCAGTTTCCTTTTTGTTTCATGTTAATATTCCTTGGCGCAATGATAAATTCAGCATTACTTGAATCTGACCTGAATAAGTCAGTATGTGTTGTAATAATAAAGGAGTCCTCATCTGCTTAGCCTGCATATCCCTTTCTGCTCTGGAACTGTTTTGCAGTTTTACAAAAACAAAATACCTACTCATTTACAACCCACACTTGTTCTGAAAGTATACAGTTTAATACCTGCTGCTTGCTGAAGGACAAAATGTTTGGTGGGTGAGTTTACATTAACCACAAAAAAGCTACAGTACCAGCTGATAACAGCTTAGAATATTCTGCACAACGTACAGAGTACTATATAAGTAATGAAAAGGAGCAGAAAAGACTACATAGTATAAAACTGACAGACTGGTATAGATTAGAAAATTAAATTAGAGAAAAACATTGTAAATTGCATATGTCCAGAATCATCCCAATTTTGCAAGTCAGGTTCTGTAAGGCTCATTGAGCTACCATACAAGAAATCCTTGCCATCAGCAATGTAAAAGACTAAAACTTTTTTTATCATACAAAAATCTAATGTCAGGCATTAGATAACTACATTGGATAAAATATTCTAAAGAACAAGCCATCAGCTGCGTCAAGAAAGAGAGCACTTACCCAAGTCAGGCTTCGGTGCGTGTAGATTTTATTTTTTTCTCCAGCCATCTGGAGTTTTATTTTTGTTTTTTCTGTCCTCCCTGGCCATCGGACCTTACTCTTATTCTATGTTAACTAATGTTGTCTTATTTTAATTTCTTACTTTGTCTTTTATTTTTCTTTTCTTCATTATGTAAAGCACTTTGAGCTACTTTTTTGTATGAAAATGTGCTATATAAATAAATGTTGTTGTTGTTGTTGTTGTGCTCACATCTGCCACACAATTATCAATTTCAAATAAGTTTCCAGTAGTACTAGGGTGTTGTACCGTGTTAGCCATTATGAATATAATGACACGTCAAGTAAAATGACACCTTCTTCAGGCAAGATGTAATCGTCTTGCATGAAGAAGGGACCTGAGTTGCTTCAAAAGTCTGCATATTGTAATCTTTTTAGTTAGCCAATGAAAGGTGTCATTTTGCTTGACTTCTCATTAAATAAGTTTCCACTATAGTAAACAGAAACAAATCCAAGCTTATTCATTTTTAACTCACAGCTAATTGCACTGAAGTCATAATTAACAGATGTTCACTAGCACACAGCTCAATCTTTACTTGTAAAGTCAATATAAGTGTTTCTTTGTACTCAGCCTCATTGTCAAGTTGGGAGTTTCTTTTATCATATCATGCTTGTGATTTCAACCCAGTTCAGTCAAATAAATCAGTAACTGAAGCCTAAGCTTACAAAATCCGGCCTGGGGAGATCTAGTAGCTTTCTCCACACTTCAATCACTCTCACTGTCAGCACATGTATATTGCATGGTCCAAATTCATGACAAAACCAAAAAGAACATCACAGAAAATTTTGTTATGAGCTAGAGATTAGAGATATAACAATATCACCAAGTGCCATGACTTCTTAGTGTGTGACTTGATGAGTTCTTTCACTATTCAAAAACACTGGAGTAAAATGAAAAATGTTTAAAAAAATGATATTTTTTTCCTCAGCTATTTTAATTTAAATGAAAAATGTTTAAAAAAAATGAAATTTTTTTTCCTCAGCTATTTTAATTTAAAACACGTTATTTTCAAAAAAGCCATAGTTTCATTGACAGCAAAACCTTTCTTTGTAGTAAACATGGAATGACAGCCAACTAGAAATTGTAGGAAAGATGAGAAAATACTTTCTAAACTGGTGAGAAGTCAAGCAAAATGATAACTTTTATTGGCTAACTAAAACAATTACAATATGCAAGCTTTCGAGGCAACTCAGGCTCCTTCTTTAGGCAAGATGTAGAGTTGCCTCAAAAGCTTCCATATTGTAGTCTTTTTAGTTAGCCAATAAAAGGTGTAATTTTGCTTGACTTCACACTACATTCATAGTGGCTAACATAGTACAACACCCTAGTTCTATTTTCTAAATTGGTGATATTTTAACCTGTTATATTTTTTGCTTAAAACATTTTTGCATGACATACTTTCAGTAAAACATATATATCTACAATATAATAAAATGCTACCATCTGTCTCTGTGAATATGTGTGTGTGCGTGTGTGTGTGTGTGTGTGGTCTCTCCAAGCAATCTGATTCTCAATGGTCAGCTTGGCTTTGGTTACTCAGTGTTGGGGATGATGACACACAACTTTAGGGGTGGGAACTTCAATTCCTGATTGATACAATTAAATGGAGTGTTTCAACAATAACAAAGTGAATATCTTACCAAAATGGTTGCTAAATACTAATGAGGTGCAAAGTGAATTGCCTTCAAAGATGGAAAATAATTTATTATTTTACAAATTATGTTTTCACAGCAGGTAGTGGGGCCCATTTACCATTGGTGGTAGTCAACAATTGGACAGGAGAGAAGCAAGGTGCCTCAAAATGATGGAGTCAGAATCAGGATTTATGAGAATGCAATAGAGAGAAGAAGCATGGGGTAAGAAAGGCTGAGAAACATGGGGATACTGAGGAGGGGTGTTGGAGCAATGCTGCAGGTACATGTAAGGCAAGAGAGGTTGAAGCATGCGAAGATACCAAGACAAGGCTCACGGACAGATGTTAGAAAAGGTGGCCATATATCTCTCTCGCTCAGTGTTTGCTTATGTCCAGTCTCTATCAAGAGTAAAGAAAAGATGTGAAGGTGATGATAGCTGCTGAGGAAAGTAATAGTAATACAAGTAACATGATGTGTAGAGCGGTCTTACAGAGTTATAAGTAGAAAAAGGGGTAGGGGGTATGGTAGCCAATATGGTAGCAGTAGATTTTGGTGTCATTTATGTTACAGTTATACAGTACATCAATTAATCTGATAAGGAAATAGCCATGCATAGTGTGTTTGATAATATTGTTTCTCAAAGAAAATAAATAAAAACAGAATTACAGTAAATTAAACTTTTTTTTTTATTTGTCATTAATAACATTAAATATTTTACTAATACGTGCATATGGTTGTCAGCCCAGAATTGGTCAAATTAAGTTGAAGGGTGTCTAAAAAGTATACAATTGTTAAAATTCCAAAGCCAAACTTTTGGCCCCTTGGCTATGCTTTTAGCCCTTTTAATCAGGTGTTTGCTCTTTTTGAAACCAGAAGAACCAGAAGAAGTGAACTACTAGAAGACATTTCACGCCACTTGCTTCTTGGACCTGGAAGTCTCACTTTTTCTCCTATTTAAGAGAACCTCAAACCAGACACAGGCATTTATCTGCAATGGCCTACTGTACTAAAGAACTTGCTTGGAGGATTCCCAATAGTATAATGACACTCACTATTGTATAGTTTTCTGATGAATATTTAATTTGTTCTTGCCATCAGATAAATGGGGTTCACCAGGTTGGTATCCCAAATCCTCTTCTGTATTGGTAGGTCATTCATACACCTTATATTCAATTTAACTAACCATTGAACACAAAAAATGTTTCACCCCTTTAGCTATCAAATTACCATTTCAAGTTACACTCTACAAGACACAGTGTAAAAGCATCCCATTCCTTTCTGACTTGTATCATGTACAGTAAGAGGGTGAGAAATGGATATATGTCATTTTAATGTCACTGGCTTTTCATTCATTTCATCTGCACATTCACTAAATATTATCCATTGTTAGAGTCACATGAAGCACAAGCTTTTTCTGCAAGGCAAAAATTTGTCTAAATCAGGTGTAGGCAATGTCAGTCCTGGAGGGCCGCAATGGGTGCAGGTTTTCGTTCCAACCCAGTTGCTTAATTAGAAACCCATTCTTGACAGCCTCAGACCTTATTTATTTTTATGACTTGTTAGTCTGCAATGTTAGGTTCTTATATCATTGATTTTTTTCCAAGGATATCATCTAAATGATTTGAAGCCTAAAATGGATAATTTTCAGTCAATCACATTTTTCTCTGAAGTATTTTATTAAACCAAATAGTGCACGATGAATCCACAGAATGAAAAACATGTTAGATGGAGAACTGCTGGCTCCTTTGTTATTTGCATCTTATTGTTAATAAGGAGCCATTAATAATAGTGAATGCAGCTGTTTAAGACTAAAATAAGCAATTAAGGGTGGAGAACCTTAACAAGCGAGGCCACTAAAATGAAGTATCAAAATATCACTTGAGCAGTAAGTGCTTCATCAGTACAACAACATCACTGACTTCTGTAGAAGACCAGACCCCGGGCAAAGACAGACAGACATCGTATGTCCTAAACACACACGTTTATTTTCACCAATCCTGCACACAACACAGTGCCTCCAACACTAGTACTCAGTCCTTCTCTTTCCGCCTCTCCTCTACTCCTTGCTTCCCAAGCTTTGTCTTCCTCCTCCCGACTCTGGCTTCGAAATGTAGTGAGACGGCCTCCTTTATAGAGCACCCGGAAGTGCTCCAGGTATGCCTTGATTAACATCCGGCAGCACTTCCGGGTGTGGCAGAAGTGCTGCACCGGAACCCCGCTCCTCTTCTAGCAGCACTCCCAGGTGTGGTGGAAGTGCTGCATGTCCAAACTGGAGCTGTCCAGGCGCCCCCTGGCGGTGGCCACGGACCTCTACTGGGCTGAGCATCCAAGCCCCAATTCCATGGCCCCGATGTAAGCCAAGGGTGCTGCCCTCTTGTGTCCCGGGGAAGTACTCCTGATAGTATGCCCATTCTCCCGGTGTCCTCCTGGAAAGGGCGTCCCGTCCGGGCAGGATCCCCGGCCATCCATCACACTTCTCATTAAGAAACAGGATTGGAACAAAAACCAGCAGCCACTGAAGCTCTCTAGGACTGAAGTTGCCTACTCTGGTCTAAATGGACTACAACTCAACCACAGGGCACGTTCACTTTTACTGAAAAAGGGGTGCTTAATATTCACCAAACAACCTATCATGTGCATTTTTGTGATGGGGTGGTGTAGGAGCAGCCTTGGATTAACCATTAAGCTAAATAAACATATGCTCTGGGCACCAAGGGGGCACTACAGAGTTTTTTCTATTGCTATCATGCCCTTACATTTTTCACTGCCACACACATCTTTAGTCACATTTTTTATTGTCCTTATCTGCCATGTTCGCCTTTAATCTACATTGCTAAAAAAAAGTTTGAAACTTTTTAAAGTATGAATAAATTCTAAATTAAGTTAAATAGGCAACAATAGGCATTACTTTGTATCTTTTAATTAATCATTTAGTAATGTTGAAATGCTATATATGTCTAGGGTCAGAAAGCAGTTGAATAAAAGATGATTTGTTTTGTACAAATAATGATATTTCTCTGTTAGAATATCTTTTTTTTAATTTCCACCAACACTGATTTCTGTAGGGAGAGGATTTTCAAAATTGAAAAGTATACTCTCAAGATCAAGTAATTTCAGTATAGATAATATAAGATCTAATTTTACCTTATAATCTTTGGTAGAGAAATTAAAAATTGCTTTCAATGCATTTTTTTATTTCCATTTTTCCCTTACATCTGTTTTAGTAAAAAAATGCATTAAAAAGTGTTGAAAGTTTACATTTTCCCGTTGCTTTAGTTATAAGTAAATAACTTGTTTATATTGCTATTCAGTGTTAAATAAGTATTTTTTAAAGGTTTATACTTAATAGATTTATGGGGTCTGGTCTAGGGAATGGCTTGAAAGAAAACTAAATTTTTAATCTCACATTTCACCTTCAGTATTTATTGAACCTTAATGTCTTGTCAGTTTAGCATTGGAAGGGCCAAGGGGACATCACTGTTGGGCAGTGCTTAGAATATCAGTTGGCCTTAATTCAACCCTGGGTAGGAATACCTGAAGAAAATGCAAGTAGACTCAGTAAGGTTGTGCATTCTGTACACAAAACTCAGTGAGATTTGAACAAAGCAGCACTAACCACTGTGCCAGTGTAATTTCTTTCAGTTTTCATTTAGTACAGACAATGTCTTAGAGAATTACAGATCATTAAAGCTAATTATGCAGCAATCAGGACTCTTGGTCAAAGAGCTCACTAATGTTTTGTTGTTGATAATAAGTAAACAGTTACTTCTTAACATTAAGTCAAAAATACAAGTGATGAACCAAAATCAAGTGAATTTCTCAGATCAGTTTTTCTGAATCTTATACAGCTCCTACTGTGACAGCCATTAAGGATAATTCAAAATGTAAAAGAATTCTGCTAGGCCAAGAGGAACTCAAGTTCAAATCTGAAGTCTTCTTTGTGTTTCCCCAGATTAGAGACAGGGCCAGCTGCACTGCACATTCCTATTGTGTGTTCTGCTATCTATTGTGACCTGGCCGAGTGACAAAAAATAGACAGATCTAAAATTACCCTAAAATGACAACCCTGTCCTGCCATTCTACAGCTGTCCTGTTACAATCCAAATACAGCACAAATGCCTTCTGGTGAGGTGCACCCATTTTGGGAAAATGGTTTCACCACCACAGAAGCTAGGAGGAGTGCAGGAACAGAATAGCTGGGAGTGGCTGGTTTAATAAAGACAACTTTGGAGTTTGAGGGGTGGTTGGGGAGTTGGGCTGGCATAGGAGGCTTTAAATATCCCTGCCCCTGAGTTTAAGTTTGTCACATTCAGCCTGCTCTGCTGAACCCTCCTCTTTTCCCTGATCTCCTTAAATTGGTGTGGATCTTTGGTTTTAAGTCTTTCAGCCTACGGTACCAAGTTATCTGAACACTTGTCAAGATGGAAGCCATCAAGAAGAAGATGCAGATGCTTAAACTGGACAAGGAAAATGCCTTGGACAGAGCAGAGCAGGCCGAAGCTGACAAGAAAGCAGCTGAAGAGAGAAGCAAACAGGTAGGCAGGAGACAAAGAACTTAGAGTTATCACTGAAACAGGATATTTGGCTGTCTTAAATTAGTCCAAGTTAGGTAAGGTGGTTGACAGAAGCATAACTAAAGAGTTTAGTAGCAGCAGCCACTGAAAAATAATACAGTAATCATCTGATCATAGAATGTATAGTCTTTATTTAACAAAACAAATGTTAAATTAAGACTATTCTGCCAAGTAAAGCATGCAATCAATTTTTGAAAAATAAAAAGAGAACAGATTGAAAGCCTTCTTTGTCTGATCTCCTGCTAATTATTTGGCACATCAGTGCTCTTAGTTTTCATGTGTTGCCTATATATCCAAAAACCCTTCCTCAGAATATTCTTTAATCTTGTATGAGAAATAAATAATATGCCAAAGGTTCATAGTAGGCGGTCCACAAAATTACTACTTTCTGACCTTTTTGGGAGCATCCTTTTAATCTTCGAAAGAGATAGCAAGTTATTTAGATGTGGCCGTCATAAACAACAGCAAATGAATAAGAAACTGAAGATAGTTACCACCTTAAGAGGTTACATTTCACTTGTAGGTTGAAGGAAATTGAGTTTTTTATAGACTTAGAAGTTCCACTCTGACTCTGTTCTGTTATCTTTTTCACACTTGTTTGATCTCCTACACAGCTTGAAGATGAGCTGCTGTCCATGCAGAAGAAACTGAAGGGGACAGAGGATGAGCTTGACAAATACTCAGAAGCACTGAAGGATGCTCAAGAAAAACTAGAGCTGGCAGAGAAGAAGGCTGCAGATGTGAGTCCCACCGATATATGTTCAGGAACCCTTGTTGGCCAAAAAGTCTGTCTTTATTTATTACAGAAACGCTGCCCACTTAGATAGGTCTGTCATTTTGTATTGACTGCAGAATCACTCATTTAAACAGTGTACTGCCATAATATCCATTATTCCATTAAAAATATTAATATTTAAAACCATTTCCAGAATACTGTGCACACTTCCACAGTTATCTGAAGTTAATTTAAGAAATGAGTACATATGCTTGTCATGTGAAATATAGAAGACAGAAAAAGGATTAAAAAATATTTGTTAAGACTCAAAATATCACAAATGCCTTTCTTTTATTAGCGCAGGCAGCCGCTACAATACCGGGATGTGTGACAGCTGCCAGCCTTTAACAATTCACTATGACGCCACCGTATTACATTCCTCATTCCTCTCCCTGCAAGCTATCCTGAGTGTTCTGGCAGTCTGGATCTCATCTAAGGCTGTGTCCTTGCATGCTCGGAGAGTCAAGCAAATTTGTTCTCTGCTCCTTGTCATATTAACTGACAAGTCTCCTCAATGTGAGGTTAATTTGTACAATGCTCAGGTGCAGGGGCAATAAATGGTAGCCTTTAAAAAGTAGGCTGCCTTATGAAATCTACTTTTTTATCTAACAATTTGTGCCACATACCTTTTAAAAAGTATGTAACAATAACCATTTCTCAAAATAGCAATAAAATATTTATATAAATATGCAAAATAATAAAATATTATTATGGTTTCCTGTTCACAATCCAACACAAAATTCTTAAACTGTCTTATTTAAATTTAGGTTTGTTATGAAGCCTATCTTAGCAGCACTTAATTATCAAATAACTTATCAAACACGTTCATTAGGTTAACCAGTGTAACTGGTGAAAATATACATGCTCAAGGGGAATATGTGGAAACTCCTCACAGACAGGGCCCGAGAAAAGAATTCAGACCCAGGATGCTAAATCCAGAAGGCAACATCTCTAAGCATTGTGCAACCATGTCACATATGTTTAATTTATTTCAGTACAATTTATTGTTATTGTATCCTACAGCTCAATCAAAATTACAGTTATATTACCAATTCTGTGGATGAAAACTCATGAAAAAGAGCAGTGACAATATGAGAGACAGTCCATAGTCTAAGTCATTAAACAAAAAGATCATTAAACAAAATGATAACAACAAGCAGTAGTTATGAACATTAATAAATATACTGTAGTATCAAATTAAAAAAATATAATTATGAGATATAACAATAAACATGTATCATAGAAAAAGCTCCATCTGAGCTTAGTTGTCAGTAACAGTAAATAGGCAGTGCAAAATAATTGATAGCGTAGATGCTTACATGATGAAGTCTTAGTTACAGAAAACAAGCATGTACACGAGTGTGCCCCTTCATCTAAGGCTGGCTGTTCCCTTAAGCATGACCTTGTAACCTTGTTAAAAAAATGGGCTCAGAAAATAAATGAATATTTAATAAAAAAAACAAAGGAATAGATCAGATTTCTGCTTATGGCTCTTTGAACACTTATATAAAAAATAAATAATTTGTAAGACAACAGTCATTCTTTACCTTCTCTAAGGAGAGTAAATAAAGCCATTAAGTTCCTCTTACAGAAATTACCCTTTTTTTAAGATCGTTTGAAAGTTTTTGACTGAAACAATATAAAAACTCTTTTACTTAGATATGTGTACAAGTGTAAGCCACTGCTTACTTACATGACTGATGTTTAAAATACAGCTCATCTAAAAATACTGAAAATGGCAGGTTCCTGCCTTGGGCACATTAATATTTATAGCTACACCCTATAACATTTGATTAGACTGAAAGGGAAGGGAAAATGTTGGTCATTGTAGGGTTGAAATTCAATTTTGTCATTCATGACAAAGTTCCAACATTACTGATTGATTTACATAATTAACAAGGTGCAACACCAAGACAACTCTGAAAAGTGTGTTACAATCCCTAAAAGTAAAATATTCACAGTACCATGTGAGAGATGGCACACTGCTGTGCAATTACCAAATTGTGTTAAAATGGTGCAGTAAATGTCATTCTGATGATAAGGAACAAACTTACAGCACTGACATCTGCAGCAAAACATGAAATACATTAGTTTCCGGCTATTTAGTAGGCATCACATGGCTGCAAGGTTAGATTCCCCTGTTAATTCAGTGTGAGACTCAAAATAAACCTAAACAAGTCTGTTTTGCATGAATATGTTATCATCCATCCATCCATTTTTACTACACTTCTGCTAGATAGATAGAACAAGCAGGGTATATCAGATATCTCAAATTTTATTCCATAATCACAATGACTAGGTTCAGATTAGATTCAGCATTCCCATGGCAATACAATAGAAGACATATTTGCTTTGCTGGATCCAAATAATTATCTATGCAAATATATATACATTGTTATGTACTTATATATATATATATATATATATATATATATATATATATATATATATATATATATATATATATATATTATATTGTGGCCTCTAGGGAGCATCACTAAGACCCAAACCACAGACACAATTGCACCATAACAGTCCCAGTTAAACTAAAGTGTTTTTAATTTAAACAGAACCTTCATACAGGCATCTTTTTTTTGCAATACATCACAACTCTTTCTGTTCTTTTTCTTCCTTTTCTTTTTCTCCACCTCCACTCTCTCCACACCAAACTCCAAATCTCCCTGAGTTGAGTGGAGGGCTCTTTTTAACTCCGGACCCAGGAGTACTTCCAGTGCTTAATCTATTACCCCTGGGAAGCACTTCTGGGTCAGGCAGACCCAACATAGTCTTTGTAACATCAGTATCCAAGAGCTCCCCCTAGAGGCCCCCACAGAACCTGCAGGGCAGGCCCATGGGACCACAATTCCCATGCTGCCCTGTGGGCATCTGTACTGGGGATTGCCAGACAGGATGCTGCCACCCAGCGTACAGGAGAATGCTCTACTCATAGTAGGCAGTCAACCACTGTGCTGACCTTCCAGGTTCCCGAGTCCATCCCAGATGTTGTCATTTATTTTTAGGACACCAACCTGATGTAGCCACATTACAACCTTCCTCCACAGGCGTCCTGGCATGAAGAAGAGATATCCCTTCCTCCCTTCCATTCTGTTATCAAGGCCTCCTGGCTAGATACGGGAGCGGTGTCCATACTGGCTGGGACGCCTGTTTGTCCATCACAATATGTTCATATATGTATGAATACTTTGTAATGCAACAGTCCAAATAATAAAAATGTAACTTTTCAAAGGAACATGGAACTACATAACTAACAGTTTTATTATCCAATTCCTTGCAACTAATAGTTTACAAAAAGCTTGAAGAAAACAAATGAGTAGTTGGATATTTTGTTGATCTGGAGTAGTTTGTAGTGATGGTCAGGAAACACGTTTAATCATTCAGGACAGAGATTACAAAGTTTCTTATATAATAGGGGTCTAATGTGGATAGTCAAGATCTCTAGTTGTATGCTCACAATATCCCAAAAACATGTGTTTTTACTAAAATATTGTTAAATAAACCACATTGGGAAAATGATTTCATGAATGACAATGGAACAAGCTCAGACATGGCCGAACATTTGAACCCAGGAGCCACCTCTCCATGTCATTTGTGGGACAGAAGTCCATATCAGTTAAATCTAATTCATTAGCTAACATTCACATGATGTCAGCAAAAGGCATGCACTGAGGAACATGTATAGGTAAATATTAAAAGTTAAAGAAAAGTGAGTGTAATCTTTATCAGAAAGAGAGTATATCTTGTACAGTACTTGTTCATATCTGAGATGCTTCAATATGCAGAAGGTTTCATAAACTGCTGCCCCATCACTGTGAATATAAATACAATGACAGGAGCTTGGTCAGTCAGTCAGTCATTATCCAACCCGCTATATATGCCTCTCAGTAAGGAGACCTGGGTTCGCTTCCCAGGTCCTCCCTGCGTGGTGTTTGCATGTTCTCCCGGTATCTACATGGGTTTCCTCCGGGTGCTCCAGTTTCCTCCCACAGTCCAAAGACATGCAGGTTAGGTGCAGGAGCTTGGTGTTCAATTCAAATGCTCATGGGTGTCTGAGCAGAATCCATTTTCATTCACTATGGTGTTTTCTGGAGGTGGTTTATTTAACCACTAACATACTAACCACTAACCACTAACATACTAACCACTAACCACTAACACTAACATAAACTAACATATATTTAACTATATGTTAGTAAAAAATGCATATGTTTGGGACGTTGTGAGCACACAATTGAATCACATGATGTATGGATTTGGCAACATGAGTAACATGAGATTTTTATCATAGACAGTTTTGATATTGTTTATTGCTGTCAAGCATTTGTCACCATAGACGCCTATTATATCTCAAACATTGTTATCTCTGCTCTGCACGAAAACATGAAATTGATAAAATATTTTTGGCCATCATTACAAATCAGAAAAAATAGCATTTTTGAATGGAGTATTCCTTTAAGGATTGGGCATAAAATGTTTTTCTGAACTGGATAACATAGAGAAACAAACAAAGACACTTTTAGTTTGGGGTGTTGTGAACATTGCAGACTGTGGAACTCACAACAGACAACATGGTGCTACTTTTCTGGCAATTGGTCATAAGAGTAAAGGGTCAGGGCTATGTATTCAAAATTGGAATACCTGAATTTGGACAAAATTCTATGTTCTTGTCCAGTGAAACGCAGTATATGGGAAATACAGTACATACATTTCTACAAATTCAATATTCTAGCTGTCAGGGAGAGAATTTTCAGAAAACACAGTTTTGCTGAGTTATGACATAAATCTTACCCCTAACCTTTGCTATGAAAAGACTGTCCACAAGGATAGTAGTAGAAATAATTACCATAAACTGAAGAGCTATCAGAGTAGTAAAACAGAAAACATTCAATAGTCAGAGGGGGCGGTCTAAGCATGTTAAACACAGAGAAACCAAGTGCTAAAACCAAAATAAAATACAGTGAGAAAATTTCCGAATTCAAACGTTCTTAATATAACTGGTTATCCTTTCTCATACTAGCACAACTACTTTATTTGTTGCAGGTCTTCAGTCCAAAGATTGGACAAACTACTGAGTGCACACATTGACATCTTTTATAAAGGAATTGAAATGATATCATAAGTGACAAATTATATGACTAACAAAGGAAGTGATTGTTACAAACAGAACTCACAAAATGGTGGCACCTGCAATAAAATATCAAACAAAATGGCTACACATGGACAACTCAAAAATAACAAAATGAATAAATAAAAAAAAACAACAAAAAATGGTTTCAACAGGAAACCGCATATGTTTTTGATAACCTGCTTTTATTCTACAAAATAAAATAAAAATACTTAGTTTAGAAATTCCATTTTACTGCTGTGTTGTATTTGATATAATGCATCAACAGGCTAGTGTATTTTCTTTTGCTTTTTATTTTCAGGAAAATAATCTATGTTTCCTGTAGAAACAGAATCACAAAAGTAAACTCACTTTTCTCCCAGAACTCCGACTGGAAATGTACATAAACAGAATAAAGTGGGAAGGTGTGTGACATCATCTCCAAGCTTGAACATGCACATTGACAGCACACTATTGTCAGGTGTAATTTATAACCATTTTTAAAATTACTTTTTAAGTGTTTCATTTTTGTTTTTTCTATTTATTTACTTTTTTTTGCATTTTTAGAAGTTTAGAGTTACTGTTAGGGATTAGGTAGCATTACAGAAAAGAAAATAAATCAGATCTTTGCACATTTTTGAACTCACTGTTTTGGTTCCCACCATAGACATGCGCTCTGTTCCACTATGTTGGTGTTAATGACAAAGCACAGTCTGTCAAAGCACTAGAATCCTCCCTCAGAGGATATTCTGAATCCCATAGAAATATACTTCTCTACAAGGACACATTTTCCACATGGACTCTGGGTGTATCTGTTCCAACTAGGCAATCCAACAAAAATCAAAAAATAGTTTTACAATGTATATGAAGATTTACACCTCTGTTTTTTTTTTTGTTTTTGTTTTTTTTTACATTTTTATAGTTTCAGTTCTTCCAGCTGACAATTTAATATCATCACATATTTATAAAATTAAATGTGGCTTTGACTGAAGGAGGTTGCTGAGGGAATAGTCAAAATTCAATGCTATAATTATGTTTCTCCTCATACTGTAAATTCCCACTGGCAGGATTGGCAGTGATTGCATGTACATTCAGAGCAAAAGAGCACTGAATTTGAAAGCTGTTAAGCTGAACCTCCTTTTTGCAGTAATCATAGCAAGGCTTTTGCTTGAACTTTCTGTTGCATTTATAATTTGTAACATTTTAATGAAACAATTACTGTGACTTGAAACTTTTCAGCAGTAGACACTTTAGCAGTGGACTACATGATGGTGGAATGGTGTTGCTTCAGTGCCACCTAGTGTCTAATAAGGTACATTCCTCTTTATCTGATCACTCTGACTCATGTCACTGATTAATTGCCTTTGCTTCCCAGAGTTTCTCTTCTAGGATAAATTTAGCATCAGATCATCTTTTAACCTTCATACTATTATAGAACTAATCCATCTGTTTATTGTATAAATCTGCTTAACCCAAATATAGGGCCCAGTGTTCTACAGACAGTCCTGAAAGGAACAATTCCTAGATGGATGCAACTCCCTTTTATTCCGGAAAAACATTACCTCAATGTTTACACTAATTATTTTCTATGTACGATTTCCTACCTGTAGTATACTCTATGTGACTTAAATAAGAAATTTATTTCCCACTTGGAAACAGTCTGGAATTTTATACATTGTTTAAAATCTGGCAAGAGATGAACTTGAACCTGATGTTATTAGCAAGATATTATGACATTCTGCTTTTCATTCTTCAGAAAAAAAAACTAGTTCTCACTGCCAGCCTAATAATGTAATGAATATTATATTTTTTACAGTTTATGTAACAGTCCCTCTATACCTGTAAAGTCACTTGGATTGGTGTTTACTGTAGAAAACGCTTTATTAAGTAAAAGATGTTAATGACTGATACTGCTGAGAATCAGTCTTTAGCTCCCCATAGCCCTAACATTTGATTAGGTAGGTTGAAAAATTAATGGAATGTATAGATAGATATACTGTATGTAAAACATTTTATTATAGCCCAGTGCTTTGTGATATTGTTCACTCTAAAAAAACACCTTATTTATAGACCTTCAGTGGACTAGCCTCCAATTTAGAGTTGATTCCTGATTTGCACAAAAACCTGCTGGGATAGACTTTGGTTTACAATTAAAATTTAATGGAATGTACTGCATGTTTTTTGGAAAATCAATCAGTCAATCAATCAATCAATTCAATAAATGCTTGGATGGATATGCACATATTGGTGTGATTTAACATTCTGACCACAACTTTCCATGGAGTCCTGAATTTCCCAACATACCTATCTTTAAGTGACAATGTACAGCACATATATGAATTAAGCATATACAGTATGTATATGAGTATCAAGACACATTGTTGTAAAGGTTCTCATGTGGTACGCTACCTCATTCTGAGATATACTTAAAAGATTCACATGTACCTGTACAGCACTTGTCAGATCATAAACAAAAACCAGAAAAACACCCCAATGATTTTCTGAATACTTCTGAACAGGATTTGGTTTGGAAGTATAGTTTATTCTAGCAGCAACTGACAAAGCAGGTCTGCAGCTAGTTTAATCCATTCATGTAAGTAAAGTATGAGCAGCAGGTTTAAATATTTCATGACAGGAAAACACCTTGCTGCCAGAAATTAATCACAGCTTTTGTCAGCTACAAAAATTTCAGGGCCGGGTTATGTTCAGAGTTATAGTTCCCCTTTTTCCACCCTAACTTGTGACCCTAAGCAGAAGACTGAAACCAACCTTGGATGAAAAACCAGCCCATCAGGAGGCACATTCACACCCACACTCACCACAACCAATGAACCAAACAGTATGACATTGAATTGTGGCTGGAAATCAGAATCAGAACCAGAGGCATATAGTTCTATTAGAGAAAGCTCATTTCAAATCATTGCTTTATTTATCTGAAAATGAGATGAAGTCTTATTTATAAACAAAAACTGGAACTAATTAAAATAGGAAGAAAGAAAAGTGTAGAAACAGCATTAATCAGTTAATCAATTCTACGTCAATCCTGAATAGTATTCATTTTTTACTTTAATAAGTTGATAGCTGAGCCATACAATACATTTAGGCAACATGCAAAATCTCATAGAAGTCCAACAGTCAGTCAAGTGAACCCTTATATGACAGCAAAATCGATCACTACACCACCCTACCACCTGTATTATAGATTCTTATAAAATTAAAATTAAAAAGGTATCAGCCTGACACAAAATTACAAGACATAACACAATATTACATTTTCAGGCTTTCCTAATCCAAAATCCAGGTAAAGGTCAAAGGGCAAGAGTCTATCCTGGCAGTACCCAACACTAAATAGGCTGCTAGTCTATTGCAAGACACATTCAGGCACACACCCACAGTTACACATACTTGCACAATTTAGAGCCACCAACTGAATGTCTTTTGGAGATGTGAGAAAAATTGGAGTACCTGGAGAAAAACACAAGTGGACACAGAGAGCACAAGCAAAGTCCACAGTAACTGAGCCACAAACTGAATACGGAATACTCGGGCAGTGAAGCAGCAATATTAACCACTATGTGACAAAGCCACTCTACGGGAATAATAATGATCAATAAACAGAACATTATTACAACTTGCTACGTTGCTTGGCAGTAAGCTCAGAATGATCACATACAGAACACATAGTGTGGCTTAGCAATTATCTTATTCAAATTAAACATAAGTAAAACTAACACAAGTAATTCATTGGTTGATTTATTATTTGACTGATTGATTGATTAACACTACTACTTTTATTTTTTTGTATTCTTAAGTGTGTCATTGTTCCAAAACTATTCAGGGAAACTGCATATATATTTTTGTTTTTCTTTGCTCTATTCCTTCTTTGCATTGCAAAGTCCTGCATAGGTGTCACTCTTGTACTTATTCTTATGTATGGGCAATTAGTAGGCCATTTTGAATATAAATCTTTATTTGAGAAGTGCTTAGGAATACTTGACTATGACAAATTGCTTCACATTACAGAATGTGTCATTTTTTTATGCAACCAGTCAGTGTTTGTACAAGAAAATGCTGCGGGTTAGCGTCTTGACTCAGAGGACTGAAACTTGGCATCAGCAGACAGCAATTAGGATAGACAAGATGCTGTGATTCAGTAGCATGAAAATAAATCATCCTCCCAAATTGCCATTGAAGCCTTAAAGAACCCAGAATACAATATGCTGAAGGAAGACTGAGCAACTGTAAAGTAATGCATGTAATACTTTAATAAATGCTTATAAATACATTTCAACACATAGACATACAATTTAATAATCTGTGAACAGTAGTCTGTAATCTGAAACTGGCTGACCAATATTTGCATTTAAGCAAGTTATGTTATTTTTGCCATCTGAATTTGCATAGTTAACATCTGTAAATTTGCCTTAATTCTATATATCTATCATAGTGCAGGTTTGGCACACCAGAACGAACATTGATACTGCAGTTCCAGCATTCTGGATTTGAAGTCCCTGGTTGTTGTCCATGCGGAGTTAGCACATTATCTATGCCCACTGGGGCTTTGCACTCACACCTCCAAGAGACATGCATATGAGGTCAATTAAAGACTCTAAACTGTTCCCATAGTGTGTGTGGGTGTGTGTGTGACAGAGAGAGAGTGGGTCCTGAGATGAACTGGTGCCCTTTCTAGAGCTGCTTTCTGCTTGTGTCCAGCATTATTGGGATATACTCTGGGCCATGGTAAACCTGAACTGAACTTAGTGGTCAAGACAATGTTAATGTTATGATGATGTAGTGTTATTTCAACACAGCTTCAAGAGTCCAGATTAAATGCTGAGCCAAGCCAATGTCCAGGTTGAGTGTGCAGTTTCGTTTTGTCTATATATAATGTTTCTATGGACACTCCAATCTTCTTTAACATTCCAGACAGTATGTGCCTGGACAACTCTAAATTAGCCTTGTATGAATGACTGTGGCCGTGTGTCTTGCTACGAACTGGTGTCTAATCCAAGTTTGCCATCTACCTTTTGCCCAATGCTGTTGCTATAGATTTTGGTTCCCTATCGACTGAAAAGGAAAAGATACTGTAATGACAGAAACATATTATGAATGTAGCCTATACTAACGATACTTAAAACCCCAAATAATCAGACAATATACAAAAGGAGAAATTTATTCACTCTTTCAAATTATCCTTGGTCCATAATTAACTGTAAGGATAGTTGAGTGACTTTGCATATCTCCCTCACTTTTGTTTCTTTTCCTTCTCTACTTCTCTTATACCTGCTCTGGATACCATTTACGATGTTCTCTAAAACATAACTTTCTTGACCTTGGCAGATGGCCATGCATAAAATGTCCAAGAGGATGCTGTCTGTTTGTACAATACAATGGATTTGGAGTTTTGCCTCCCATGATCTCAATCCTAAATGCATCTGTGTCCTCCAGCTACCATTAGAAACATAAATTACATTCACCCTGACTGTGCCGCCACCTGTCTCGAAGATGCTGAAAACAGGAGATTCACCTGGTTCCTGAAAAGGTGTGGAGACATTTTCCTATAATTTGCATTTCCTGGCAGCACACCGAATAAACGCTCCCATACAGAGGACATGGATATGTGCTCCCCAACCACCAGACTTAGGTATTAGTCAATTTACATTTATATAAATATATATATAGAGTACTTTCAATTTACAAGTTCAGAATGTCATATACATTGTGGTTGAGAACAGCACTGCAAGTTCCATGAAAAAATGTTGGAACACCCATTTAATTTCACAAAAAAAAAATCACGAAAAGGGCTGCTATGCCCACCAATACAAGAACTCAAAATCCAACTCAACAGCCGTCAGGCTTGGCAAATATTTAGTTCTGGTCAGAGAAAAAGGAGCTCCATCCAGAGGTTTGTTCTGTTCAAGATTGAAACCTCCTTTTGGGCAGCTGCAGGCTTTATAGGTATGGGACCAGAAGGAGCAAAGTCAGTTTCCCTCACTGGGTGTCTTCTCTGTATAGCAGAGAGAACAAAAGAGGTTAGCCAGGGGTGATAGCGTCTACCTCAGATGAGCCCACAGAATGATCCACAGACCCACATGCATAACAACATTTACGATTTATAACATATCCCATAATCCATCTATTCATTTCCTGCATCCTATTAATCATTGTCAGGAGTTGGAGTTGGAGCCTATTCCAGCAGCAACAGATGCAAAGCAGTAACCACCTCTAAACAGGTCTCACATCCCCTGTAGAGCACACTCTTACATGTGAGTGTCCAGTCAACTCAATATGCACATCTTTGGTATGTTTAGGATAATACAAAATAGAGTAAATAATAACTTTAAAGAATGTATGACATGGTCGTGCTGTACAGCTCCAGAATTGTAGGTTCACATGTTTAAAAGTCACTGGGTCTATGTCCAAATGGGCAACCCCAGTGTCACTTCAATATATTAAAAATCTGTGTGATTGAATAACTGATGATTCTAAATTGGTTCAGTATGAGTAAGTGTGGGTGCATGACAACTGTGTCTGCTAATGGACTGGCACTCCATCCAGCGTTAGTCCCTGGGATCCTTTACTAGAATAAATGTCATCATAAATGAATGCAATGATTAATATTAATATATTGCTCCTGTCTTTCAAGACTTCACTAGTACTGACAATTTCTTTTAAAACACCATCAATGCCAGGAACTTTTTTAATGTTAAACTGTGTTTCACCACGAGTTTGTTTTAGACCAAATTTTGTTGATTTCCATTCCTGACAATGTTTTTTGTTTCTTTATAAGTGCAGGGTAGGTCAAACTTTCTCAATTGAGATGAATTTAATCACAATACTTTTACGCAAATGTCTACACAAAGGATTCTTATGTGGAACATTATTGTCAGTTACACCACAATTTATGAGCAACTGAAGAGAAAGTCCAAATGTGTCTTTAATTTTGAAAGGTTGATCATCAAATTAAAACCTAAATAATGAACCAAATGGGCTGAAAGTGTGTGCTAGTGGCTAAAGTGATTGTCAGTAGTTCAGCTCTGCTTCTCATCAAGCCAATAAACCCTAGCAGGAATTGTTAGGTTTTTTTTGTAAAAATTGTCAGCAAAATAAACACATGTACATCTACAATAACCATAATCAAATTTACCTCAAAAGTAAGAAATCCTTTTATGTTTAATTTTCCCTCATGCCTTCAAATTGACTCTTAGTTATTGCATGAGTACAATATGTCCTCCTGAGTATGTTACTCATGGAAATTTCATAAACAAGACTACTCTAGCCATTTGACATACTTTATTCCTCCATTTTGACAGGCATTTTTCGTTTTCTTGGCAGTTTCTCTCATTTTTTATTTCAGGAAGCTTTTTTTGTGTGTCAACATTACTTGTCAGCTGAGACGTGATTAATGTTCCAACTGCCCTTGGCTGGGTTTGTTGCTACAGGATAGATTTAAAATGACAGAAATAGTTGTCACTTTTCACATTCAAAAGACATTTGACTGCCTGTTATTTTGATGCCACTACAATGGCTATTGAAACAACCTTCTAGCCATTTAGAGGATGAAGTGATATATATTATACATATTAATTTGCCTTCATATTCTTTTAACCTTTAACAAACTATCATGATAGGAAATTAAAAGAATCTAACTTATTCATATTATTCCAATTGTATGCCTGCGATGCTGAGTGGAATGCATGTTTGGACTAGAATTAGCTCTTTCTCATCTACCTTAATAAAACAAAAAAAAAATGTTATTTCCTTTTTTTAGGTACAGCTAATTAGCAAAGTGTTGTCCATATTTATGCTCAGAATTTCCTCAAAGACTTGATCTTAAAAACTTGTGGCACAGAATGTTGTTCCAAGATGACTTCAAATTTTCCAATAAAAGACTAGTACTTTAAATAGCTTCTACCTCACCACACACACATGTTTAATAGTAATATCTGATGACTGTTGAGACCACTGTATTAAGCTGAATGTGTGAGTTTACTGTCATATTCCTGGAATCATTTCAGGCCTTTCCTAACATTATGTCATGGAGAACTATCTTATTGAAAAAGTCCACTAGTAATGATGCTCGGTTAATTCCGACCTTTAGATGTTGCTTTTTTCAAATTAAGATAAATATTGAGTACCTGAACAGCTCATCCTGTACCACTGCATTGCCACTACCAACCAGCCTTGTTGATACCTGGAAAGTGGATCCAGGCCTCATTCTTCAATCAGTTTGTATGCATTAGACCAAGTGAAATTTCTCAAACTATCCAGTATCCAGTGCGTGTGCTATTTGATCAACTCCTACCACTCCTTGTTTTTCACTTTAAAG
Organism: Erpetoichthys calabaricus; assembly: GCF_900747795.2. Classification (NCBI taxonomy): domain Eukaryota; kingdom Metazoa; phylum Chordata; class Cladistia; order Polypteriformes; family Polypteridae; genus Erpetoichthys; species Erpetoichthys calabaricus. The sequence continues at coordinate 214,785,905 of NC_041395.2, forward strand.
AGTGCAACTTGGTTGAACTACCATACAGGCCATGTGACTAAGTATGATAAGCTGGGCATTTCGCTATGCCTGTCCTTGTACAACTGCTGCAGCCATCTGTTAACAGACTGTAATCAGTCTGGTACTCTGCACAAGGTGTGGCAACCTTCAATGGTCCTTTTTATCTTCAATGGTCCTTTTTATGTATAAGCTTTTTTCCAGTCACTGGGCTGCCATTGACTGTTTTTTGTGTAGTAACCAAGTCTCACTCATATTTACTAAGATAGTTAAGCATTATGAGCTAATGTTTTTTTTTTTTTTTTGCCCTGATGCCACCATGTCTAGCACCCACCAAGATACATAATTCAAAAGGATTATAAATCTTTTGTTTTATCTATTCACACTGTGATTAGCACACATGATCTTTTTGTGACTGTGATTATGTGTTTAAAACAAGCCTTATCCACATATATGATGCTGTCCATTATTGGCAGTTGCTCACACTGTATTGATAGGTTATCACAATAAAGTGGTCACTTAGTTTACTCTTGCTTGAGCCCAGTGCTTGCTCAAATCATTGCCAGTTTTCTAATTTTTGTTTTTAATGCATTGTTATTTGTACACTAATAACACACATCAAGAATCACCTACCCCTTGGGGTTTCAAGTACACTAATAGAGAGATATATGAGAAAAGAGGGTTTTGAGTGCACTAATACACATATGTTACATTGAAAAACTGAGGGAGTTACCCTTGGGAATTGGGGATGGGGGTATTGGAGGCTACTTCAAGCACTGCTTGAGCCATGCAGCAATACTTCTAGGATGCCAATACCTATCACTCCATTGATCCATTAATTTTGTATAGGTTAATAGGGTGATTATTGTCTTATTGAAATATTTTCCTGGTATATGCTAATTTACATATTTACACTAACTGGTGACATGATTAATAAATAGTATAACAACTTTACCTGAAAACTTCTGTCTTCCTTACTATGAGAATCTCAGAACAGTGTTGGCATTCTAGTAGAAAATTCAAAAACAGTTTGAATTAGAAGGAGAGAGGGTGTTTGGGATGGTTAGGAACAAAGGGTAATTAATTCTTAAAAGGCTGTAAATTAAGAGTTTTGAGTAAAAGTAAAGTTTTATTCAATGTCATTACTATATTTAATTTGAATTATCATTTACTAGCTATTCATGACAGTTCAAAGATTTCCTAACTGCAGTAAAAAATATTTTTTTTTAAATTCACTGGTCTTATTAAACTGATTGCCAATCCTTTTAACTTAAGTTCTCGCTCGGAACCCAAAAGGACCTCGAGACCAGAGACGATCCCTGCAGCATCAAGTGCAGTCTTTAAAGGATGTCCTGGATACGGATGACCAACGGTCACAGAGTCTCGTTTAGAATCGACAATTAACTTAACATGAAACTTTGTGGATGTGTGAGGAAATGCGAACTGAACAGAAAGCACACTTAGGAAGAGCATACAAAATCCACACATGGTTCAAAATAATTTTCTTGTACCTGTGCTTCTTTAAACACAGTTCCGGCTCGAATTATTAATGGACATCGCTTATCGCATCGCATAGGCGTAATTGAAAGAACAGACGTTTGGATTCAAAGTACACGTCAGCAGGAGTGAAAGAGATCTGTAGTATGATAACAAGAGTCTTGAGAAACAACACACAAGGGCGGAAATCCGATGACAGAACGCCCTTGAGAGTGAACGGCGATGCTGCTGCTCTGCAGAGATTTTGCATTTTGAGCTAGTCAACAGACCGGTTTATAACAAGGACCGAGGTTTATCAGCTACATTCAAAGTACAAAAGTAGCCAAATTAAAGCTTAGATTGGAAGTAGGAGCATATTGAATTGTAAATTAAATATCTAACTGGGAGAAAAGCAATGCTACTATTTAAACTACCGTGATAGAATCGAATAACTTTACGGAAAAGTTCAAAAGCTTACTGATGCTTATAAGTAGGGGTGGGCCTGATATTTAAAAGTCACGTGACGTCTGGTCACGCCTTGCAGCCAAATCTGCCCATACTGTTGAGCGCTCAATCATCAACTCTGAACTGGTTCAGCAAGTTTTATAACTAGCGTATAGATGGAGACAGACCCAAGTACGGTACTTCAGCCGGTAGCACCGGAATAAAAACGGGAAAGGACAGTGGGCTTTTATTCTGCCGACTTTCCAGTTTGATCTTTTGTCGCGCTTCCCTCCCATTACTTACATTTAAGGATAGATAGGTTTGGATTATAGAGCCGCTCCAAGATGAGACTTCCTGTAACTGACTGAATAAAAAAATGAATAACTGGTAGTAATGTTAGTCTTTTTTTACTGTTGTATACTGTGCCCAACCCCCAGCAATAGAATGAATGAAAAATCGACCCTTAGTTTAATGTTAAATACTGCCTTGAGCACTAATTTGTCTGCCTGTAAACTGACCTATCTATCTATCTATCTATCTATCTATCTATCTATCTATCTATCTATCTATCTATCTATCTATCTATCAGGATCTTGCAGGATTACAACAACATTCAAAAAAGGCACAAATTTATATAAAACAAGATTTATAATATTATGTTATATATGTTAACAAGGAATAAATACACATAAAACAAGAATTGTCTACAAGTAAATGAACAAAGTGCAGGTATTTATTGAGTGTAATATGATTAGAACAAGATGTTAGTCAGTGGCACAGCATATTGCACACAGAGTCATTATTATGTTAGATTTCATTTAGACCAGCTCAGTATCATTCAGCAAACAAAGAAGAATACCTTCTCAGCTGAGGGACGACTCATTATAGAGCCTGATGGCTGAGCATAGAAACCACCTCACATACCATTTCTTGGATCAATGCAGTTGTCTCAGTCTGTCTCAGTCTGTTACTGAATCTACTCCTCTGTTTAGCCAAGGCCTCATACAGGGGATGAGAGTCATTGTCCAGAATGGTAAGCAGCTTCCTGAGTGACTTCTGTCTTCCTCTAGTGAACCTAGCCTGCTGCTTCCAAGATTGAACCAGCCTTTTTAATCAGTTTGTTTACTCTGCTGGCACTAATACCATTTCCTCTCAGCACACTACCACATAGAAAAGTAGACTGGCCACTACAGACTGGTAGAAAACACACAACAGTAGCCTGCATACTCCAAACAACTGCAACTTCCTCAGGAAATAGAGGTGACTCTGGCCCTTCTTGTATACAGCCTTTGTGTTGGTATATAACACTTAAGTCTGCAATTCAGATACACCCTAAGATATTTTATGTCCTTACCACCTTCATTTCTTTACCATCACTGACAACTGGGGACAAAGAGGATTTGACTCTCCTGAAGCCAAATTATTGTCTCATGTGTCTTATTAATGTTGAGCTTCAGGTGGTTCAGTTTACACCATTCAATAAAGTCCTTCACTGGTGCCCTGTACTCATTCTTCTGTCAACCACTGATACATCCAATTATGTATGGCTGTGTCAATTAAATATTTCTGCAAATGATATGATTCAGCATTTTTTCTAAAGTTGGAGATGTACAGGACAAACAGAAAGAGAACTAACAGAGTTCCCTGTGGAACCTATGTACTACTCATGACCACGCCCAATACCCATTTTTTAAGCCGCTCAATCTGTCGTCTACCAGTTAAGTAGTCTGTTATTCAGGGCACAGTGGTAGCATCAACCAGTATTGGCTGGTGTTTCCCCCAGCAATTTGGGCTGTATGGTGATAAATGCACTAGCAAGCTCAAAAAACAATTTCCTCACCCTGCTACCTTGTTTATCCAGATTGATGTAAGCTATATTCAGCAACAAGCTGATGACATTGCCCACTCCTATGTGGTCCTAATGGGCAAACAGCAGAAGGTCCAGTGCTGTTCTGACTAGGGGTTGCAAGTGAGCCAACATTAGCCTTCCCAAGGTCTTCATAATGTGTGAAGTCAGAGCCACCAGTCAGTATTCATTTAAGATTTTTAGCTGCAGTTTCTTGGAGACTAGTTGCTGGTACCACAAAAGATGATTTCTGTACTGCTGGAACCCTTAGTAGGATCAGACTCAGACTGAAGATATGCTAAAAACTATCATGACTTTTCTGAAAAGGTGACTTTCACAGCATAAGCATATTTATTTTAATAGCTGTTCCCTGATATTATTTTAATTGCTTGCATTTTACCACCATAGTAGGTTGCCTGGCAGATTAAATTTATCACATCAGTGAACTAAGTAGGGGACTGTGAATAATTCTTAAGTATCCATCTCAAGCTTGCAATAAAAATGATCTATTTTTTCAGCTTCTGTCTATATTCTGGAATGCACACGCTTTCCAGAATTTACTCTTTTTCATGATTCTTCTTCTTCTTCTTTTGGTTGCTCCCCTTAGGGGTTGCCACAGTAGATCATCTGTTTCCATATCTTTCTGTCCTCTGCATCTTGATCTGTCACACCCACCACCTGCATGTCATCTCTCACCACATCCATAAACCTCATCTTAGACCTCCTCTTTTCCTCTTGCCTGACAGCTCCATCCCTATCATCCATCTCCCAATATGCAGAGCATCTCTCATTTGCACATGTCCAAACCAACACAATCTCACCTCTCTGGCTTCATCTCCAAACCGTCCAACCTGAACTGACCCTCTAATGTAGTTATTTCTAATCCTGTCCATCCTCATCACACCCAATACAAATCTTAACATCTTTAATTCTTCCACCTCCAGCTCTTTCTCCTGTCTTTTTGTCAATGCCACCATCTCCAACCCATATAACATAGCTGGTCTCACTGCTGTTTCATAGACCTTCCCTTTCACTCTTGCTGGTACCCATCTATCACAAATCACTCCAGATACTCTTCTCCACCCACTCCATCCTGCCTTCTGTCTTCTTCACCTCTCTTCCACGCTCCCCTTTACTCTGTAGGGGTGATCCCAAGTATTTAAACTCATCGACTTTCACCAGCTCTACTCCTTGCATCCTCACCATTCTTCTGACCTCCCTCTCTTCACACACATGTATTCTGTCTTGCTCTTACTGACCTTCATTCCACTCCTCTCTAGAGCAAATCTCCACCTCTCCAGGGTCTCCTCAAACTACTCCTTACAATGTCATCTGCAAACATCATAGTCCACGGGGACTCCTAACTAATCTCATCTGTCAACCTGTCCATCACCATTGCAAATAAGAAAGGACTCAGAGCCGATTCCTGATGTAATCCCACCTCAGCTTTAAATGAATCCATCACTTCTACCGCATACCTCACCACTGTCTCACTTCCCTAGTACATATCTTGTACCACTCTTACATACCTTTCTGCCACTCCTGACTTCCTCATACAATACCACAACTCCTCTCTAGACACCCTGTCATATGCTTTCTGTAGGTCCAAAAAGACACAATGCAACTCCTTTTGGCCTTCTCTATACAACTGTTGTTCGCTAATCATCACCTCCCTTCTTAACCTAGATTACACTACTCTTTCCAATAACTTCATGCTATGACTGATCAATTGTATCCCTATGTGGTTACTATAATTCTGCTCATCATCCTTATTCTTAAAAATCAGAACTAGTACACTTCTCCACTCCTCTGGCATCCTCTCACTTTCCAAGATTGCATTAAACAGTCTGGTTAAAAACTCCACTGTCATATCTCCTAAACACCTCCATGCTTCCACAGGCATGTCATCTGGACCAACAGCCTTCCCATTTTCCATCCTCTTCATAGCTGCACTTCCTGGTTCACTATCTCCACATTATCCAATCATCTCTCTCTCTCTCTCTCTCTCTCTCATTCTCTTCATTCATCAACCTCTCAAAGTACTCTTTCCATCTATACAATACACTCTCCTCCCTTGTCCTTTATCATCCTAATCAGACGCTCATCTTTCCCAGCTCGGTCCCTCTGTAAAGCCAAACTCTGCAGGTCATTTGTCCCTCCTTTGTGCCTAACCTCTTATACAACTCATCACATGCCTTATCTTTAGCCTTCGCCACCTCGCTCTTCACCTTATGACTTATCTCCTTGTACTCCTATCTACTTTCTTTGTGTCTCCAGCGATCTCACTTCTTTGCCAACCTCTTCATCTGTATGTTCTCCTGTATTTAATTAAGGATAATAAAATACATTTTAAAAGTTTCAGCCAATAAATAATGGGCTGTACTTATTCTATCCTCCATCATTTATTTATTAGATTAGGAATTCATTTTTTAGGGCTTGGTGCTTTCACAGTTGCACCCCTTAAGCACTAGGGGTCACTAAGGCGTTATAGTTCGTGTCTACCTTGATCATGAATACAAAACTGTGTACAGAAAATGGAAAGTCGTGCTAGAAAAAGTACTTTATTTTTAAACATCATTTTATTTGTTATTGTTTTTGTTGAGTGTGGTCCATAATCATATATTTTGAACATAGATGTAGATAACTATTTTTCGGCCGACAGTTTATAGCTTTTTGCTTCTTAAAACATTTAATAATTGCTTGAAAATTTATGTTTCAGTTTGCGAGTCAATGAAGGAAGGAATGAATGAATGAGGGTGGAGCTTAATAAATCATCGTGCCGCCGATGCGTGCTTGCGTCATAGTCTTGGCTCAGATAGACGAAGTTCGGAGGTACGTCACTTCCTTTTAATCAGGGCGGTGCAGCAAGGAAGCTGGTTAGAAAGAAGGAAGGAAAACTAATTGAGCGGGGTAGTCGGTTTAAAACAATTTAATTGGAATATTTAGTCAGTAAAGTAAAGCAAGAAAGTTTTAAATCGAGGACGCCTACTGGGATAGTGCTGACGAGAACTTATAACTGTGTCGAAAGTTAAGAGCTGAGACGAGTAAGCCAGGAGAGGAGCCAAATAGGCGTCAGGGACTTCTTGCTTCACACACGGACAAACAGGTTAAGGGGCCACACGGAGCCGGGATCAACTCACCATGGCCGGAGCCAACAGCATCGAGGCGGTTAAGCGTAAGATCAAAGTTCTGCAGCAGCATGCGGATGAAGCCGAGGAGCGAGCTGAGGGCCTGCAAAGGCAGGTAGAGGCGGAGAGACAAGCGAAAGAACAGGTAAATTTGGGTGGAACCTCCAGAAAGTCGTTTAACTGGAAATAAATGGTTAAGGCGTCTTTTTTTAAAAAAGTAGTGCATAGGGGTGGGGGAATTTTAAAATGACATTAATGTAACCCAACTTAATGAAAGAGGAAGGTCTTGGGTGGGGCGACATCGATAGGAAGAGAAGTGTTGACGGTGAAGCAGCTTTTTTGCTTGGAGTTGAGCTTTGTACTTTTTGATTTCGAGAAGGATAATTGTTTGTAGATAATATAGTCCTGATTTATCACGTATTGGGCTGTAAACGCAAATTTTGTGGAAAAAAGTCATTTTAGCGATAAAGGTGTTGGATAGTCCTCATCCCCCCCCACTTGCATGCATCCAAGTGCTTTTGCGCATACCTAGTGCCGCCCACTGACTTTGATCTGTGGGGGGTGGGGTGCTACTTGAACTTTTTTTTTCTTTTTGCATACATTTTTGTCTTCCTCATTTTTAAGAAACTTCCTTTTTACGCTATGCAGATTAATGCACTTGCATCTTAAGCCCACGAATCAAAAATAATTTCCACCCTGCTTATGATTGACAACTCTTAAGTGAACAAACCGGCCCCTAATAAGTTGGTAGCATTCTTTTGAACCATTCAGTTAGAGATGTGCTGTTAACCGGGGAAGGGGGGTCGAGGTCGAGAGGGATTTGCAAGCTGATAGAGACTGGTGACATTTTTATGGTATACATGAAGTCAGAGAAGTAACATTATTCTAAAGTGTGAGCTACATTAAGTAAATTATTACACGATCGAACACATTCCTCCGTTTCAATATGAGACAAGACGCTGCTTGTTCTGTACATTTATTGTGAACACGGAACAGGAGTCTCCGAATGTTAGCTGTTCAATTGGCCTCCACCCTCCAGCATCGTCTGCTCGTTAAGAGCTCTCTTAAGTAGTCTCCACAACAGAGATTGAGTAACTACTACAGGGTGTGTACATGGAAAGTAAGATTAGAAATATGACTTTAGTGTAGGTGACTTGAGATTTTGAGGAAAGGTTATCAATTACTCTTTAACCTGTTGAGTCACGTTAAGATACAACCTTAAAGCTCTTATTTACACAAGTACCATTTGCAAATTAGTGAAATCAGTGTATTTTGTGCTCTATTTACCAACAAGTATGTTTCAGTACCACCTCTGTCCAGTTATTATATATAATACGTTTGCTAAACGTCCACATTCATTAGTTGTTCAAATGGTTGCTTTTTCCTTGAATTTAATTGAAAGTCCTCTACTGACCTTGATGCTCTCCCGTGGTTGTTCTCTTCCAAGAATGTGTCTGTCCAGTTTTGCTGTTCCTTTTCTCATCAGTTATCTCATTCTTTTTTAAGTTATATGTGCATTAACTCAATAATAAACCTATATTGAAAGGGTGTATTTTTCTGCTAATAAACCTTTGGTTTATATGGCACTAGCATTGAGTGCTTTCAGCAGAAGTGTGTAAAACACTACTGGAGCTCCTTTATACCAAGAGCAGTATGCTTTTATAATGCCTTACAGTGACTGCTTTTTTATCTGGCAAAATCAGAGGTTTAATTCTTTTTACTCATTTTTCCTTTTAGTCTTTCTGATGTATATTGGGGGGTAGGGGGTGTAGTGTTTATTTTTATTTGTCTAATGAGCTTACACAGCTTACCATTACAAAGTGTTACTTTGCACTGCATTTGTCTGCTTTTGTTAACAAAATGAGAATAAAAAATCCTTCAATAAATCAGTAAATGAATAGGAAAGCCACACCAACATGGGCTTTTTTCTGGCAACTCTAGCCACCTCTTTCATTCCTGTGGTGTGTGGTAGGTTACTTGGCAACACTAAATTCACCCAAAGTGCTTAAATGTGGAAGGGTATGTATATACCATTGTGCTCTGACATAACGGTATATACTGGTGCCCTGTTCTTTGTGTTTTTTCTATCTTGCAGCAAGTGTTGCCAGTGCAGATACTTTCTCCTTGTATCCATGAACTGATTAAATATAAAAATGTGCATATGATTTAAATTTCATGTGGAGAAATGTTGTTTAATCATGATTTCAATGCAAACACCAGTAATTCATTAAAAAGAGAATGTGGGAGAGTTAGTATAAGAAATGGATACAGACAAGCTAAATGTGCTTTCCTTTATAAGTTCAGTAGTTCTAGGTCTTCTGATTTTTTGATCAGGCAGGTAAGTTTTACAAATTATAGTATACGTCAGCTTTGTACATGTGTGCCATAGTTTTGAGTATAATATAATATTGTGCAGTTATTAAATTAAAGCACTACATTAGTTCAGTTTTATTTCTCTGTGTTTGAAATATTTGACTTGATATACAGAAGACTATAAAAACTGTAATTAGGAGTGTAGAGTTTCATATGTGTCATATAACCATTTAGGTACATATCCTGCCAAATTGTCAGCAGTGTATTTCTTTTCAAATGATGTAAATATTTCAGAACTTTTGTGTAATGTTTAACCTTTTTGTATGTTATTAGATGCAGCCAAGAAGGTACACTTCATGTTGTATTGTTTAAACAAAACTAAAAAGAAATTTTAATTACGATCCCCAAGATCATTTTAAAATTGATTACTGGAACAAGAGGTTGACATTTCAGTTTAGCCTGCTAGCCACTCAAGATTGTTTTAGTTTAATATTCAAATGTTGCTCTGTTTATTAGAATTTTTAGTGTAACATGTAAGATATGATAATAATTCATTACATTTATATAGCGCTTTTCTCAGTACTCAAAGCGCGATATGGAAATCTTTACATAGGTTTTCATTCAAGACCAGTGCAGAACAATAAGTCTTACAATCTGTGCAGTTATCCAGTGTTTCTGACAGTGCTGTTTTAATGTTCAGTGTTGCTTGTCCCATCCCCCCCACTTTACAATCAGATATTGAGTTTAAAAGGAAGTTTTTCCACTTGTGAAATAATGTTCTGCATTGTTATCATTACATGGATCATTGTATGTCCTTGTAGAAAGATGCACTTTACTGTGTTTAAGGTACCCTTTGCTTAAAACATAATTCCAATTTAGGTTATTTTTTTAATTTTAATTTGAAGCAGTAGATAATGAGCCATCTCTGTGCCACTTCCATTAGTGGTATTTTTCTGTGACAAGTCTGCACATAGTACACCTTCTCAACTTGCATAATCCAGTAAGGGTACTGGAGCCTATCCCAGTGTTACATCATGCAAAGCAGGAAATGCCTTTAAAGGTTACACATAACACACAGTTACACTAGGTCAATTTAGAGCTGCCTGTCTACCTATCTGATGTTTTAGATATCTCAGAAAAAGCAGTGTTTTCAGAGGTCAACCCAGAAACTGTGAGAACATGCAAACTCCACCCAGACAATAATGACCAGGTGCAAATGTCAAACTCAAGTTGCAGGATCTGCAAGATGTTTTATTGGCTGTCTTCTAACTTAGTCATAAATACCAATAGTAAAACTCCTAGCATTTTCCCATCTCTTGGAATGAAAGAGAATACATAAAGAAGACATGGTACACTTTGTCAAGAAGTAGGTCACTTTATTTGTACTAGGGATGTACCATTACTGATGAGTGAGTTTTCTTGTAACATTCAATTTTGATACCATTACCAGTTTGTTTCCTGTTATTTTTCTACGCTAATTGCAACCAGATTTATGTTTAAACAGACGACTTAAATGGGGTTCAAACCTTGCTTGTTTTCTTATTTTTTTTTTTTTTTAACCTTTGCCAGTTAGGTTTTCTGGAGAGTGAACCAACATGAATCTGTTTTTAAAATAGTCTTAAGTTAAAAATGTGTTATGTAGCAGCCCTGAATAGAAAAGTAATGTATGTTAATTGTGTATATATATATATATAATAATTTTTTCCTCATTTAAAAGCACAACTGACAAAGGGACCACAATGTAAAGAAGTGTTGTTTTTTAATTTTTTTATTTTATTAAAGGAAAAATTAATATATACTATGCTTATGCCTTCCGGGGGCAGGGAAGTTATCACCACACGTCATTTTACCAGGAAAATCATTGTTAATGTATTATTTATCACCAGTGCATTTGGCATTAATCATTTTTGTTAATACTGATATTCTCTGTTAATTGATTGATTTTAATGTGTTTTTTCAAGTCTGCGTAAAAGTGAGAATCTTGAAGGAAAAATAGATTTCTTAAAATCCAAGCAATAGGTAAAACTGGCTCAGATTATTTATTTGCTGTGTTGAGTGTTATAATGAGGTAATCGCCAAGCAAGTGTTAACACTTTTAAGTCTGACTTAGTATTTTCCTTTTGAGCTTTTTCAGTATCTAGTGGAAAGTGGTAATTTGGTAGTTTTATCTTCTAGCATGAGTTTGTTTTACCTGAATTTTCTAGTGCCTTCATACGTAGTTTAGAGAGGTTTTTCTGTTTGACAGTTGTCATTCTGCATATCTTGCAAGACACCTACCATTCTCAATGACTTGATTTTAAAAAGTCTTTTTTTAATCTTTTTTTTTTTTTTTTTTTTTTTTTATTACATGAAAATTACTGAACATGCTTTTCTGCAAATATATATTTACATACCTCTGCATATATAAATAAACAAGAAAAACTAAAGCTCACTTGAACCACGATTGGGACACTGAATGGCCAGTAGGAATGCTGCAATAAAAAGGAGTCATGGTTTCATGTCCCAGTTGCTCCCTTGCATGGAGTTTGAATTTCTCATTGTGTGCACGTGGGTTTCCTCCACATGCTCTGATTTACTTTGGGTGGTCCAGTTTCCTCTCTCTGTTCAAAGTCATGCAGGCTAAGTGGACGGACAGTGCTAAACTGGCACCCCGTGTGCATGTGTGCTCACTGAGTGATGGACTTGTGTCTTCTTCCTAAGGTTGTTCCCTCCATACACCCAATCCTTGCTGAGGTATGCTGCAGTTTCCCTGTGACCTGGCTCTGGACAGATTATTATGTATTTGTGGATATTTACAGTTTGAGAAGTGAACCTTTTTTGTATAATTGACAAGAACATCCCAGTCTCTGTTCTGCTTTTATCCACCTGTGGCATGTTTTTGACTTGCTCATGTCACCTGTGCAGTTGTTTATTTAAAGAGTCATAATTCTGGACAAGATAAAGTCTTCATTAAAATTGATTGTGCCCTTTTCTTTTAAAAAAAAAAAAAAAAAAAGTCACTTTTAGGAATGGATTAGTAGATAGTCAATTCCATTTCATCATCCTCTTTCCGTTTGGTATGTCCAAGCTTGTCTCTAGTAATGATGAATGCAAAGCTAAACCTGGGTGGAATGCCAGTCACTTTCTCATGATGCTTCCTCATACATACACCTACAGAACAGGAAGAATAAGACGCCAAAGTGCATGCATAGACTTGATTCTTCAAAACGAAGTCTCCCAAAGTGACTTTTTTTCCACGTCATGAGTGACTTGCAGTTACTGCATATGAATATAAATTTAAATTTGTGGTCTCGCTGTTTTTTGGCAGGGACACTGAATATGAGACACCTGGATGGCCTGAGTCAAAGCTGTACAATCAGGGTGAAACAGTGTGTTTATCAGCTTCAGCCTTCCAGAACCATAGGTTTGGCTCAGCCCCCAAGGTGCTCCTGTTCAAGCTTGAAATAAACATGGCATCTGATGTGTTAAGACATGAGAAAAGAATGCAATTCTCTGCTTGTTCTGACTGAATAATGTTTTGTTATACTTTGTAAAACAAAGTAAGTTTTTTTTCCCCCAGTTAGTCTGACCTTGTCTATCTTAAATTAACCTTTGTTATATGCAATATGTGATACTTACAATCATTTTGATTTAACTGTAAACATCTGATCTATTAATAGTGAATAGGTGTATGTAACATGTATTTAACCAGTTTAATTTTCTGCAAATAATGAATCTTATGCTTTTCTCGGATTGTATTTATAATTATTTAGGTGTTTCTTTTTTTGTACATCATGTTGTTGGTAATGCATTTTTGCATGGTACTTTTTTCTGTTGGATTTATTATCAGTATGTCACAGCTTTGATAAGTAGTGTTTAAGCCTACATAAATTGCGGAGTAAACTATAAGGGGAAACTTGAGTATTGCAGTTTATTCTGTGGACAGGAAGTGATGTTGCATTTTTGTAGATGAGTTACTTGTGGCTTTCCTTTTCTGGCCTGCCAGAAGTCTGTATGCAAATATTCTTTGCAGATTCAGGGAGGTTGGGAGCATGCGCTGAAAGCAAGTTGCTGCACCCACCACACTCTAAACCACCTGGATTGGGACCCGAGTGCAGAGGGTGATGCCTCAGCACCACACTGGAACAGTGTGAGGTTTTTTACAGTGGCTGGGAGTGACTGCTAATTAAGTCTGATTGTTCTGTATAACACTTATTCTGTAAAAGCCTTTCATAACCTTTAACATATACTCCATGTTAAAATAACCACGTTTTTTTAAATAAAAGGTCTACAGTGAATCAGTATGTCATCTGACTATAATGCTTTAGTCATCCTCAAATGCAATTTTTTTTTTTTGTTACACTTCTTTTTTTTAATTAGTATGTCAACTGATGCACTTTAAGTTGAAAAGTTTTGGGCTTTTTTTTTTTTTTTTTTTTGTAAATTATCAGTGAATGTTAAACATTTATGAATTTGATTTATTATTTAAAGCATTTCTTATGTTAAATTAGTTTTTCATATGCAACAGTTTGAAAATTATGAATTTTATCACACTATTCCATCAGTTGTACTTGAGTGCTTTCACTCTAAGGATTCAATTCACTATTGCATGCTGGGGACATGAACATCTGGTAAGCCTTTTGAAGAAAAAGTATGTAAAGGAAATCTTATCTAAAACTGACTGCAAAAGAAGAAAACACAGTGGTAATAAATAAAAATACACTATGCATTTGCACAGTGCTTACAGGAGCAGCATTTTTTGTGGTGCCATTTCTTCATTCTTTCCTACAGTATCTGGGCATTTTTTTATTATTATTTTGAACACTGAGCATAACAAATGTAACATTCCTGATTACAAGTTTGATTCTGTGTGACTGTTTGGCCATCATGATCATACTATATATATATTTTTTTACATGCACATTTCATATAAATCATTTTCTTTTTAGGCTGAAGCTGAGGTTGCTTCACTAAACCGCCGCATCCAGTTGGTTGAGGAGGAGTTGGATCGTGCTCAGGAGCGACTAGCTACAGCATTGCAAAAATTAGAGGAAGCTGAAAAGGCTGCAGATGAGAGTGAAAGGTAAAGATGCAGACTATCAAAGATTAATAAAATTATATTTTTCTCAAGTAGCTTGGCATAATCTTTTACCATCAATATAGTTAACCTTGTGCTTTCATAAATCACTAACACTAGGAAGTTTCTTTGGAAAGTTCAGTTTTATACTGTGTCTTCATTATGTGCAAACTTGTGCAAAGATCCTTATAGGACTCGGTTTAGGCATTTTGCCAATCAAAGCAAATCTGCCAAAAGTGTTTGTAATCAGTATTACCTAACACTTTGCATGCAGGAACAGGACATTCAGATTTCTTTTAATATTCATTCATTTTTTTGTCATGTGATAGAGGCACAATCTGTCCATTTTGCTGTATGTGACTTTGACCAGGGCTGTGGAATCAGTAGATAAATCCTTCAACTCCGACACCTTAGATTCCGGTACTTCTGACTCCGACTCCTCTGTATTTAATATGCTAATGTATTTTCCAAGTTGATTGAAGGAAGGCAACATACACGTCATTTAACCACATCACTACTGGCTAGGAAGCCAACTCTCTACCGTATTGGCCAGTTTAAATAAAAGACAAGAACCCCTGAACACACATCAGGCCCTAGCACACCTACATCATTACACTTGTTTACACTCAAATGAACTTGTTAAACACATTATATCTGAAATAAAATAAACACTTTTTGTAGTGTACCATAATCCAGATTACAGTATGCGAATGTCAGGTTGTATAATAGCTGAGTTGAACTTCACACAAGTAGTAAAAAAACTATGCACTGGGCTTTATTCTTATATCAGAGAAGTACTTAATTATGACTATTGTTTGTGAAATGAGACATTTGAACTTGCTGTACCTTTTTTTTTTTTTTTTTTTTTTTTTCATTACAATTTAAATTTATTAGGACTCAGTCGGTACATTTTTGCTGACTCCGACTCTAGGTACCCAAAATTGTCTCAGACTCCTCAACTCCGACTCCACAGCCCTGACCTTGACAATATGTAAAAAAAGCCATTCTTCTTGCATTCACTTTCAAGGACTTTGGTTGACATATTTGTAGAGGATAGAGTAATACGACAGTGTTCTTCGGTTCTCTGCTGGTTAAGTGATATCTCTATTATGGAGATAGCTATTTTTGCAGGTGCTAAATGTATGATCCTGAAGTATGAGAGTTACTGTGTACAAGGAGAATTGGGAGGTGGGGAAAAGGTCATCCCAACAACTTTTTTGTACTTTTCACTGGAACCCACCATGTAAGATAGCTAACAATTTGTGCAGGAGAGGTAAATGCAAGTATACATTACTGACCCCACTTTTAATTTCAGAGGTATGAAGGTCATTGAGAACCGTGCTCTAAAAGATGAAGAGAAGATGGAACTTCAGGAGATACAGCTGAAGGAAGCTAAACACATTGCGGAAGAGGCTGACCGCAAGTATGAGGAGGTGAGGCTGCACAAAAATGGGTTTAGAAAGTTGTTATAAAATATCTATTGGTACACTTTAGTAATGTACTTAAAGTTTACAATGGTTTATTTTCTGTTTTGCTTTCTAGATTGTTTTGCGTATTCTGTTTGTAGTTTTAACTGTTGAATTTCTGAACCTAAAGTGCTAGGAGTAAAACATCTTTAGGCAGATAAAACTGAAGTAGTTTGGTTAAAATGAATACTTGCCTTTTTTAATAGGTTGCCCGCAAGTTGGTAATCATTGAGGGAGACCTGGAACGCACAGAAGAGAGGGCAGAACTTGCAGAATCGTGAGTGCTTTCACATATCAGCAAACCCACACATCAGACATAGGAACGATAAACACAAATTACAAAGGGGAGTAATTTTAAAATAGTTAAATTACTTGTATCATCACCAGTTGAAATCAAAATAACAAATTATGAAGACTATTTCAATGCTGTATATTTTTCTAGATGTAAGTCAATCCAATAAACAATATTTCATTTTATGACGTCATTTGCACTTTAATTTCAAATTAAGTGTATGCCACATTTTAGTATATTAAATGTGTTAAAACATTCCTAACTATAATGTGAACAATTGATCATCGGCTCAATTTCCTGTAACATCATTACTTTGTACTCCCTTGTTTTCAGAGGTAGCAAAGGAGCTCAAACATAATTTGTAGATTTTTCATTTATTCCCTGCATAATTCAGCCTGTCACACTCAGTGGGCCTGTAGGAGCACACTCCTAACTCTCATAGAACCTCTTTTCCAATTATGAAAATTATGACTTTAATTACACTTCTAACAATGTTTGATAAAGAGCAGTTTATCTTGATCACACTTCAGATACAAGTACATTTTTCTGCTGTTGGTCATTTTAAAATTTTACCTTTCTAATCCAGTGCTACTCCATGCCATTAGACCCCATTGGATGATAAATAATGCATTTATATAAAATGATAAAGCATGAAGATATTAAACATGTCATTGTCACGTAGAGAAGTATATTTAAATTTTGCATTTGAAGAGTTTTATAATATCTGAAGATGACACTTACTTTTTTTCATATCTGCATACGTTTATTTTGTCTTTGACTGCTGAGAACAGTTTATGAAATTCCTTTGGGTGGTAGTTATAGCAGAAATGGAACAAGACCCTCAGGGGCTTTATTTAATCCGTTGGAGAATATTAGTTTTGGATAAACATTGTGTATAATGTTTAATGTTTATAGAATACATAGTATTTCAGCCAGCCCACTATACTAAGCTTAAGCCAGTGCATGTATTTCCTATCATGACCTTGTGTGTTCTTGTTTTCCCTCCTTCTTCCTGCATTGTTCTTTTGCATGCATCATTGAATTGTAACCCTTCTCAATTCCCTCACTTCCTCCTCACATATATGATGACTCCATCTGACCCACTAACAGCAAAGTCAGGATGTTGGAAGAACAGCTCCGGGGTTTTGACCAGTCATTGAAGTCCCTGCAGGCCTCTGAAGAAAAGGTACAATATCCTTGTGTAGTGCAATCATGCCTCCTTTATACAGGGTGTTACATGTACATTAGTGTTGTCAGTTGTGTTTGGAAAGATTTGTCACTTGTTTCATTCTCTTGTGTAAAATGATTAAAATGTGATGTGACCAAGGTTATTGGTTAAATCAAATAATCTTACTTTAATTGTAATTGAATGCTATCCTTGGATGTTCTGGTTTGGCAGTATGTGCAAATCTGAACACACAGAGGAAACTAAAGTATAATATGAAGATACAAAAAATACTTGCAGCTACTACCTAAACCAGTGTAAAACTACACTACCAGAATGACCTATTAAGACAATTGCTGATCAGGTCAGTGTCATTAAAAGTCTGTACATGTGATTTGTGTTGCCTGATTTAAGTAATGTCATAAAATATGCTAATGGCAATACACAGGGCCATCATATTCAACAGATACTGCCATTATCCTCTGCCATGAAGAAAAAACAGATTGCTTAAGAGATTTTGAAGGTGCATTGTAATTTATCCTTTTTTTTTCTTTTTTTTTTTTTTTTTTCTTTAAATACAGAACTTTATTGGCTTTTATGCAGAGGTGGGTAGAGTAGCCAAAACCAATACTCGAGCAAAATTTTACTTTTTTTTAATTTTTTTATTATTTTTTTTTAATGCCCAAAAAGTAAAGTACAGGATCAGAAAACTGCATATATTCAATTTACTTGGATTTAAACTACACATTTAATGAAACAGTGACAATGTTAAGGGTATTCAAGGAATAAAATGTCTTTTCAGTTGATCAAATCCATTACTTTCAGTGAAACATGAGCAACCAAGAAGAGATTAAAATAAAGAATAAAACCATTGTGAATACTGTTATATGCATTACAAATTAATCGACATGTTTTTAAAACTGCTTCCAGATTATTTTCTCTTCTTCAAAAAGCTCAACTGTATGCAGCTAAAACCACACCCCTCAGTATTTCAAATTAAACTAATGTTGAACTTTAATAGGCCTGTGGCAAATAATTTAAACAAATGAAATCTAGCTAATGCACTCTCATCCACACATTAAGAAATTGAATGTGTATTTTTTTTTTTTTAATTATATAAACTCTGTCAACTCTAGCTGAATTAATATCTAGATAATACTACTACTAATTATGATACATTTAGGACAGTACTCGGACTTTTTGAAACAAGTACTACCACATTTAACCAATATGAAGTATCAAGTTGCCACTTACAAACACATCTCCAACAACATACTCTTTATGATCACAACCAAGAAGGGGTCAATGTGCGTGGCGTTTTACCATCTATCATACTCACTAACACAAATAATGATACTGGGCACTTTCAGTGAGAGGATCGAGTCTATTTAGCCAAGTGTAGCCTTTTAGTGTCCAGATCAAGGCTAGTGAGCTTCATACGCAGATCTGGTTGAACATTAAATGTAATGCAATTTGACTGAAGTTATTTGTTAAATGAATATTCTGGTTTGGCAGTAAGCATATAAATTGCATGTGTCACTTGGAGCAGAGAAGGCATTATCACAGAGGGTGGTAATATCAGAAGACACCTAAAACTGCACAGCATTTAATGAGGGCTGGATATTCAGTCAAATGTCAACATTGACTGTCATTTAAATTCTACCATCAAAGTCAGATCCCCTGCAGTTCCATATATTAATTCAAACATAAGAATATATCCACTAAATAACTTCATTTGCGAGCCATTCTAGATCACATGTACTTGCCTTGTTAGGACTTGTGTTCATCCTAAATATCTGTAATTCAGATGTCAGTACAGTCTTGTGAGCACTTTGTCACCTCAGTACAAATGAAATGTAGAATTTGTTTACAATTACACAGGTAAATGAACTTGATTAAAGTAACAATTTAGCAACAGAGTCTAATGCCAATTTCCATGCAGTCAGTGACTTTTATAGTGGATACCGAAGCACATCTACTTCAAGTCTATGGTAACCTCGGTGATCTGTGAAACTATACTGTTGCATTGGCTTGTTATTCCCCAGGCAGTGTCTGTAAAAACAGTGTAATTTTTTTCTATTTAATGCAATTTTCTTTGATATATGCATTCAGAATCTGAAACTACTTGCTTTGTTTGTGTTGCTAAATTTACAGAACAAAGTGAATCCTTATACCTAATGTAAACAAGTTATTTAGCCAATTCATTCACATCTGTAGTCTTATCTAGTTATAGCAATAAACACCAACTTATATTAATATGCTATTTCAGTGTACTTGTATCATCTGGCATGTAATTCATTCTTGAAGTGACTGTCGTTTGAAAGGGCAGCCAGGTCTAGCTGTTTTGCAGCTTTTCATTGCACATAGTGTGTGTCACCTTCAAAAGATGTTCTTCACTAATAGTCCGAGGTTTACCTTCCTTAGTAATTGTCAGGCTAGCATAGTAAAGTGCTTCCTGAACATTAGAAACTGGAGTATTTAAATGGTCTCTTAGTGCTTCAGAACTCTTGTTGTGTTTTTTTGGAAGAAATCTCAATGGACCTATTCTTCAATAACACTTGTTTTGTTGTCAAGTGTTGGCTGAGAATTTCATAGTACACAATGTGCTGTGGCCTTAGCTGCCCCTCTGTCCCGTTGTAAATAAATCCTAAACTGGCCTGATTTGGGTCATTCTGCTTTCTTGCTGTTTTCTGATGCTTGCTAGCACTGTCAGTGTTGTTTCTATCAGGCTCAACAGCAGAGCTTATGTTGGTGACCCATCTGTCAAAGCTTGGTATCCATCTTAGTGCTCTGTCCTTTCCAACATGACAAAAAATAGTAGTTTCTTTTTGTGACGCATTCAAGTTTAATCATTAGGTAACACATATTAAGTTTAGAATCTGTAAGGTCAATGGACCATCCAGGTTTTTGTGCACTCTTAAGAAATCGAAGTGAGCTGACACATAAAGTAACTATGTATTTTTTTTTCTATTACATACCATAGTTACATAATGTAACATAATGTGCCGTTATTGTGGTAATTTGATTTTTTTATCCAAAAGGGGAATTTCAACTTAAACTTACTTGGTTTTTAGAAACTTAACAATATAGCCCTGCACAGCTAATGAGTTATTGACATTTTATGGCTAACGTTGACATTGAAGTGTCATGTAGAAAAGAAACTGAAGTTTTCAAGCTAGCTGTCCATCTAGAAAAAGTGCAACCACTTGTGTTTTTGTAAAGTGGGGGTGAAGATCTTGTATAGTGAAAATTCTACCACTTTTAATGTACAAAAGTGAGGGTGTGAGTTATAAAAAAAAACACTGGTGCAAATGTCACTTCTGAATAGTTTGGGTATTACTGTGTGCTCACATAGGCACAATAGGAAAAAATAAGGCCTTGTTCTCCGTGGTTACTCTCTCAGATGGGTGTTGGCATATCATAATCTCTTGGACCAATAGCGTGAGTTTTTCACCTTCAACTTATGCCACCGACATTATAAAATACCAGAAATTATGAGGTAAAATCAAGCCCAACTTATCAGCTGGAGAACTTAAATGCGAGTATATACAGTATTTCTGGTTGGTTACTTTACAGAAGTATGCAAGTGAATCAGAGTAGGTGTTGACAGTGAAAAACCCAACATTTCCAGTGATATACGTAAGTACAAGTAACAAAGTAAATGTAACATATTACTGCCCACTTCTGTGGGTTGCTTTATTCAGCTTACAGTGCTGTGAAAAAGTATTTGCCCTCTTCCTGATTTATTTTTCTTGCCCGTTTGTTACACTTAAATGTTTCAGATCATAAAACAAATGTAAATATTAGACAAAGATAACCCAAGTAAACAGAAAATGCAGTTTTTAAGTGATTTTTATTTATGAAGGGGAAAAAAAACTATCCAAACCTACACAGCCCTATGTGAAAAAGTAATTGCCCCCCTTGTTAAATCATGAGGTGACTGAGGTTAATCATTTTTTGGAACACTGAGTTCAATTTCACTAGCCACTCCCAAGGCTGATTACTGCCAGACATGTTGAATCAAGAGATCACTTAAATAGAACCTGTCACAGTGTGAAGTAGGCCAAATGATCCCAAAAAGGAAGACAACATGCCGTGATCTAAAGAAATTCAGGAAAAGATGAGAAACAAAGTAATTGACATCTATCAGTCTGGAAAAGGTTACAAAGCCATTTCTCAAGGTGAGAGCCATTATCCACAAATGGAGAAAACCTGGAACAGTGGTGAACCTTCCCAGGAGTGGCCGGCCTACAAAAATTACCCCAAGAGTGAAGTGACGACTCATCCAAGAGGTCACAAAATAACCCAGAACAACATCTGAAGAACTGCAGGCCTGACTCCTCTGTTAAGGTCAGTGTTCATGACTCAACCATAATAAAGAGACTGGGCAAAAATGGCATCCATGGCAAAGTTCCAAATTGAAAACCACTGCTGACCAAAAAGAACATAAAGGCTCGTCTCACTTTTGCCAAAAAAACATCTTGATGATCCTCAAGAGTTTTGGGAAAATATTCTGTGGACTGACAAAACAAAAGTTGAACTTTTTGGAGCAGGCTGGATAAAAGAGAGCAAACTACATGGAAACACACTTCTTCATAAATGAGGCAAAGCACCATAGCCTTTACCTTGGAAAGTAATATTAAAACTAACACAATAAAGCCACTCAGGATACAAATGTAACATCATTTTAAACCAGCACCATCTGCATAGTGGTAGTGTTATGCTGAAATGATGATAAAATTCTGTGTTTCATCTTCTCTTCTGTGAGTATTATTATGGGAGGTATGGTCCTAGCCTTGCAATTACAAGACATATTTTCTGTTGTCATAAGCTCTTGTCACAAATGGTGATCATTAACTGAAATGATCTAGAACACACTCCTGATTTCAGATGTTTTGAAAAGGGTTAAGTGAATCTATGCCTAAGTCAGCCCTGTTTTTTCATAACAGTAGTAAAAATTACAAATGGCATGAAGCACTTCTTCAGCTATGGTGCCTTTATGTTTAAGTGACTGTTATGTGTATGAAACTTTAATGATTAGTGGCATTCCTTATAAATTCACACACTTTTGATTCTAGCCCAGGGGTATGCAATCTCAGGCCTGGAGGGGCGCCGTGGCTGCAGGTTTTTGTTCCAACCCAATTGCTTAATTAGAAACCAGTTCTTGCCAATCTCAGACCTTATTTAATTTTATGACTTGTTAGTTTGAAATGTTAGGTGATATCCTTAGAAAAGAAAAAAAGATAAGAACCTAAGTGGTTTGAACCAATAAAGCAGATCATTTTCAGTCTGTCACATTTTTCTCAACTGTTTTGTTAAACCAAGTAAAGCATGATGAATCCACACAGGTGTAAATGGAAAAACGTTCGATGCAGAGCTAGGCTCCTTTGTCATTTACATATTATTCCTAATAAGAAGCCATTAAAAACAGTGAATGCAACTGTTTGAGTGAAATAAGCAATTATGGGTGGGGAACCTTAACAAGCGAGACCACTAAAATGAAGCATCAAAATGTCACTTGAGCAATAATTGGCTTCTCATTAAGAAATTGGGTTGGGGAAAAAAAACCTACAGCCTCTGAACTTCTCAAGGACCAACATTGCCTACACCTGTCTTAGTATTATCTTGGGCATAGGAATGGGCTATTTACTCTCTCCTCCCGAACTATCCTTTTTACGTTGACTAGTGATTCTGCATTAGGAGCATCATTTATAACAGACTTCCCATAACTCACTATTTGCATTTGGACAATCAATGGAAATTTATACCTACAGAGAACCCATCAGTCACCCATACTTATCCTAAGGTGCACAAAAGTCATTATTAATCCATTCAATCTTCAGATAGTTTCTCAGTCAGTTGTATTAACCATAAAAACTATTTGATGAAACTAATATTTTTGCTGGAAACTGTACTCTAAGTACTTGAAATTTAGTATGTGCATACTTTCCGAGTGCTTGTTTTATGTGTTCACATTAAGCTGCTGACATTTTGTTCCCTGTCTTTAACAGTTCAACACATGTGTTGTGGCTTCCTGTGATCATTTGTTTTCAGTGAGCTGCAGCCTTATCTGTGTACTGCAACTATTGATTAGGCTTTTTTATGTACATTGCTATATGTTGCGTTTAGCTTGATGCCTCATTAATCAAGGTTTTGCAAGACAAATGTGTCTGTTAGTTTTGATAATTTTTTTTTGTTTCCTATACTATTTAAGGACCCCTGAAATGCTCTGCTTAAAATAAAGTGCTCAAAATAGTGTGATATACCCTGGCTACCCTGGTTAATGGCTGTATAATTTGTAAACTAGTTTTCATTTGTGTACTTTCAGTTTTTGAAGCTTTTGGTGTAAGATTAATAGATATAAATTTTCTAGGGTGTAAGCCTTATATACATTTTGGAATACATCACTGAGTAAAGCTGTTCACGTAAGTACTAGAAGATTAAAGCAGTTTATATGGTATAGTCTTGTCAATTCAAAATTGACGTGAAACATTGAATATTAAGCAGCAATAAAAATAAAAAAAAAAATTACATTTCTTAAATTTTAGATTTTTACTTTTTGTTCTGTTTCAAGTTAGCCAAAATATATAGGGGATAAATCCAGTTAAGTTTAAAAGTTGATATTCAGTTGTGCATATTTTATTAAACTGTGTCAAGGCTGCAGCTATATTAATATTACAAAATTCTTACTTTGCTTTTATAAGATGCTTTCCTGATTCACTATAATGGTTGCTTCAGTGGTACCTCTAAGTACATGCACACTTAGATCTAAATCTGGAGACTGACTTGGTCACTGTAAGACTACCTGTTCTTTTCCCAGGAAACTAATAGGTTAGGTTGATGCTTTGTTTTGAGTGTTTTCCTTGCCACACTTGAAGTGCTAATAAGAGGATGAAAGCAGATGCATACTCAAGATTCAATTTTTTTTAGTATTGAGGAATTTTAGGGTCGCCACCACTCTGTTTCACATTGCATTCTCTTTGGATTAATGTTTATCTTGTTCTGTTGCTGTTTTTCTTTTAGCTGCCACCGTTATGGGTCGACACAGCGAATCATCTTTTTCCATATTTTCCTGTCCTCTTCATCTAGCTATGTTGCACTCACCACCTACATGTCGTCTCTCGCCATATCCATAAACATTCTCTTAGGCCTTCCTGTTTTCCTCTCGTCTGGCAGCTCTATCCTTAACATCCTTCTCCCAGTATACCCAGCATCTCTCCTCTGCACACGTCCAAACCAATACAATATCACCTCTCTGACTTAGTCTCCCAACTGTCTGACCTGACCCTCTAAGGTACTCATTACTAATCCTGTTCATCCTTGTCACACCCAGTACAAATCTTAACATCTTTAATTCTTCCACCTTCAGCTCTGTCTCCTGTTTTTCGTCAGTGTCACCGTCTCCAACCTGTACGTATAACATAGCTGGTCTCGCTACTGTCTTGTAGACCTTCCCTTTAACTCTTGCTGGTACCTGTTTGTTACAAATCACTGCTGACACCCTTCTTCACCCACTCCACCCTGCCTGCACTCTTCTTCACCTCTCTTCCGCCCTCCTCGTTACTCTGTACTGTTGATCTGCAATATTTTAAACTCTTCCTCCTTTCCCAACTCTACTCCCTGCATCCTCACCATTCCTCTGACCTCCCTCTCTTTCACGCACATGTATTGTCTTTTTCCTATTGACCTTCATTCCTCGACCTGCTCTTTACAGATCACAATGTCATCCACAAACTTATATTACACAAGGACTGCCTTATTCTTAAAAATCTGTACCAGTACACTTTTTCTCTACTCCTCAGGCATCCTTTCACTTTCCAAGATTGCATTAAACAATCTGGTTAAAAACTTCACTGCTATCTCTCCTAAATACCTCCATGGTTCCACAAGTATGTCGTCTGGTCCAACAGCCTTCCAATTCTTCATTGTCTTTATAAATGTCCTTACTTCCTCCTTGCTGATCCGTTGCACTTCCTGATTCACTATCTCCCCATCATCCAACCTTCCCTCTCTGTCATTTTCTTCATTCATAAGCCTCTCAAAGTACTCTTGCCATCTGCTCAACACTCACCTAGCTTGTGAGTGTGTTTCCATCTTTATCCTTTATCACCTTAACCTGCTGTGCATTTTTCCCAGCTCGGTCGCTCTGTCTAGTCAAATCGGTGTCAGTTCTTTTCTTCCCTTAGTGTCCATTCATCGATAAATATGCCTTTTCTTTAGCCTTTGCCGCATCTCTTTTCACCTTATGCCTTATCTCTCTGGCTGTCCCACTTCTTCTTCACCAACCTCTTCCTCTGTATACTTGCCAGCACCGAGTTTCCTTTTCCTCCTTCCTCTGCCCATGTCATACCAAGCACCCTTCTAGCTGTCGCCCTTACTTACCTCTGCTGTAGTTGCCCAGCTATCTGGTAACTCTTCACTTCTACCCAGTGCCTATCCTACCTTGTCCCTAAGCTCAACCTTAGTCTTCCTTTTTCAACTTCTATCATTTGATCCTTGGGTCTGTCTTCATTCTCCCCCTTTTCTTGATATCCAATGTCCTCCTACAGACCACCATCCTATGCTCCCTAACTACGCCTTTTCCTGCCACTTTGCACTCTCATCTCCAATCCAAACTTTAGACTCGCCCTTCTGCATAGGGTATAATCTACCTGTGTGCATCTTCCTCCACTGTTGTACATCACACTGTGTTCCTCCATCTTCTTAACATATGTATCGACCACAGCCATGGCCATCCTTTTTGCAAAATCTACCACCATCTGACCTTCTGCATTCATGTCCTTGACACCATATCTACCCATCACCTCCTCATATCCTCTGTTCCCTTCACCAACATGTTCATTGAAATCTGCTCCAATCACCTCTCTCTAGCTTGGGTACACTCTCCACTACTTCATCCAACTCACTCAAAAAATTTCTTTCACATCCATTGCATATGCACTGACAACATGCATCATCACACCTTCAATTTCCAGCTGCATAATCAGCACTCTGTCCAACACTCTTCACCTCCAAAACACTCTTGATATATTGTTCCTTTAGGATTACCCCTATCCCATTTCTCCTCCCATCCACACCATGGTAGAACCCACTTCTGATCTGCCTGGCATTACTCCCCTTTCATCTGTTTTCTTGCATGCTCAATATATGAGCTGCCTTTCCATCATTTCAGCCAACTCTCTCTCCTCACCAGTCATATTGCCAACATTCAAAGTGGCCACCCTCCCTTCCACTCTTTTTACTTTCCTCTTCTTCTGCCTCTGGATACTCCTTCCCCCTTCTTCTCCTTCGGCCAGCAGTAGCCCAATTTCCGCCAGCATCCAGTTGGCTAACAGTACTTTTTGGCAGCCATTGTTAGCCCTAGGCCTCAACCGATCTGATATTGAAATCTGTATTGTTGTCTACATATTAATCTAAAAATTTTACACTGGATGCCCTTCCTGACATAACCGTCCACATTTATCCTGCCTTGGGAATGTCACGAAGAAACACACTGGTTTGTGCTTTCCCTGTGGCTGACATGTTAGAATTCATACTTTTGGCATTACTACGTTTTGTTTTTGGTTCTGTGAACACTAGATTGTGGTAATTTATACTTTGGTTGTTTGTAATTTTAGCGGCATTTTTTTTTTTTTTTTTTTGCTTTCTCAAGATACTGGCAAACACCAAAGAGACCATCCAAAACTAAAATACATACTAAAATCTATTCGACATGTATAATCCAAGAAAAAGGAAATAACTAACCTGAAATAGGGGCCAGTTCATCTCTTCAGCACATGTTGATCATATATATTGTACAGTATAACAGCATAGAGAATAATAATTTTGTTTTTATTTTTAAATACTAATTTGGAGCATTATATTAACTTCATAACCAAGATACTGTGTGTGCATATGTCTGCCTTATCATGTACGTGCAGTATCATATTTCTACAGGTAAAAACCTTAAAACTCTTGACTACATACAGGTAGACTATTGGCGGCGCAGTGGAACATTTAAGGAAAATGACCACATACAAGGTTACCTGGGCCTTGCTGTTTATGAATCATTTATAAAGAGACCATTACAATATTTTCCATTGTTTGTTAGCACATGATGAGAGGCCATGTAATTTCTTACATCACTGTGTACATCACAGTTAAATGGCACCATTTTAAAAATCCATTCAGTTATGTACCTGGCCAGCTTAGCTTCTGCATTGTTTTTATAGCATCACATACCCTTGTTGTCCCTCATTTTAGGGACCAAGTTTATTTAGCACTATAGAGGTGTTAGTGTAGGTTATCCTATGATCACACCTCCAGTTGTTGTTGGAGTGATATTTGTCCAAACTAGTAACTAGCCATTAATGAACTAGACAGTAGAACATACGAATGTGCTCGAAATTCATGGCACAGCGAATTTTTGAATACAGATGAGACCCAGATCATACGCTTGAAGGAGCTCATGGAAATTACGGTTTTCCAATGCTAGCAAATATAAAGTTTTAAAATATATCCTTGTAAAGCTGGATGTTTTTGTTTTAAGGGAAATTGGTGAAAAAATTATTTTATGACTTCACTGTTTTTGTAAAACTTTACTAGAATTGCCAACTTTATTAGAGCATTTCTTACTCTTGAAAGGATTCCTGTATATTTTTTATTTGCTTAAACAGTGTATATATTTTAACAAATGTTTTGTAAATAACCCTTTTAAATGATCTAGGAAATAAATGACAAGAGTCGAGGCTTTAGGTCCTTAGAGAATATTATTATCCTGTAGGATATTTGAAAACTTAGTTTTGGGATTGCAGAAACTAATTCTTATGTTAATAAATAAGGCATATTATCCTATTTAAATTTGCCGTCATCATACTGGCACAAAATTAATAATGTCCGTTGTTTGATGTGGGTTCTGCAGTGGAGTGGCACCTTCTTGATTGCTGGCAGAATAGGATACAGCCCCTAAAGTTCTGAACAATGTTTAGCAGGTTTGAAAATGTAATTTCCTGTGAAGATATAAGGTGTAAAATGGCTAAGGCTAGTTGAAATGGCAGCATTTTTCCATTTTAATTAAAGCAATGAGCATAAAGAAAGCGTAGTGCCAATCTTTAAATAGGGTAGGAATAAACTTTTCATGTGAGTGAATCTGAAATGAACAGTAAGAAGTAGAATATATGTATTGTATACCCACCATAATGATGCATATTGTTAACATAAAAATGCTGTAGTTTAGTAAGCATGCTCTTGATCTTAGCTACATTTTATATTGTTTAATTTTCATATATTCCTGGGTCATACCAGAAATTTCTACTTGTAAATTAAACGAAAAGCAAATCTTCAGTAAAATAATTTAAAAAAAATTCTACTTATTACATTTCAATGTGTTAGGTTCCAGATTAAGAGTGATTAAGAGTCTAAAAAGGTCATGGCTATTTATGCTTTGAAAAACTTAAAAGTTGGAATTGTCTTAAATATAAGAATTTTACCTAAAATATAAGAATTTAACTAAACACACATTGTTGTACTAGCCATGCTAGTGAGCTTGTAACTAAGATTTTTAATTTTAAACTTCATTGGATAAAGTATAAGGGTTTGGGCAAACAGGCTGGTATAATCAGACCTGAGTTGGAAAATATTTACCTTTTTGTATTTTTGCCCTTAATTTTGTTTAAGCACATACAGATACTGTTCCTTGCATCCCAGCACTTCAACTTTGCAACTCCTGCTTTTAGTGCATGGCTAACTGTCTTCCTCCTTTTTCATTTTGCAAAATAAACCTCTACTTCCTTTTGAAAATCATTAATTCTTTCAGACTACTTTATGAAAACAAGCTTTTTATGATTAACATATCAGAAGTGCTGGCTTTTTTCCTCTCTACAATATTACAATTCAGACAGTGAATTACCTTAGTTTGGATCCGCAGAAATCTATTTGCATCATTCAGGTATATTTATTGGCCAGTGTAAAGTATGAACAGTCCCTAAACACAGTCAGAAAAGTCTCTGTCCAAATGGCATGCATCACCTATGTCTTTGTTGTTGCTTTAAACATAGAGGTGGCCTTCATCCTTCTTCTTTTATTTGGAAGAGTTATAACTTTAGACTGAACCTACCTCTTTAGACAGGATTATTTACATGCAGGTCACTCTTAAAGAAAACCAGAATGTTAAGAGAATTTGACTTTCACCCTGGGCTTCCATCCCAAACTTGGAGCCGACACAGCTAGCACATTCTTGGTTTTTTTTTAGTTTACAATTAGCTTCCGTAGATGATGATTTTCAAGTAATAAAACTGAAAAATGATTGTTTTTAAAGCCCCAAAAAATTCCCAGTGTTTAACTACAATAATAGTCTTTCGCTGTCTAATGTTTGTTATTGGAGGTCTTTAAACTACGTCATTCTTTTCTGTCTTGCCTCCTTTTCTTGTTCTGATCTTTTTCTTTTTGCCTTTATTTCTTTCCTCTCACATCATGCTGTTTCCCCACTACTTGATTTGTTTTTTGCTGTTCTGCCAACGCAGCAAATGTGCAGAGCTGGAAGAAGAGCTGAAAAACGTCACCAACAATCTCAAATCCCTTGAGGCACAGGCCGAGAAGGTAGGGTTTTGATTGTCAGTGCCACCAGCATGACCACTCTTCAGACTTCGGGAAGTTTTTCGGTTTTCAAGTGTCCAATTGAAACTCCACTATACCACTGCAATCCCTTATTAAGCTTGCATATAAACACTGACAGACACCTGTGCCATCCTAATTCTCTGCCAGTGTAATTTATATTTAACTTGTGCCTTTGTAGTTTTAGAAGTGGAGATTGACGTGGTATAGTGTGGCTAAACAGCTTCTCCTTACATGCCCAGCCGTTTGAAGTGCATGATTTATTCTGAGTCGTAGTCTTCAACCACCACTTGATTGAATTAAAAACTGTTTGGAAATAGTTTAGAGGAAGAAAGGAATGTTGATTAAGTCATTCAAGCAGAACTATAGCTGGGGTTTTAGAATATGCTAAAAAAAAAAAAAAAAAATTGATTTGGCTTATTTGACTGGAAACACCAGTCTAAACTGATTAAATTGTTTAAAAAATCCCCTTCTGTGTTCTGCTGTTTCATACAGTGGTAGCTGCATGTATTTTAATTGTGTAAATATTTATTTTAATCAGTTATTTTGTATTTGTAACTGCATGTTAATGTTTACTTTGAAAATGTTTTTTTTATTCATTTTTACCATTATCTTGAATTTGCCTATGACAGTTGTAGTATTTTTTTTTTTTAATAAACCTGGTTAAGGTGTTTTGAGAAAAAGTTTTGGTTTGAAGAGAAATGCCTGATTTTAAAGTAAACCTAAGTCAGCCTCCTCATGCAATAGTTGTGAGCTTTGGATACAAGTCTTGAGTGTAGTCATTGATATAGTACAGTTTTGACAACTGTGCATGATAAGCACATCTGTTTGTCTTCTCTTCCCAATTCAGAAATTAAATGTTCTGTATTTGATTTTAAATGTGAATGAAATGCTAATGAGCTTTTTGTATGCCAAACACTGTGGCACCGGACAATGATTTTTCTGTTTGAAACAAATGAAATTGGGGCCAATGCAAGCTTTTTAATCATTGCAATAACAGTCTTCTCTTTAGCTTTAGTTTCTTAATTGGCTTTTTTTATTCTGAACTTTTCTCTGAGACAATGTTATTTTCTATACCACTGGCTGCCACACACAGCCAAAGAATAATAGATTTACTTCCATGCAGAGTATATGCATAGGTGTTCTTCAATGGTGTAACCCTATGTTGTTCTCCAAAGGGCTATTGGTGATTAAAACTTTTGGCTAATCAAAGTGTTTGGCATTCTGCATACATTAACTTCTGTGATGAGAAACCTTTCCTACAGTCTTTCTTTAAGCTCCTCTGTGTATATAATTTTTATGTAAGCAGCAATGTCGTAGTACAAAGTTCCACAGCACTCTAAAGTAGCTTCTGCAGTGACGTGGGCTTTCTGTTTTAGAAAAGTGACAAAATTATGAAGGTTTTCTAAAGGTTCTTCCCCCCATATTCATTGTTATCCTTCAACAGTTTCTATGAGGTTCTGTTCCTTAATGTTTTAGGCAGTGGAAATTGTAATTTGGAAGCATTTGTGTATTTTTATATTCCCATGCTTTTTAAGAATCTTTTTACTTTGAAGTTATTACTGATTCAAGTTGAGCCTAGTTGTCTGTATTTGCCACTTACACTATTTCTTGTTCAGTATTCTTAAAAATAAATAGTGGTTCTGCATTAAAGTGTGGTAAACAGATTTAATTTTAAATCCAACAGGAGTTTATTTATTTTCACTTTAATATTTAGTGAAATCTTCAGGCTAAACTTGTTCCTACAACTACAGTACATTTTATCACTATTGGAGATATGAAAATAACATGGAATTAGTCAAAGTAACTGCCTTACTATTACACTAGACAGTAACATGTTCAAATAATAATAAACCAACAATAATTATACAGAGTATTTGTCCTTTTTTTTTTTCTTCTTTTAAAGCACATTTGATGGATTTTTTCAGGTTATCCTATGTAGCAAAAGCTTCCAGTTTGGTTAATAAAAGGAACTGGGAGCTATATCACCTATTCAGGGACTAGTCCCTGCACTTAATAAAAAAATTGGATAGTGTTTTTGACATGTTAATGAGATTTATTTAGAGTGTTCTGGTTTCTCTCCCACTTTCTGAAAGAGTTGTTAATTTAAATGACACTTCTATATTGGCTCTGTATGACTATGGGTGAGTGTATGATTGAGCTCTGTAATAGACGGATACCTTGTCCAGAGCTGGTTCTTGTCTTGCTTCCCATGACGCCAGGGAAAGGTCCACCTTCCTTCATGACCCTGATTTGGATGAAATGGATTTGAAAACTTGTTGGGCAATGTTCATACCATTGTGACCTATATAAATTCAATCAATTGTTAAAATATGTTACAATTAGCTATTTCAGAGAATGAAAAACATTGGAATCTGTCTATTAAGGTAATAACATTGTTAACTTGTAGAATGTTACAAATATTGGTTTTAGGGTTTGGTAGATGGTATGAGAATATTGACTATGGTGGTACCTGCTTTAGCTGTTTCAGCCTTTAATAGAATGATTTTTAAAATAGCATTTGTTTGTATTTCAGTATTTTGCATAAATGGGGGGTAGGGAGTGAAAATCTTACAGCATGTAGTCTGTCTGATATGTATAACTATTCAGCATGACTTAATGAGGGGGACTGCTTGGTAAGAGTGCATCTTAAGTTATAAAACATTAATAATGCCTTTGGTTAAGACTGTAACAGTGATAAATTTTAATGTTTTTTTCCATCTAATAGTATTCTCAGAAGGAAGACAAATATGAGGAGGAAATTAAGATCCTGACAGACAAATTAAAAGAGGTATGATTAAGCTGTTTGGCGGTATTTTTTTAACAATGGGTAGAGGGTAGTTATTAGACATCTGGGAGGAGGATTTATTTAGTTGTCATTTTCATGTGAAGTAGTAATTTTTTGTATGTGAAGATAAAATCTAAGTGAAAATGTGGGAAGCTTCAGATTTCTTGCATGTATAATAAGTACTGAAATTAGCATATTTCTGTGGTTATAAACTGGCAAATTATCATGTAGTCAATCTATTACTACATTAATCAGGAAAGTACGGGATACTCTAAGGTAATTAAGAAGTAGTAATCAAGCTTGTTTAAATGAAATTGTTTTTTATTGCATTTCTTGCCATTTGTCTCAGAATATAAGAAATACTTGTGTCGATATTTCAAATTCAAAGTGTTTTTATTTTTAATTGGATTAAGTAAGTTTGAGATTGTGTATGAGAACTATTTTTAAAGAGAACCTAAAAAAGGGATTCTCTACTTTAAATGTATAGACTTTTTTTTTCTCGATATGAGAGCACGTCAGTGTTCTAATGTCGAAACACTCACAATCCTACCATCTCTTTTTCAAACATTATTGGTGCTAGACCTTTCCATTCCATTTTAACTCTGCTGTACATAAAGCCCAAAATGTTTCCGCCTTGATCTAATGGTTTTTAATTGTTTTAGCTAATAAAGCAGCAATAACATTTTCTGAGTGGCAAACATAATAGGTTGTGGTTCATACCATATAAACCTTACATTTTGCTTTTTATTATCTACATTAATTTGTAGTAATCTACAGGCTTTACATATTTTGTTCTTTTATTTAGGCTGAAACTCGTGCTGAGTTTGCCGAAAGATCAGTTGCTAAACTGGAGAAAACTATTGACGACTTGGAAGGTACGTTCCCCTTAACAGTAAAACCACAAAAGAATCGTGTAACATATGAGACATGCATAACAAAATTAATTCTTAAGATGCTTAACATCTTGAGTTCTTATGGTGGCATAGAAACTAAGTAGGAAAACAATCGGCAGGTATTAAAACATGGCCAAAATAAACCTCTGAGCCTATGGTACCATAGTGGGTTGTGATTTAAGGTTCATCCTGTTGATTGTGGTGGTACTATTGTCTTGGCATGAAAAATGTCTTTGGAGATGTCCTGTAGCAAGGGCAAGAACGGTTACTTAGTTAAAGCTGGCTTTGCAGTAAGTTTATTTTCAATTACAAGAAGCTTTTGTTTCAAGATGCCAGTTAAAAATGAGGCAGATAATTTATAAACATTTAGGACATTCTCAGTTCAAACCTTTACAGTATATGTCAAGTCTAGCCGACAGTGCTTAAAATTGCTACTCCTTAGTCAATGGGACAAAATTTTCCCTCTGGTTAGTTTATTTAGTGACCGTATCTGCACTTTATGCTACTTTGTCAGTTTATCACTTATGAATGTACAGTCAGTTACTAATGAGGCAACATTGGGAATTTTATTTACCTTGTATTCATCCATCCATCCATCCATTTTCCAACCCGCTGAATCCGAACACAGGGTCACGGGGGTCTGCTGGAGCCAATCCCAGCCAACACAGGGCACAAGGCAGGGAACCAATCCCGGGCAGGGTGCCAACCCACCGCAGGACACACACAAACACACCCACACACCAAGCACACACTAGGGCCAATTTAGAATCACCAATCCACCTAACCTGCATGTCTTTGGACTGTGGGAGGAAACCGGAGCGCCCGGAGGAAACCCACGCAGACACGGGGAGAACATGCAAACTCCACGCAGGGTGGACCCGGGAAGTGAACCCGGGTCTCCTAACTGCGAGGCAGCAGCGCTACCACTGCGCCACCGTGCCGCCCTACCTTGTATTCTATATCTAAAAAAATTTGAGACCATTATGTCATACTAGTGGTGGTTTTGTTGTTCTGGAATTAGACTAAACTTTGTAATACAGAATATGCATGGGTTTACTATAAAAATAGAAATACTATTCATTTTAATGTTTAACCAACGGCCAGATTTGAAAATTCATGTAAAATTTTGCTACAAATAAAGATAAAAGTTAAATCTACGCTGTGTGTGGGAACAATGGAACTCCAGCAAATTAACAGGAGTTGTCTGTTATTGCGGTGCTGTGTACACTGGTAAGTTACCCCTGTTTGCCGTATGAGGTGAATGTGCATTTGCTTTTGTCCTAACTCGCTCTCCTGTACTGCCAAGTATGGCCTGTCTACCATCTCTTTGACTTATGCAACTCTGATAAATAGATCTACAACAACAGAGGTTACACGGACTTTCTTATAATTACCCTGCCGTGCTGTGTTCTTGTAATTTCCAAAGTTTAGTCACACTAGAATGTATATTAAAGTAGGGTTGTCACAGTCATTTTCTGGATAAATAAAATTACTATCCACATTCAGGATTGTAGAGCCTTAATTATAAATTTCTTTAGTTTCCTGAGTGGCACACTTTTCATTGTTAATTCTAGGTGGGTTTCATATTTGTTAATTTTAGCACAAAGAATTGCATCTCACTATGCCTATTTGTTTGTGTTTCAGTATTATTTACTACAAAATAGCCTAACACCCTATAAAGCCAAGTACAGTATATGCATTGCAATTAATGTAAATTAGTTGTATCTGGTATTGTAAGTTCAATCTCTTTCTCACTTCTACCAGCTCAGTTATTTAGAAGTTGAGTACAACTTTGTGTAAGGACTCGTACAAACAGAATTATGATTTTATTAATACAGAAACTATTCATGAAGTGAAGTTGCTCCTAAAGTTCTGAGCAACTTGTTTAATCTGACGCATTGGAATAATTGAGATCCATAGGTTGATACCACAAAATTGTGAAATATTTTTCTCTTTAGCTTTTCTGTCTTTACATGTCTGCAGAAGATCCTCTTTTGTTGTCTCCCATAAGAATTAATAGCTGCAGGTAATTACTTGTCAGATAGTTCTTCAAAGAATCTAAATGCATTTTATATAGAACCTTTCAATTAAAAACACCATCCCACTTCTTCTCTATTACTGTTTTTTTTTGTTGTTTGTTTTTTGTAATCTGAAACCTGTTAAGAGGCTTGTTTAGAGTTGCACAGTGAGCTGGAGGCAAGGTTTGGACTTGCAACTTTGTGGTTTACAGCTAAGTATCATAACTAAAGGCTAGCCATGCTTAATACACATTTTATTAATAGTCAATGTTTTTTGTTTTTCTAAATATGTTCTCAATGTGTTTTTATATGTAGTAGTGTTTAACAGAAGTACCCATCTTATACCCATCTTTCCTTCTTGTTGGTGTATGTAATTCAACTAGAAATCACGACTGTCCCCATTAAGTTTTTACTAGTAAACCTGCACTTGCAAAACTAATGGTTAGCACCTTATCTGTATAAAATGTTTTTACCCCTTGTGCAGATGAAACATTAAGCAAAAAATGGTCGGTGGTGAATGAGCAAAGCTGTTGTCACCATACATGAGTCAAAATTAACAGGTGTTTTAGCTGCAGCTGTAGAAAAGACTAAATATTAAAGCACTTCCTTTGACATCTCTTTGAATGGTACTATTTAAATAACGTGTAGATCTAAAGGTGGTAAGATCATTCTATGTATACTGCTTCAGGCTCTTTTCTCAGAGTAAATGCCTAAGTGGGCTATGAAGGAGACATTAACAGCTGTACTAACACCTGGTATTCTAGAGAAATGGGTGTTGGAATGTGTCATGTTTCTATAGCCTCTTTCATTTTCTTTGTTTCTAAAATCTAATTATTAGCTTTGTTTTTAAAAGGGAAATTTTACTTTTAAGTAAGCTTGCTGCAACTTACCAAGTAAAGGCTGTAACACTGGACATTTTTTTGTTTGTGGCCTGGATTTATCTCCCAAAAGTGGTAAACTTCAAATATAGTACATTATTTTGTGTCAATATTACATAAACTAGGTCTTAGTATTGTATCTCCTTGTGTGTGTTTTTTTTGTTTTTGTGCAAGTTGGATATTTTTAGTATGCTTTTACAGATTTATTGGTGGATTCTTGCTAAAGGGAGAATTGTACAAAACATGTAAAAATGTTTTGAAGTACTAAAATCATGTATGAAACAAATGCTAACTTGACTTTAATATGTCCATTTTGGTAACTGGAATGTACAGGATGTGTTCAT
Organism: Erpetoichthys calabaricus; assembly: GCF_900747795.2. Taxonomy (NCBI): domain Eukaryota; kingdom Metazoa; phylum Chordata; class Cladistia; order Polypteriformes; family Polypteridae; genus Erpetoichthys; species Erpetoichthys calabaricus. Next base: position 214,822,600 of record NC_041395.2, read on the forward strand.
AAGGTTTGTCTTGTTATCTGAGGTCAGAAAAGAAAGCCATGTTAAGAGTAACCTGGTTTAAGTTCAAGTAGAGAAAGTATAGCTGATGCTTTTAAAAGTACATTTACACTTAAATTGTTTTAAGTGTAACTCTTCCAGACGTTTTACAAAAATTATCTCAAAAAACATCTGCACATAGCCCTGATTAAGTGTTGCTTTGAGTCTGTGTCAAAATGTGTGCATTTCCTCTTTATTTCCTTTAAGACCTGTTAACAGGTAAAATGCTTTTTGGAACTATGAAATTACTGTGGTCTCCATGTTCAGTATACACCTTTCCAGCCATTTTGAGTTGTAGCCTTCACTTACGTAATTTTTGCAATTTGTGGTCTGTGCCTATGACTTCAGTTTTGTAGCATGGCATCCTTTCCATCACAGTGGTAGTTTCTCTGTGACATGAAACAATTTACTTTCAAGACATAGGGTTGGTTTTGTACAGTCCTGCCACTGTCAGGAAAATGTCAGGATTAATTGGTGAGTTCTCAGTACTTAGAATATTTAAGACTGCTGAGAATTTATAATGGAGTTCTCTTTTTCTTTCTTGCAATTCCTACTCATATAATCTGACATCCAGTATCTGTAGTCATTAAGTCTCATATGCTGTCTGACTCAGGCAAGTAGTGTTGCTAGTGCTGATGTTGCATTGTATCAATGTTTCACTGTTACTGCTGGGTAGTTTATTTTTAACCATTTCTATTTTCTGAAGTTGAAAACTTTATTTTTTATAGTTCAGTATATTTTTGAAACACAATTCTATCAAGATTTTTTTTTGTTCTCTTACAATCTAAACCTTATGTTCTTACTCAGATGAGCTCTATGCCCAGAAACTGAAATATAAGGCAATCAGTGAGGAGCTGGACCATGCTCTCAACGACATGACCTCCATGTAAATACTAGCGTCTGCTTACTCTAACTTAAATTGCCTGGTTTTTGAATTCTTGACTGAATTGATTTTAATGACATTCACAACCTAACCTCGGTTTGATGTATAATTGTTTAGGAGATTGTCTTTTTTGTGATTGTTTTATCAGTACTACCAGTAATCTTAAAATGAATTATATATACCATGTTTTAGGGTAAATAAGATTCTAATAAATGTATTGAAAGATACATCCCTTAAGCAGGTTATTGTCGTAACATTTAACTGAATTTGTCTAAAATATATATTTTTTTTGATTTTCCACTAATTGCTAACAGCATGCAGCAGTAATGAGGTTGAAATATGCCTGTTTCCTTGTAAGCTTAGTTTCTTGTGTGTGTTTTTGCTTTTTTTATTTTACACACTGAACTACTCAAAACACAGTTGCAACAGGCGAAAGTATTTTCACTATTTTTATAATAGACTATTAAGATGATTTAAAAACAAAGATGTTTGCCTATTATGGTGCAGGTTACAGCTTTTTACAAACAGAGTTTTATCTGCAATTGGCTAAACTATACATGACACTAGTGCTGGGCGATATGACCAAAATTCTCTATCATGGTATTTTTCAAAATTATACTGGTTTCACGGTATTCGACGGTATTTTTTTTTCCCCATGCATGAGTGGATGTTAACCACATTTTATACTGCAATTACTGCAGTAGACGGGCGAAGAATAACCTGTTCCACTGTCATGAGAATTGTACATGTGTGCACATTAAAATGTTTTTTTATACAAAGTATTAATACAGGTTTGCATGGCCCCATAAAGTGATAGTTTTCAAGGGGGTGGCACTAATGAAGAGAAGGAATCGCATTGCATGACAGTTGCAGTCAACATATAGAACCTTTTTTCTTGAACAAATTTTGCAAACAACTTAAACTAAAATTTTGACAACATATTTCCAACCCATCCAAAGAGGCACTTAGACAGTAAAATATCCAGAGGTGCTTGTCAAAAGTTGTATTGCACTGAACATGTCTTAAAAAAGGAATAAAGAGTAAATATTTTTGTAAACCAACTACACTTTCTGTCAATGTTAACAATTTTTGTCCACTGACACGTTAGTGACTTTTTAAACAACTTTACCATTATTAAACTGAATAATATTTAAACAAATAAATAATAACAATAAAATAGTGCAACTTCCAGTAATACTATTACTTCACGACTTCAAGCTCAGGTGCATTACACAGTATTCATCAAATAAAAATAAAACAAGTGCAACTTGGTGATGACATCTTTAACATCTGAACAATCATTAAGGTAAATTGCATTAATATGGACCTTGCTTCAAGCTAAGCTATATACATAATAAAACTGCAACTTGCATTTATAATGCTATTTGTGGTATAGCCCTACGGAATCGTATTAGGGCCACAGTGAAGAAAAAAAAAAATACAGACATGGAAGAAGAAGAAAAAAACTGTCGAGGAAAAAGTTGACATGTTGACTTTATTCTCGACATTTCCACTTTAATCTCGACGCAAGACTTTATTCTCGACATTTCCACTTTAATCTCAACGCTTGCGTCGAGATTAAAGTCGACATTTCCACTTTATTGTCATAGTTTATTTTGTAACTGAAAGTAGAATGTCGTAAACAAAATTTCATCCTGAAATCAATGTTTGATTTACTAGATTTTCTCAAACCCCGTCAAAAGTTAATGTAGCACATTAAATGCTTTGTGTTAAGTGTTCCCCAACCCAGTTGTTAATCGCTACGCGCTTCTTAAACTGACTTCCTCTACACTAAGAGGAGGCACACGATCACCGCAGAGAATACATTCACTTCATGATATTCCTGCTCTCTGAAAATGTAGAATGCTAAGATAAATACTTGATATAATTTTCAGGATGAAATGTATTAAACGTACACGGTAGTGTGGCGGTAATGTTGCTCCCTCGCAGTAAGGGGTCCCCAGGTGTACGTTCAGTGTAGAGAACTTTATGGCAGGTGTGACGAGGCTCCAAAAAACTGGATGTATGAATGGATATCGCACAGGTTTAACTTAAATATTGGGTTCGTGATCTGGTGTTCAGAGTCACACACAGAATTCAATGGATGTTCTTCTGAGTGGGCTTTCTTTATTGCATGTGTGCTGTCTCTGTCTGACATACCAAACCCCCCAGTTCCTATCCTTCCTTTTTCTTTCTCCACATAACCAATTGCCACACGATAAACGTCTTTGTGAAATTAAAACTAGTTATAAACTTAGAACTTAAAAAAAAAAAAAAAAATCTTCGTTATAAATTTTTAATTATGCCATCCATTCAGGGTTGCGCCCATCCCAGCAAGCATTGTGTGCGAGGCATGAGCAAATCCTGAACGGGGCGCCAGCACATCGCAGGGTGAATACGAGCAATACATACACTAGCAGGGTTAATATAGCATAACAAAACCCCACATCCTACATGTCTTTTTGAATGGAAACTGAAGCACGCCGAGTAAACCCACCAGAAAAACATGCAAATTCAAAGCAGGGAACACCTGGGATTCCATTGCTGCGAGGCAGCAGTGCAACTTCCACGTTTCCCTGCCCCCACATGATTAATACATGCTTTAATGCATTTCATCATGAAAATTATATCAAGTACTTATCTTGGCATTCTAAATGTTCAGGAAGCAGGAATATCATGAAATGTATTCTGTGTGCTGCCTGGCCTCCTCTTAGTGCAAGAGGAAGTCGGTTTAAGAAGCACGTAGCGATTAACATGGCTCCGGGAACACTTAACACACAGAATTTAATGTGCTACATAACTTATGATGGGGTTTGAGAAAATCTAGTAAATTAAATGTTAATTTTAAGATGTTTAGTTTATGATGATCTACTTTAATTACAAATTACGAGAATAAAGTCGATATGTCGACTTTAATCTCGACAAATGGCGAGAATAAAGTAGAAATGTCAAGAATAAAGTCAACGTGTCGTCACACTATTACACAGTATTGAAAACAATAAAACAAGTACAACTTGGCTTGCAGTATTATCCAGTAGTATAGAAACAGTATTCACACATTTGAACATAATGGTCCACATCCGACCTTTTACATCCAAAGTATCTCCAGACAACAGCCTTGACTCCTTTTTCCAGCAAAAGTTCTTCTGTGTCATCATGTTCAACTTTATCGTCTGCTACAGCTTCAGTTTCGGAATGTTTTCTGTCCATTTTCACCGCGCAATACCTCCACTACCGCATGTACTCCGTTGTATGCGTGTTTAGCGGTGTAGCAGTGAAAAAGAGCCCCCCGCTCAACACCTCCACTAATGCATGTACTCTGTTGCATGTGTTTAGCTGTTTAGCAGTGAAAAATGTCCCCCTTAAACAGTTTCCTGCTGCGCCACGTTCTGAATGTTGTTTAGGCAATTTAAACCGGTGTTGCGGTATAAGAAAAATCCATATCATAACAAAAATTAAAAAACGGTTTTCAGTATGAACCGGTATACCGCCCAGCACTACATGACGCCATGTGGATCTGGTGTTTAAATATAAAAGAAACCATTTTCTCAGTCAGTTTTGCGATTTTAGTTTCATATATAATAATTGGGTCATGTTGCACCTTTTTAAATTGTTTTTTTACTTAAGCAAGTTGTACTTGACTTGTTTATGTTAAGTGGTTTTTTTGCACTGTCTTTTGCTGTATAAATTGTTAGCTGCTTTTAGTAATCTTGCAAAGCTGTGCATTTGTTTTTTTTCAAACACTATTCTTGACCACAACACATTTTATGTTTGTTGTAGCTTCTGTTAACTTTTGCTTTCTGAATGTTTGCAATTTTATTCTTCTTTCATTATGTTCTTATTTTGATCTTACTTTATTTCCAAACAGATGAACTGTCCTGTGCATCTCTGCGGTCTATTTTGGGATGTGCCTGCTTGTATCAACTTCTACCAACCTGTCCTTCCTTCCATCTTTTTCTTTTTTGTCTGTCTTTTGCCTTCATGCCTTCTGTTGTCATCTAAAGGAAAAGACAATTACCAGCTTGGTCTTTTATTTATTACATTTTTATTTCACAATGCAGTCATCTGCTGTCTGTCATCTTGTTAAATTTCAATACTGTGACGTTTATTGTATAAATGTAAATGAAGTCTGACAAGTGTGCCTATTCTGTCTCATTTTCTGCAGAAAATTTAAGTAAATGTCCTTTGCTATTAAAGTTCTTGGAATCTTTTCAGTCACCTATTATTTTACTTTATCAGTTTTTTTGGGGTTTTTTTTTCAAAACATGACAGGGGTAAAAGTGTCCCTAATAGAGAACACTTAAGATTGCTGTTACTTTTATAACTTTTTCCTAAAGGAGAAACATATGGAAATGACTAGTTTTACCAAGCATCATTTTCAATGTTATCTTTTTACCTTTAAGTACAGGTTAAGATTTGATTTATTTAATAGTGTAGGTCACTGTTTAATTTGTGCACCAAGAGCAACAGTTTATTTGCTCACAGTAGCTTTGAACAATGTTTAGCAGCACAGATGTGTGATGTGTCCTCGACAGCAGATTTTTAGAATGACTCGTTGAGTTCAAATGTCACAAGCTACATGCCCAGGCCATGTTGAGTAAGAAGTCGGTATAGCTTTTTATCAATTTGTTATGGGTAATTTTGAATATATAGTTACAGAAAATGCTGAGCAAAAGTATAGCTACATTATCTGTTTGTTATAGCTTAGCAATCACTGTTGATAGTGTCTTCAAAAGTCATATACACATTTTACTAAGCAGAATGTTAAAATACTGGACATCATACTTCAAAAGTAGGAGGTTATGTAGTGTTTATTTCCTCTTCCTCCCCCACCAATCCACATAGCAAGCATGCTTACTTTTTTTATATAGACTATGTATTTTTTACTCCATTTATTGCAACTACCTTTTTTTTGTATGTTCTAGTGAGGTAATATGCAGGTTAGTATTTCTGCTTTACATTCGTTCTACTGTCATCAATAGTCAAGTGTTTTCCTGACATTTTAAACATAAACTAATTCCTATTTGATGCATAGCTTGTCAGCAGAGAATATTTTAGAAATAAACTTTTATTTGACATGTTTTGAGGCACTATATATTACTGTGCAAAAGTCTTCGGCCCTTTAGATAGGTCACAAAAGTATTTGTTTTAAATTGTCATTTTGTGTCTTTTGGATTAGTGTGTCAATAGAAATGAGCATATTTTAGAGTTATAAACCATCCTTTTGCAAAAAAGCAATACAATAAGATATTTGAATGTCCTTAAAGAGACTAACATAGTAACAGACCACTTTTCCAGTTAAAGAAAAGCAAGGTGTATAGCCCAGTGTTTGGTTCTACCTACATATTGTTATTGATTTTTAGCATCCTTTTGTTTTTATTGCTTCGATGTGATTAGCTGAAACAGAAACGGCTGTGTAGAGGGAGTAAAACTTGGGATAGTGAGAAGAGTACTAAGGTGATGTTTTAGTGGGTATGATGGTTTAACCTGCAAATCTTCCACCATGGCTAAAATTAAGCATATGTATAAGTCACAGGGTCCTGCTGCATCAAGGTTTCCCCAACGCAGAAATTTTGTGGCAGATGAGTTTCCAGATATGCTGTGTAAGCTCTTCTGCAGAAGCACAAATGGTCATGAAATGCAGTGGTACCCACAGAAAATGAGAATTACATCAATCTTACTTCCCTTTTACATCTGAAGGTATTCTGCACTGCTAACCACTCAAAAGTGTCAGACAAGTGGAGCCATAGGTACACCCACCTACTGTCTGGTGAAGTCTTATTAGAAGTGATCTTCATAGAAGAGTTGTGACCAAAATGCCACTCTGCCAAGCTAGAAATAAAGCCAAATGATTTGCTGATGCACAAAAGACTGGGGTGCATCAAAACGGACTACTGTGTCAAAATGTGAAATTTTTGGATCTAACATAAGTTTGTTTACTGAAGGGCAAACTAGAGAATGGTACATGGATGAATGCCTGCCAGGAAACAGTAAAGCACAATCGAGGTTAGGCAAATTTGGGTCTGCATATCCAGAAGTGAAGTTGCTGATTTTATCAAAATTGATGGCTCCCTCACTGCTAAGAGCAGGCAGATTCTACTCCATTATGTCCTCAGAAAGGCATCTGATCAGTCCCAGCTTCACTCTACAGCATGACAATGACCCCCAAGCACATGTCCAAAATTATAAAAAGCCATCTGCAGCAATAGATGGTGTGGTTGCCACAGAGCCCTGATCTTGATATCATTGAGCCAGCCATTACTTGTAGAGGCACAAGCAAGTTAGGGCGACAAAGCCTGCAGTAGAACTGTGGTGAGGCCATCCAAGTACCTTCAGAACCTGCATACTAGTGTACCTAAGAGAATTGTTCCTGTTTTCAAGCCAAAGGGTGGTCTCCCCCAAATACTGATTTTGTTTTGTTCCGTTTACTGCTCTTTCTAGGTAGATTATAGATTAATCTATTCATGGCAGGTTTTTTGAAAGTATTCCTGAGACTTTTGCACAGTGTTGTGTATAGAGTATATAATTTATATAGTAGTAGTTTTTTTTTTTAATATAGAGCAATATATCACCACAAATGAAGATCTGGTGGTATTCTAGTTTTCTCTCTAAATACAGTAGCACCCTCTCTGGATTCCTTTAGCATATACGGTTTACTCTTGTATTCCAAACCGTAATGGGAACTTTCTTTATGGTTTCCATGGTGCAAGCTAGGATCATTTACCAGCAATGTCTCATCCTTAATATTTTCTCCTATGTATCTTTTGCAGTTGGATTAATTATAAACACTAAGTCGTTGCATTATTAAATTCACAAGGGCATGTGTGAAAATGGATTGATATTTAAGAGCCTGCACCTCGGTCAATCCACCATGTTTAGTACTTATTTGAAAAAACTTCAGTAGTGAACCCTCAGCCCTGTATGCACTCTAAAATTAGCATTCAGTAGTCCAGAATGTGCGTTTAGTTCAGGTATAAGTGCAGGGAAAGAAGCATTGAAGAATTTGATTCCAGGTTAGTATTTAACAAATCAAGCAGTGCCTCAGTGATAAGCAGTTGGAATAAACAATATGTTAAAAAGGAGGCAACATATCCATTAGCTTGAACCAAGCTTATTGTGCATTAAGAAATGAGATGCATAGAACCTTAGTACAGAAGACAGTGTGTCCTGAACTGGAACACAATGTTCTTCTGTCAACATCTTAAATTATAAACCGGTTAAAAATTTGTATATTAATAATCATGATACGTTTTGTGTTCAGTTAATTTATAAAATTAGTTGTTAAGATAATAGCACATATATATAATTTTATGTCAGTGTCTGATCATCAAATGTACACAGTATCTGATCTGTAATTAAATGCAAAGTTTTAGTTCACTAGCCTGTTAGCAACACACAACTTTTAGGGTACTATGACTAAAAAAAAAAAAAAAAATACTTTGGTTTGACTTTTGCTCCCATGGTTGAGCCTTACAGTATCTCATACTTAAAGTAATCTTGGCTGTTACTACCAGTGGTTGACCTTTTTGAATAACCTCATATAAGTATAAATTACTTGCCATTGCAAGACACATCATACAAGCACAATTCATTTATCAGTGTATATTGTGATTGTTTCATTTTTATTATGTATAATGTAATTTGAAATATGGTAATATGGACTTAATTTTAGAAAATGTTTGAATTGTTATGGAGATGCAGGGTTACTTGGTTGGGCTGAGGTGGATTCACTGTATCCAATTGTATGTTTTGTGCAAGTAAGTGATACCACCCCATGTAGCTCAGATTTTGTAGTAGGGGAGCGGTGATGGCAGTGTATGGATCAGTGTGTGTGATTGTGACAAACTCTTCTTGGTGGTGGTACCACAGTACAGGAATGCTGACTAATATTGAAGATTAGGTGAAGTCTGATCTTTTCTTTGAATAGCTTGTTCAGTCTAATCCTGTAGATTTTAATTACTTTTGAAAACTGTAGACTCAGGGACACAGTGGTAAAGTGAATGTACTGTCATGTTCCTGCTAACATTCTAGGATATGTATAGCTCTGTGACATAGAGCATTTTGTTGAATAAAAAATAGGCTTTGTTCATTCATCTTATTATCCTCAGCAATACACAAGATGTTTTACGAGCGCATTTTTGTCATGTGCACAGAGCACTGTGAAATTCTTACTTGATTTCGCTAATCAACCTACAGCATCTCATGGTGCTGGAGAGTGGAGGCTAGTGTGAATAACTATCTTGCCTCAACTTCTGTCTCTTTCTTCAAGAATGTGCAGCAGTATTCAGATATTCTGTGGTATTCGGGCTTCGGAACTACCATCAAGTATCCAAGTGCTTGCTACAAAAACACCCCCCAACATTACACTACAACTCTTAGTCTGTAATCTTGATATACCCTAAAGAAAGGTTACATGGACATCTTGAGTTTGTCACCATAATCTGGTCCCTTAAGCTTGAATAGGTAGGATCCAGTACTTGGCAGATAACTCATTTTTCCAGCCCTTTAGTTTTTGTGTACATTCACCTCCTCTGACTGCACCAATTTGTTTTTCACATTGAGGTGTAAAATTTGGGTCATCAGCTACTTTAAGTGGTCCAAACAGGTTATGCATTTTCCCTTTAGGTAGCAATGTTGTATTCTACTCTGCAAAAGTCCCTTTTTTAGCTTCATTTGGCTCATTTCCTCATGGGTCTGTTTCCAACATTGTGGCTAGCATTGGATGATTACAGGTATTTTGTAGATGATGGCTCATATTTAGTATGCCTGAGTATATGAAGCAAAATTCAATACAGTGTTAGTCTGTTAGGTTAATGAGCACTTTCTAGAGTAAAAGCAATTCATTCTCTTCCTTTCAGGCATAGTGTATATAAGACGGATTTCGGCAATGCTCAAAATTTGCAATTGCTGTCAGAATCTGCTGTAGTATTATGTGAAAGTGTAAGCAGTTTTCTTGAAACACACCGTGTCTGTGTGTTATGCATTCATCTAGTTTCATGAGTGATTAGCAATTCAGGGAATAAATTGAGCCATAATTGGAATGTTTATGGCCTAGAACTTGTTGGAGGGGCAATTATTAAAATGTTGTGTAACTTTTTTCTGCTTTCCTTGGTCAGGGTTACAGTAATAACAGGTTGACCAAGTCTGACCCTAATTCACCACCCTTAGTCTCATCTAGACCGATGTTTTACAGGTATATTGCTGGGATGGTGTCATGTATGAATATGAGCCATGGCCAGTAAAACTCAAAACTAGCACAGCAGACGACACCTTTTCATATCTCCTGAAGCTGTAGCATGTACAGTAAGTATATTAGTAAATCATTGGTTGGTTTGAGAGCTCACGTATCTTCACTATAGAGACAAAAATTTATGGACACCTGTCCATCACACCTATACGAGTTTCTTGGACATTCCATTCTAAAACTATGGGTATTTAATATTTTGTTGGCCCCTTTTTGTGGTTATAACGGCCCCCACACTTCTAGGAAGTCTTTGCACATGATTTTAAGCTGTGGCTCAGGGAATTTGTACCCATTAAGCCAAGTATTTTTGAGGTTTGGAACTAATGTTGGAAGTAAAATCCTGGATCTCATTTAGCATTCCTATTCATCCCAAATGTTCAGTAAGGTTAAGGTAAGGGCCATGTGCAGGCTAGTTGAGTTCTTCCATATCAAAAATGTCAAACCATATACAGGTGCTGGTCATAAAATTAGAATATCATGACAAAGTTGATTCACTTTTTGAATGGAATTACTGAAATAAAACTTGTATATTAGATTCATTCATTACACACAGACTGATGTATTTCAGATGTTTATTTCTTTTAATGTTGATGATTATAACTGAAAACTAATGAAAGTCCCAAATTCAGTATCTCAGAAAATTAGAATATCAATTAGGACCAATGCAAAAAAAGGATTTTTAGAAATGTTGGCCAACTGAAAGGTATGAACATGAAAAGTATGAGCATGTACAGCACTCAATATTTAGTTGGGGCCCCTTTGACCTGGATTACTGCAGCAATGCGGCGTGGCATGGAGTCAATCAGTCTGTGGCACTGCTCAGGTGTTATGAGAGCCCATGTTGCTCTGATAGTGGCAAACAGCTCTTCTGAATTGTTGGGTCTGGCGTTTTGCATCTTCCTCTTCACAATACCCCATAGATTTTCTGTGGGGTTAAGGTTAGGCGAGTTTGCTGGCCAATCAAGAACAGGGATACCATGGTCCTTAAACCAGGTACTGGTAGCTTTGGCATTGTGTGCAGGTGCCAGGTCCTGTTGGAAAATGAAATCTGCATCTCCATAAAGTTCGTCAGCAGCAGGAAGCATGAAGTGCTCTAAACCTTCCTGGTAGATGGCTGCGTTGACCTTGGACCTGACATGGCAGCCCAAACAATCACTGACTGTGTAAACTTTACACTGGACCTCACGCAACGTGGATTCTGTGCTTCTCTCTTCCTCCAGACTCTGGGACCTTGATTTCCAAAGGAAATGCAAAATTTCCTTTCATCAGAGAACATAACTTTGGACCACTCAGCAGCATTCCAAAGGCGAGACGCTTCTGGCGCTGTCTCTTGTTCAAGAGTGGATTGACACAAGGAATGCGACAGCTGAAACTCATGTCTTGCATACGTCTGTGTGTGGTGGTTCTTGAAGCACTGACTCTAGCTGCAGTCCACTCTTTGTGAATCTCCCCCGCATTTTTGAATGGGTTTTGTTTCACAATCCTCTCCAGGGTGCGGTTATCCCTATTGCTTGTACACTTTTTTCTACCACATCTTGTCCTTCCCTTCACCTCTCTATTAATGTGCTTGGACACAGAGCTCTGTGAACAGCCAGCCTCTTTAGCAATGACCTTTTGTGTCTTACCCTCCTTGGGCAAGGTGTCAATGGTCGTCTTTTGGACAACTGTCAAGTCAGCAGTCTTCCCCATGGTTGTGTAGCCTACAGAACTAGACTGAGAGACCATTTAAAGGCTTTTGCAGGTGTTTTGAGTTAATTAGCTGATTAGAGTGTGGCACCAGGTGTCTTCAATATTGAACCTTTTCACAATATTCTAATTTTCCGCGATACTGAATTTGGGACTTTCATTAATTGTCAGTTATAATCATCAACATTAAAAGAAATAAACATTTGAAATACATCAGTCTTTGTAATGAATGAATCTAATATACAAGTTTCACTTTTTGAGTGGAATTACTGAAATAAATCAACGTTGTCATGATATTCTAATTTTATGACCAGCACCTGTATTAATGGACCTGGCATTGTTCACAGGGGCACAGTCATACTGGAACAGAATATGGCATTTTCCAAATTGTGTGCTTCCAACGTTGTTGGAAAAATTGTCAAAAATGTCTTTGAATGCTATAGCATTAATAGTATAGCAACCCCAGATCATTATCCTTCCTCCATCAAATTTACAGTAGACCGAAATGTATGCAGATACCCTTAAGTTAAAGTCTGCAATATGCACTTTAAACACATCTGAATTGTTTGATTTGTAATTTTAAACTGTGGAGCAGAAGGGCGGGTGAATCAACAAAAAATGTCTTTGGCTCAAACCTTATGGAAGCCACTCTACTTTTTGGCCATATACTGTATATAAATCACAGTATTTTTCACCACTGAAAGGGGAGGTATTTCAAAGGGAGGAGTAATATTGCCTTATTTTATTTATTTTTATCAACAATCCAGCAATAGCTCTAAATCTTTTGTCCTTAAAGTGTGTTTGAGCAGAGGTAGACTGGAGGTCACTGTAGCTTTGGCGTTTGCCATGATTTTAGAAGGAATCCCATGATCTGGCCATTAGAGATGTTTTACTTTATTTTGTTGAGCCATATGTATTCCACTTGTCAAAGTCCAAGTTCCCAGTAATCAGAGTGGTTATTTTCTTTAAACACTTGCAGTAGTGAAGTACTGTATATGTGTAAGGCTGCAACATACATGTCTGCTTATTTGTTTGAAAGCCATTAGAGGACTGACTACATCATGTATAAAATCACTTGTCCTAAAAGTACAAAGAAAATGTGGTGCATACTACCAACATTCACAGAGGAGCTATATAAGAAGGGCAGAATGTGTTTTTTTTTATATACTGTATATCCCTTAGAAGACTCTGTTCCATTAATGTGGGATATACTTTACAAATTCTATAACTCTTGTGATTGCCAGTGTGATTTTTCTATACAGTGGGTTGATGAGCTGGTAACATCACTTCAAGAGAGGTCCCCCAAATCAGCAAGCTAATTAAAAGTGCAGTTATGGAATACACTCTCCCGTCTCCTGGAGGTAGCAACGAACAAGAAAATAAAAACAACTGATGGTCATTATGAACAATTTTGCACATCCTCTCATCTAGATAATACTTTATTGCAGCAATTACTGCCAAATAGAAATTTTTGTCTCTGTCATTTTGGTATATATTTGAGAGGGGTTTATGTTTCATAATATTTGAGTGTCTGTAAAAAGCCAGATTTCCCTCTGTCTATTGATTTATTCTCTATCAAGCCATTAACTGATCTACTGTCTGTAAGCAAGACTTCTCACAGACTGTTTCCCCAAATACGCAAAGTAGAAAGTTTCTGCAGAATGTATTTCCAAGAGGAGAGTGCATAACAGAAATAAGGCAAATATATTATTTACATATTGTGCACAATAAACTGAATTTGTAGACATAATAATTTTGTTGTATCTTTAGCAGTATTTGTGGAATACACATTCAGAAGATTCCCCTAATGACTAACAAGGCCTGTCTTTGGAAAGCCCTTACAAAATATGCCATTATGCTTTTGTAAATAGAAGTCTGGTCCCTCCATCTTTTTTTACCTCATTCTAATCAGGCTGGTAACCATTATTTTAATGGATTTTTCTTGATCTGCACTTTAATGGTAAAACCAAAACAAACGAATGTGCTTTTTTTGGTTTCTAGAATACTGGCTAGCTGCAACATACATACTAGGGAATCCATTCCCGCACGGGTTTATCCATTCCCTGGAATTCTGGAATCCCGCATGTCATTCCCGGGAATGACACAGTGCACAGGCATCTCGCATGTGAACGGTTTTAGAACGAGCAACACTTATTTAAAAAAAAAAAAAAAAAAAAACTACTGCAATATGTTGGCACCAATAAAAGACTAACCTTAACTACAAGCAGTTCATGCTGTCATAAGTACATGTATCTAGTTAGCTGCAGTAATAAGCGCGTAGAAAGCACAATGTGTTGAGCGTGCGGTCGTGCAGGCGAGAGCGCACCTTTGTGCAGAGTATGCCAACCGCTGAGAAAGCACACTCTGCCTCCACTGAAGTAGGCGGCACAGTCATCAGACACTAATACACTTGTTCTAAACAACGCCCACGTTTGCCGTTGCTCTGAAACACACATTGTAATATCAAATTGCTGTTCAAGGCTGTCAACCGCACAGACGTCGGTGAACTCTGCCCCGTCCCAGCATTTTTGGAAGCTGCAGACTCCTCCCCGTCCACTGTGCTCGGTCAGCCGGGAGATTGACTGCTGCTGGTCTGTTGTTGACTGAATTAATCGGCAACACACTACACCATGAGCCAAAAAACTGTGCCATTATTTTCAACTAACTTATTTCTTGATCAATTTTTACACACTATATATTCGAGCTTGGCTGTTCCCGGGATTCCCTAATACAATACATTCATTCTACAGTCTTCTTGCATTTGGAAGTTTTTGGTGCAAAGTGCCTCCTGTAATTTGTTCTGGATTTGGGAATCTGGCTAAGACAGTATTTCCTAAATTAAAATTAGGCCTTCAGGTTTCTGCATTAAAACCAGATTAGGAAAGAGTGATCAAGAAATTGGCTTTGTAAATAGAGACAAATTGCTTAGGGTATTGATAGACTAAGACATCTAGGTGCATATAGCCACATGAAGTTGTCACTTTGTACCATAAAGAAGGTAGGCTAATACAAACCTTTGTCCTGAAGGCAGAAGTGCTGGATGGAAGATATTTAAGCACAGGTGCTGCACTACAAGCCTATAAGACAAAAATGGAAACTACAGAAAATATTACTGCAGTTGAACCACTGTTCAACTTTTGGCAATTTATAGTACTAAATAAACATAGTCTAGTTAATGTTTGTAGTTAAAAGTATTACTGTAACTAGGATTTGTTTTGAGTCGTTCTGTATTACTGTTTCAAGCTTCTAATCACAATATTTGTGGCTCATGAATTTCTGTAAAAACAGTATATACAGAATAAAGCCAATGTAATACTTGTTCAAAGTATCAGGTGTTTCCAGTACACTATATTAATAGTACCTTGATGCCTGATACTGTAAATTGAAAGTGCCTTGTTGCATTTTTGCTTGCCTGAGTAATTTTTAATCTAGATTGCACAAAAAAGTCAGTCTGAAATGTGTCTAGGAATTTCTTTTCCATCTATTCCTGATTTCTGATATTCATTGATTTGATTTTTAAGGGACTGTTGTCTCATTCTGCTTCTGCATTGTTTTTCTCGTGTTTTCTTTAAATTGTAATGCCATCAATACAGAAGAATTCGATGTCTAAAAATCTAACAGAAATGTAATAATCTTAGTGCATCAGGGCAGTCGCAACATGTGCCCATGACAGTTTAGGTAGTTTTGACATCCCCAGCCAAGTAAAAATCAAACTAGTTTATTTTTGCCTTAATTCATAGGGTCAAGCTCATGTGTGACTTGGCAACCAGTGATCGCTCAGCCAGAAGTGCCATGCATACAATAAAGCTGCAAAGAAAGAAGGATTGAATGTGTTTTGGACCATATAAACAGAATAGAACATCATCTGTTTGTTTAATATTTCTTGTACCATGACAGAATAGGGAAAACATAATGTGGTCCAGATTACAGCTGATCTGTCTAGATCTGTGAAGATTTTGACAGGCACTAGTGCTGTCAGACAGCACATTAATTGGTTGTAAAAATGCAGCCAACTCTGGATACTGGATAAAAATATGAAACTGTGCTGAAAAGTCTGCACGGAGTTGTGTAATGTCATTGGCTGCAGTTTCTAGTAACACATAACCCCTGATATGCTCTACATGGCAAAATTAAGCACCGCAGTTATGTTCTGTGACTAAAAATTATGTAATGTGCTGCCAGTTTTAGATTAAGTTGTGCTTGCAGTACAGCATAGCCTCTAGAGCAGTGGACATAAAAACACAAAGTTAATAGCTCTGTCCCTGTCTCCATCTTGTGCTGTGCTTCAGTTTTTTTTTTGTTTTTTTTGTTTGTTTTTTTTTTTAAATAACATAAATCATGTATCCTGCGATGTCCACATAGATGAAGGTGTTTGCTAAATATGTAGTATGAGGTAGGTTGTGAATAGTGCTTTTTTTTTTTTTTTTTTTTTTTTTAAACTTTTGGGCTTGCCAGCACTAGTACATTTTGTGTGTTACCCATCTTTGTTTCTCTGTATTTAAGATAAATCAAAATTTCCTTAGGGGAGATATAGCATGTTGTAGCCTTAATAGTGGGAAGCATGGTAGTAATCCATGCAGGTCTGATTTGCCAAACAGATCTTTGAGTGTTGGGTGCATAAGGTTTAGGTTTTTAGTTCAATTGCACAGGGTTTATGAAGTATGACCTCTTTTGCGATTTTGTTGTCTTGTCCTAGTAAAACTTTGTTTTTGCTGCAGTTTACCTATTATGGTGAGAAAAGAAATAAAATTATGTATTTTGAGTGTGTGTGTGTGTGTGTGTATATATATATAAATACCGTGTGTGTGTGAGAGAATAAGTGTGTGGAATCTTGGGAACATTATCCACTAATATTTTTTGGATTCTGAACATCTCTGCTTGGATCTAACATGGCAGTAGTGTGGTATGTTCATGCTAGAAAATTAAATAGAGGTGAAATTTTAAAATGTTTTACTATGTTAGATTCCAGAAAATACATGGTTTGTGGCAAAACATTTATCATCTATCTAGTTATGTTCAAATGCTCATGTTTTATTAATCAATTTCCTTGCTATTTTTAAATTGAGACACTTTCATTGTATGTATTCCATAAAATTACCAGATATAACAGATTAAAATCAAGGTGTCAAATCTAAAAGGACCCCATAAATTAGTATTACCATGTAAATCTCCATTTTAGTGCAGAAGTTTTGTATTAACTAATTCAATTTCTTGCTTTGTGTATTTACAGAGAAACTGGCTGTCACCAAAGCAGAAAATGTGAACATGCATGCCATGTTGGACCAGACCCTCCAAGAGCTGCATAGCTTGTAAACTGTTCTCCCTTCCCCCCCACTTGCTTCACTGCAGCTCCCTGAACTGCTACAGCAGCCCCTGCCACCCTTGCTTGTGCCCTGTCCTGTCTGACTTTGCATTCCTTGGGGGTTCTGCCTTTGCCACAGTGTGTGAATTTAACAGCTGTTTTCAAATTTTTATCACAGCTGCCTTGTGGTGATGATGGATCTTCCTGTGTACCATGTTTCTCTTAAGGAGGTTAGATTTTGCACATATTTGAATGCAGAGCTCAAACGTACAGTGCAACTGGAAAGTCCACAAATTATCACTGTGTGCTAAAAATACAGTTTACTAGTTACCCTTTTTTTCAATACTGCATTTTCTTGGAAAACACTGTGAACTAGAAATACTTATCGGCAGCATATTTCTAGAATGTGATGTAGCCAAGGGACCAAATATTACTCTACTTACTGCCAAAATTCCCCTTCCCCAACCCACCCTCATTCAGGGATCAGAGGTCATGAGGGCAACTCTGAGAGCTGTAGGAATGTCTTAAGTGTGGGAAGAGGCTAATAAAAATAATGCAAAAGGCAGCAATATGCCTGTTTTTAATGCTTTATTCTGAAAGGGCAACAAATCCCCCACCCCCACCCCACTCTCCTTTTAATGCCTAATGTGTTGCTGTTTTTACAGATTTTGTATGGTGCTTGTGCCAATAAAAGCAAGTAGGTGTCTATAGCCACCCTTAAACTTTAGATGACCATAATGGTAGTTTTTTGTTTTTTGAAACCTTGAGAGTCATAACGTTTGATATTACATGGATTTCAAAGAATGTAACAAATGGCAATATTCTAAGCAACAAAATGCCATGGTTTCCAGCATTTTAATCTTTCCCTCCAGTATTTGCTGGTAAATAGACAAACAGTACTCCAGTTTGGTAACTCCTTCCACTCCCCAGTCAGAGCCATGATCTGTTTGGTTCTGTGTCAATTTCATTTAATGTTTATGCCAATAATCGTTCCGGTGCCTTCCAATACATTCTCAACTCTAGACTTCATCATGGTGTGTGGAAGAAATGTATGCAGATTTCAAGTATTCATGGGAGCATTGTTTGAATTATCAAGCTTTGTTGCAGTTGACACACAAGCTTTTGAATATTTGTAATCGGTGAAATCTTAGGTAATGAAATTAAAGACTGTTACTGTTGTGTGCTGCTTACTGCTCTCAAACTCTTGGTGCTGCTTAAAATGCAAACGACATTACATGTGTGTGAAACAGTACATGCGAAAGTGTTCTGCAAGGACTCTGAATCGCATGTAGATGGGAGTGTGAACAAAACTTAATCTATTCTAACAGGAGTCCCAAAATGATTAAAAAGTGCTGCGTTGGTAAGAGAGCTTGTATTTTCTCCTCATCACTGGTAGCGAGTTATGCTCAGTAAAGTTTTGGGGCTTATGGCAGCACCTTATAATTTCTAACAAAATCTTTAAATTCAGCACACGCAGAACTATTCATAGGTAGCATTTGGAGTTAAAAACTTCTGTTCTTGTCTGCTTCACCCACAAGAACTGTCCTTACCTGGTTAGCCAATTTCAGAGGAAACCTTTTCAGTGCTAAACATGTTTATTTTTGCTGCAAGAATAAAATGAAAGCAGTATCTGAAGCCACTTGGGTGGTTCTGTATGAGATAAGCAGTAAATGTTTTCAGAGATGTAAGTGTTCTTCCATAGGTTAAGTCATTTGGATGAATTTCTGTCAATTTTTGGGATCCTTAAACTGTAGCTGTGCAGACTGCATGCATAGTTAACTAGTATAATAATGTGGTACATGTAAAAATTCATCCAGCTTTCTTCCTCAAACCCTAAAAACAGACTAACACATTAATACAGTTACATGATCTCTGCCAATTGAGTTAATTGAACCTTGCCATTTTTACAATTTAGGTGTTAAACACATTTCAAGCCACCTTAGTCTTTAAGTGCTTCCATTTAGCGATGCAATTCAGATGTTTACATGCCATACAAATTCAAAGGCAGCTGAAGACCGTGTGTGTTGAGTGATATAACATCGGTCATTTTCTAAGTAACTTTATGATAAAGGTGCTTAAAGGACACTGGCTTGCAATATTGTTAATTTCATCTACGGTTAGCAGTACAAGCCATTACTTCTGACTGCATCCACAGAATAAAACCTTCTGCATGTGTGCTGCATTACCTTTCTTCAACACAGAGCTGTTTACAATCTAAACCATGTTTTTGTTTTATCAAAGAAAATTAAGAGTTCACATCTGTTTGTAAAGATGGTTAATAAGCTCCACATAATACAATTTTATGGCTTTTAGACCTGTATATCTTAAATGTGTAAATATAAATTTTTTTTTTTTTTTTTTTTTTTTGGAGGGTTGTGGTTTAAGTGATGAAATGTTTACTATTGAAACATTTAAACTTTAATATACACAGTCATTTGTTAAATAAAAGACCATTTCCTCCATATTTGTAATTGTTCCCTTATTTTATATAACCTCTATTTGTTTTCACTTAGATACTGTAAATGTTTCAAATTCTGTATGACTCATGTAAAAAAGTAGATACGTTACCTAGAAGCTAAATGCCAAATTGAGCAAAGCTCAGTGGTACAGTGTATGTAGTACTACACATGTCCAAAGTTGTGAGTTTGAAGTTTACCCCAGTCACTGTCTGTATGGAATTTTTATATTATCCCCTCATCTTTCTGGTTTGGTTTCTGGGGAATACGGTTTTTCCTCCACAAACCCCCCACAAGGAAGGGCATATTCAATTAGTTGGTTTGTTATGAGTCAATGTGGTAGTTTCTGGCTTCAGCCCTACTGAAATAATGAAATGAACTGGGTTTAATGGAATACTCCACCCAAAAATAATGTTGGTTAGACAATTTAGTTTGTAGTTGTGGCTGAGACAAACTTTTTTGGTCCCATGTTTTCATGCAGAATGGAGACAAAAACTGATAGAAGCCAATAGTGAGCAATGCTGGATATTTTTCAAATTGGTTGTGAATATACTTTTGGAGATGAGAGAAAAATATTTTAACATTACTCGGAACAGGACTCTTTATTTAAATTAATTGCCTGATGTTTTGTAAGATGTGGTCTTCTAAATTGCATCTTCTTTCCTTAAATAGCAGCCAATGAATAAATGAGATATGAAGTATGCCAATAGGTGACAAGCCTAAAACTCCAAACCATGTTCTTAATTAGAGGCAGATTTCCTGTTAATCCCTTATTCCATGACTTGTTGCTGCTATCTTGATGTCACAGCAGACATTAGATGTTTTCCCACCACATGTAGTGTGGTGTGTTCAGGAACCAATGAGGTCCTGTGCAATGTAAGCCACTTGTCCTCTGTAGCCACTTTTGCGTGTTGCATTCCCACCCAACAACGGGAACTTTATGCAAAGTATGTGACGTGCAAAGACAACTGATGTGCTGTACATTATGGCACATCTAGGAAGGGCAGCTATGAAGAGTGAGACATTGTGAAGTGTGACACGATTGGCAGTTCACACCATGCTACTTCAAAGTGACTTCACAGGATAGATTGTTGCTTCAGGTCATTGCATAGTGCTGTGCACTAGGGAGGTGGTAATGGATAGGGATGTGGTGCAAAGTGTGGCTTCATCTTCATTAAGAACTATCCAAACTGCTAGAAAGATTTGTAAGGTGGCACCAGTGCTTGTGGTCAATCAATCGGCACGATTCATTGCTCGGGACCCACCCACAATAGTTGCTATTTGAACAGAAAGTACATACTCTGCAATAGTAGCTAAAAAAAAAAGAAACTACCAGAAATTACAAATGGCCCAAATTCCACTGATGGGAATGCTACAACACGTTCTTGAGTTTCTGAAAAGTCCCTGCTTCCTGAAAAAAGTACCTGAGGTGGGGGAAACCGCATAGTACGAAAACTGTTGGGTTTTTTTTTTTTGCCAAGAGCACCGTTTAAAATGCTTTGTGGACCTGAACAAATGGAAATTACTGAGACGTTCAGCCAACCTGTGTCCATCATACCATATTTGAAAATAGAGGGTCAGGCATTGGCTCGTTTTGCTTCATTGTTTGCCTGCTAATAGCAAAAAAAGAAAGGGGTCCGAGATGTTAAGGCAAAATAAGTCACTTGGCAACACAAACCGGTCAATAATTGAAAAAATGGGTCCTTCAGGATTGGACCTGGACACCCCTGGTTTACTCTTTGGTTTTCACCTTTCATTTCACATTTTGACACTATCCAATCACTTTTAAATAGCTAAAATAAGTTGGAGCATCAGCCTTGAACAATTTAAATAAGAGTGCCTGCCATTTAAGCTGTTGGCTTGTTAAGGTGCACCTGATTGGGTTGACAAATGATGCCCTTGCCTTTGCCATTCTGGGCATGTGCTGCTAGCAGCAGGTGATTTAAGACTGGTGTGACTAAACACAAGTCTGTTTTCTTGGCCGGTTCCCTTAGAGCAGGACTATTGCCTTGCAAGGTCCTGAAGCAACATCAGATGTGCAGAATTGACGGCCTTTGTTTCCAAATTAAAGAACTTCCGACGTTCGTGAGAAGTGAACACCTGCTTGTAAAACGTTTGGTATATAAAAGGGAATGTCATGTCTTAGTCACCCCGTCGTCTGGCCAAGGTGAGTTTCCAAACACCTATAGCCCTGGAAACATTGAAGAGCTTTGGAGACCCTGGCTGATGTTCTGCTGCATGAGTGAGTGTGTTCTTCCATCTGTCCTGTTCGCCCCCAGTCTACTGTCTCCGTTTGTTTTTTATTTCTGCCGTTTCTCCTCTGTGATATGCAGGACATCTGCAGCCTCCCTCCCTCAAAAAGGTAAAGCCCAGGGCTCTTGCAGTATGACATTCTTTGTCACCAGTTTTAAAGAATGAATAAAATCATACAAAACTAAATATGCACAAAGTAAGAAAACCTGGCCGAATCCTCTTAATGTTGAGTTTGGTACAACCACTATAGACCGCAGTGGATATGTAAGTCGTGATACAGTCACAGTATGATAGTGGTTCTGAAAATACATTAAGAACATACAAGAATTTGGATTGAGGATGCTTTCTTCTGCTTATAACTACAAGCAGATGGTGGTCGTGTGCGTCTCACAGAAAAAGTACAGGTTGTAAGTGTTCCACTTTATCCAGAAGAAAAGCCTTTTATTCTTGTCCCCCTTTAAGCTGCCCCTATGGAAATTAAAACCATTTGCTGTGTGACCAAACTTGGGCCTGTAGTCCTTCATTTTAACTGAGGAAAAACAGTTGCAGCATCCACACTTTGAACAAGAGTGAAATGCCATTGGAGTACTGGACAATGCTGACATCTGCTTGCTTTGTTCAAAAAGACTGCCAGTTTATGTTGGCAAATGTGTAAGTGGGTATGAGCAGTAGTTTGAAAGGGGTAATGAAACCCACCAAACTTCCACTTTTATAGCACAGAAAAAAAAAACTCAAACCATATTCTATACAGGGAAGGGGATTCTTTTTGAGAATGCTGGTGCGAATGAAGGCGTCCCTGTGCAATGTGTTAGGCCTCTGCTGTCAGGAGGTTTACACCACCCATTAGGTTAGCCCGATGGAAACTGACTGGGAAAAGCTAAAAATAGCAGGGGTGTGCATTTGATAGTATGAGTGGCATTCCTTCTGAAATCTAAACAAGAGATGCTCTTGTATTTCCAAATACTTGAAGACTGCTATGATAACAGTCTGAATCAAAATGTGTAAGCTGTTAATGTGGCACAATAACGAATTCAATTTAACACAACATATTAAACTCCCTTAATCCAAATCAGGACTGTTGGTGGTCAGTGTGTGTTGTGTTTTTCTTCCCATGGCAGCCTCTAGTGCAAGGCAGTAAGAAGCCCTGGATAGGGCTTTGTATGTCTCCATATCACCTTTTTTTATTTTATGTCGCCTGGAGTGTTATATATTCATGAAATTGGAAGTTAGCTATAGTAAGTTTTTTTTTTTTTTTTAAATCTTATGTCAACTGTTCTGAAGTTTTTTGTTTTTTTTATATATATATATATATATATTACTGAAATTGGAAGTTAACTGTAGTAAGCACTACACCCCTCTGCTGCCTGTATTGAGAATACATACAGTGCATCCGGAAAGTATTCACAGCGCATCACTTTTTCCACATTTTGTTATGTTACAGCCTTATTCCAAAATGGATTAAATTCATTTTTTTCCTCAGAATTCTACACACAACACCCCATAATGACAACGTGAAAAAAGTTTACTTGAGGTTTTTGCAAATTTATTAAAAATAAAAAAATTGAGAAAGCACATGTACATAAGTATTCACAGCCTTTGCCATGAAGCTCAAATTGAGCTCAGGTGCATCCTGTTTCCCCTGATCATCCTTGAGATGTTTCTGCAACTTAATTGGAGTCCACCTGTGGTAAATTCAGTTGGTTGGACATGATTTGGAAAGGCACACAC
The DNA here is from genome assembly GCF_900747795.2 of Erpetoichthys calabaricus. Classification (NCBI taxonomy): domain Eukaryota; kingdom Metazoa; phylum Chordata; class Cladistia; order Polypteriformes; family Polypteridae; genus Erpetoichthys; species Erpetoichthys calabaricus. Next base: position 214,846,188 of record NC_041395.2, read on the forward strand.
CTGTCTATATAAGGTCCCACAGTTGATAGTTCATGTCAGAGCACAAACCAAGCATGAAGTCAAAGGAATTGTCTGTAGACCTCCGAGACAGGATTGTCTCGAGGCACAAATCTGGGGAAGGTTACAGAAAAATTTCTGCTGCTTTGAAGGTCCCAATGAGCACAGTGGCCTCCATCATCCATAAGTGGAAGAAGTTCAAAACCACCAGGACTCTTCCTAGAGCTGGCCGGCCATCTAAACTGAGCGATTGGGGGAGAAGGGCCTTAGTCAGGGAGGTGACCAAGAACCCGATGGTCACTCCGTCAGAGGTCCTCTGTGGAGAGAGGAGAACCTTCCAGAAGGACCACCATCTCTGCAGCAATCCTCCAATCAGGCCTGTATTATAGAGTGGCCAGATGGAAGCAACTCCTTAGTAAAAGGCACATGGCAGCCCGCCTGGAGTTTGCTAAAAGGACCCGGAAGGACTCTCAGACTATGAAAAAGAAAATTCTCTGGTCTGATGAGACAAAGATTGAACTCTCTGGTGTGAATGCCAGGCGTCACGTTTGGAGGAAACCAGGCACCGCTCATCACCAGGCCAATACCATCCCTACAGTGAAGCATGGTGGTGGTAGCATCATGCTGTGGGGATGTTTTTCAGCGGCAGGGACTGGGAGACTTGTCAGGATAAAGGGAAAGATGACTGCAGCAATGTACAGAGACCTCCTGGATGAAAACCTGCTCCAGAGCGCTCTTGACCTCAGACTGTGGCGACGGTTCATCTTTCAGCAGGACAACGACCCTAAGCACACAGCCAAGATATCAAAGGAATGGCTTCAGGACAACTCTGTGAATGTCCTTGAGTGGCCCAGCCAGAGCCCAGACTTGAATCCGATTGAACATCTCTGGAGAGATCTTAAAATGGCTGTGCACCGACGCTTCCCATCCAACCTGATGGAGCTTGACAGGTGCTGCAAAGAGGAATGGGCGAAACTGGCCAAGGATAGGTGTGCCAAGCTTGTGGCATCATATTCAAAAAGACTTGAGGCTGTAATTGCTGCCAAAGGTGCATCGACAAAGTATTGAGCAAAGGCTGTGAATACTTATGTACATGGGTTTCCTCAGTTTTTTTATTTTTAATAAATTTGCAAAAAGCTCAAGTAAACTTTTTTCACGTTGTCATTATGGGGTGTTATGTGTAGAATTATGAGGAAAAAAATGAATTGAATCCATTTTGGAATAAGGCTGTAACATAACAAAATGTGGAAAAAGTGATGCGCTGTTAATACTTTCCGGATGCACTGGTCCATTTTCTAATCCCCCTTCTCAAGAGCGGGGTTGCGGGAAAGCTGGAACCCATCTCAGCAAGTGTCTGGCGCCAGACGGGCAGAATCCCTGACCAGGGCACCAGTCTATCACAGGGCAAACGCACACAGACACACAAGCCAACCTAAGCTGCATGTCTGGATGATGGAAGGAAAAGGCAGATGGACGTTGGGAGAACCCTGGACTTTAACCCCTATAACAAAATAAAACACTTTACTGCATTTTCTAATACTTCACTATATTTTTTAGAAACAAATAGCTACTTTTACCCTGGCGTATTTGCTACTGCAAAAATTCAAGCAGAGTAAAATGGGCTATACAAGTATGCACAATGTTTTGCTGGGTATGTTACCTAAAATATGAGCTTCTGCTGCATTTGGAAGATTCGCAGATACAAAGAAGCGGGGACGATTTTTTTCTAAACGGGGTCACAGGTGCTGACAGTCTTCTGCACAGAGATTCCAAGTGCACATCGCCGCTGCCTGCTGAATACAGCAGAGCTGGTTGGTAGAGACACGTAGCACCACGCCTTCATTCTCTGACCTGATGCCGCTGCATTCAGACGCTGTCTTCCTCAAATAACCCTCGCTGCAGGAAGCGGGTATGGGGCGGGGTGCAGAGCTCAGAGGGGCGTGCACAAATAAGGCGGAGTTAGGCTTCCAGACCCGCCCATGTAGCACTCGGGCCGCCGAACAGGGCAGAGCTTGATGTTACAGCGGGGCCGGAGGTTGGTGGCGCACAATCCTAGTCTCGGTAATTTCCACAGAGTTCAGACGCTGTTGTCAAGTCAGACTGCCAGACTGGGTAGGGCTGATCCGCAGGCTGCAGTGAGATGAATGTTCATGTGCTGTGGTTCGCTTACCTCGTCACGTGTATTGCTCACTCATATCAACCTTGGCATCCTGGCGCTGTCACTGTCATGTAGCAAAAGGCTCCAAAACTGATCATGAGCTAATTGGAAAAAGCTACTGATAGGAGGACAAAGCTCCATGAAGCTTTTGAGACTTCTGCCTGATTGCACCAGAAAAGGATCCAAAGTTTTAGTGCTCAGAAAATGGTAACATCCTGGTGTGTTACACTTAAATGAAATCATAGCAGCCAGAGAGCGAAGAAGGAAGCACAGGTACAAGCCTGTGTTGATTACGTATTTTCAATTGGACTGGTGCACTAAAAAGCCTATAAATGCCCCTCATGTTCATTTTGGCCTTATGGTATTCATGTCATTTACATGCTACAATACATGTACATACTAGTGTGTGTGACAGTTTTCTACTATAAAATAATGTTTAAATGTCTTGCACTGGCGGAGCCTCTGCGGAGGAGGCAGTCCGGCCTGGGTGCTGCTTTTTAGACCTTTTGGATAATTTTGTTTGATGGCATTTTGGCAAGCTAATGTGTATGGTCTATGTCAAAATTACACCATTTCTAATCTTTAAAAACAGTTACAAATACATATGTTACAAAGTTATACAAATGCAAATCTTGACCAGTTCACCAGCTTACTCTGTTTGAAGATTTTCTCCATTGACTTATTCCAACCGAAAGGGACAAACCCTTCAATCTCATTACAGTATTAATATTTTATTATTCCCTCAATCTCAAGACGAAGTGACCAAAAGAGAGCGATGCTGCTTTAGAAAAAGAAAAAGGCAAAGAATTAAAGAATGAAGGGGCATCATTAAAAATACCTTGATCGTGAAGAAAGTACTGTTACAGCACATGAAGTTTCCAAATTCAAGCCATCTTCAAGCTCAAGTATTTCTTCACATTTGCTATTAGCGTTGCTAGCTGTGGGAGATGTTTCTTCAAACTGAAACTTATAAAAAAATTATTTAAGATCTTCAGTGAGTACATTGTGGTTAAGAAACCTTGCCATACTTTCCGTAGAGCAGCAACTGACAAACGAAATCAACTTTGATAATGTCCATGATGATTTTGCCAACATAAAAGCAAGAAATGTAGAATTTGTTTGAATAGTTGAAGGCTGGAGATTTTAAATTGTAACTAAATTATATTGCAATATTAAAAAATGTAGTCAAAATTTTGTTGTTTTCATTTTTTGTATGATATGTATTATGCTTTATTTTGTAAGGTGGAGGTGTCAAACTCAGACTGCCCAGGGCGACACAAACTCTAGCTACGCCATTGATGTGTTGTACTAAAGATATATTTAATTGCCATGACAGCAACAATTATGGATACGTTATAGGCCACCACTGATTGAAAATGCAAAATTTGGTCCAGATCAGTCTAGGATCATATAAGGAACAGGCAGACATTTTATTTTTGCTTTGTGCCCTCACCCACCATGACCTATCATCTGTGGGGAAGGAGCAAATGCTTTAGATAAATTTTCAATCTCCAGTTTTCAACAGATCTTGATGTTTTAGGGCCCCCTGATACTGAAAACATCGATACCTTAGTGATGGGTGTGTGACAGTTTCTTGAGTACAGTCTAGAGCTAAAATGGCTGGACGGAAAAAATCCAAACTCGAAAGTAAAGAATGTTATGAGATGACGATGTGCTGATTAATTTTTGAGCCAAATCATGCAAGAGAAAGAGGCACTTTAGAAGAACTCTCAAATACTGTAACTCTGCAATTAATGAATTCTTCTCATCAATTGCTATCTTAATGACCTATTTTATGATCAGAAAGATTATCATGAGAGCGGTAAATAATCACTGAAATGTTATAGTTCAGGTAACTTAGTTCCTAGGGCACAAAGCCTACTGACGCTCATGTCTGAATTATTTTGTTATTAGATTATTCAAGGGCAATGCCTTATTAGTTAATGTTATTGAAATAATTTGTTCAATCTTCACATAGTTTGGCTTTGGTGGAGCATTGTTGGGGCCAGGAATCTCTTAAACATTTTCCATGTATAATGAATTGTAATTAGGTGTTCATTTTTTTGGAAATTCTCTTTACAGAAGAAGAGCTTAGCTCTTTCATAAAGTGGGGACCCCGCCTGTACCCCTCCGCTATTAGCGTCTACCCCACTAAATTAGAATACAATCATTAAGATGTCCACTCATGCTAAATGTCACTGCTTCAAGTTCCAAGCTCACATTTTAGTGATTGTAATATCCATATTACTAACCGAGAATGCTAAACCGGATGGACGCAGGGACATCCGGAATGCTAAACCGGATGGACGCAGGGACATCCGGCCATGGGCCGTAGCCGCAAAAAGACGTACTGCGCAGGCGCCCCAAGAAATGAGGCGCCACGAGAGGCGGACAAGACCACAGACAAAAGGAGTGAGCACAGAAAAAAGGAGTCAAACGCAGGCGACGCACACAGCGCCGCACGAGCAAAACATACCCCCCCCACACACACACACACAAGCAACAGACGGGACACACACAAAGAGGACGATTCAACAAGCCCCTGGCACACAAAAAAAAAGAGCCCACAAACCCCCCCCCCCCCACACACACACACACACACAAGCAACGGACGGGACACACACAAAGAGGAGGATTTAATCCCATTGCACACAAAACGGGACGCAGATTCAACAAGCCACAAGCACACAAAAAAAAAGAAGCCGCGAGCACCACACAAAGCCCATTGGACACGAAACGGGATAGACTACGGACATAGCACACGAAACGTACACAAAAACGACGATTCAGACCCACGACCACAGTAACATAAATAACAAATGAAACACAAAGCCACATTTCTAAATGAACCGTCCGTATTAAACATACGTCATCTCAACACGTTCACAATATGCAGCATAGGTAGATCTCATTACAATGAGGCCCTATTAACCGTTCAACCGCAGAAAAGGCTCCATATTAACAGTGAGTGCGATCCTCCTTATTACTTATCCATATTTCTCACGCTCAAGAACAAACAAGTCGTGAATTCACGATCACAGGTACAAAACGATACCGCTCGGATAACGGGACCAAACACAATTCACACTATGCAGCATAGGTGGATCTCATTACAATAAGGCACTATTAACCGTTCAACCGCAGAAAAGGCTCCATATTAACAGTGAGTGCAATACTCCTTATTACTTATCCATATTTCTAGAAGAAAAAATGTCTCGGCTCCAAAAACGCAAAGCTCAACTAAAGCCTCTAACTAACGATGTACCTAAAAGTAAAAACTTTATGAACTGCATTAGATCCTACAATAGTTCATTTGCTTTTGCATCTACCGGAGTAAATATCAGGCCACCAAAAGGCAATGGCCCATACTGCTTTCGCTTTTGTGCACAAATACTGCATCGCATTGAAAAAGTGCACCCTGAAACAAATCAACAACGCAAATATGCACAAATCTACATCCTAGATCCAGATGACGAAATCTATCAATCAAAGTGCTGCATCGCAACAGGCACGGATTCAAAACGAAACACCTCCCGTCTCAGACATACGTTAACGGCAGCGAAGGCTACAACGGACTTCTCACACAGCACAGGCAAATCGATTACAGCTCCAAAACAACACGTCCCAAATACTACACATGCAACAACGCGCCTCTCAAACGGCACAAGCAAAACATACACCAGGAAAATTCATTCGGATTAATGAATGTCATTTGCAATCATTGTCATTCAGTTCACTTCCCTGAAGAAACAACTGGCAATACAAGTTATACATTTACACGTTGTTGTCAAAAGGGTCAAATTAGACTGCCTCCTTTACATTCATATCCTGAATATCTACAGAAGCTTCTAACTAACGATGTACCTGAAAGTGAAATCTTTATCAACTGCATTAGATCCTACAAATCGGTATCCACTATGAACATTAACGGTGGCACTGCACGTGACATCCATCTTGCAAAAATGTTAATTATTGATGAATGTACAATGGCATCCAGTCACTTACTCAACACCATTCATAAACTTCTACAAACGTTTTATGAATAATAATATTCGCTTTGGAGGAAAGGTACTTTTATTAGGAGGAGATTTTAGACAGTGCTTAGCTATTCTTCACATGCCATGCGCTCAGCTATTGTTCAGTGCACCTTAAAATACGCAGACAATTGGCCATTGCTTTCAAAAGATACAGTTAGTAAAAAAGATACGATGTCCAGAACCAGATCATAACAATTGCTTATTACAACTGAGAGATGGTACACTCACCAATACAGATGGACTTCACCCCACATATTATTACAATTCCTCAAGCCTTTATCTGCGACGACTTAGTTACAGACAGATTTGGAACAGCAATCTCATTAGACCAAATGCCCCTTTTAACACAATGCGCTATATTATGTCCAAAAAATATTAATGTGGAAAACATAAATACACAAGTCATTCCATTACTTCCTGGAGAGACACAACTCTTTCTAAGCTCTGACAAACTTGACTCTGATCACAAAAATAACCATCTTCATTGACATTACAAGTTCTGACCTGGAATTACCTTTTACACTTAAACGGCGTGTACAAAGAAATTTTACAATAAACCTTTACACTGTGCCACACACTTTATTGTTTGCTTTCTATTTGCATCATCTACACCTTCACACTATTCTATATCTCATTCATACATCACGCTCTTTGTCATTCCCAACACCAGGGGTTGGCGAGTGAAGCAAGCAGGGGGCAGAGCCCCCTAGTGTATCATATATAAATAGAAGGTGACGTGAATTATTTTATGCTTGTAAGAACTTTCTTGACTATGTAAAGTATGTTGAGATAACACATGTTCTTGCACTTCTGATACTTAAGTGCACTTAATAGCAGATACTTTAAAACTTCTACTCGGTTTTCTAATGGGTATATTTTACTTGAGTCACTTTTACAAAAACGTAACTCTGCTTTTACACAAGTATGGCTGTTGGATATTTTATGCAGCACTGTACAAAAGTAACATTTTCAAGTCTGACTAATTTAATTCAGGGTCATAGGGTCCATTATCACTGGCTAAAAGGCCCCCACACAGAAATCCATTCTCAATTCTCTGCTAATTTGGAAATATCTATTTACCTAATCTGCACAACTGGGAGCGTGTCACCCATTCAAACACTAGGATGTAGCGGTGCTACTGGGAAATGAAACTCCAACTCCCAGCAGTCCCTGCAGTGGTTCTGATTCGTCATCTGCTGAGGGTGCAGGGGCTGCTGGGGACAAGGAGGCTGGCGAGACATTTAAAAGGAGGCCAGTTCTACAGAAAAAAAGATCTTTCGTGTTTTGTGTTTGGAGTTGCCTGTCTGTCTGCCTTTTGTTTTGATGCTTGTGGATTCTTGTTATATCCTGGATTGTCTCCTTTTTGAGTGTATGGACTGTCTGGTGTCTTCCTGTTGCATGAGGACTGTCTGAGGATTTGTTGTTGTCTTGTGAAGAAAGGAGCTCTCCTGATCCCATTCACACGCCACCATCTCATCAGGAAATACCGGTAGGTGTGACCTTTACATTCATATGCAGTGTTCTGATCTCTGGACTATCTACCTCCATCATTTCACTTCATCAGTTGCTGTTTTCATGGACTTCATAGTGCGTGCTTTTTGTTAGTGGTTTGTTATTGTTGAATTTGTGTTTATTGTATTTGCCATAAGGGGAACTGGAGTGGGATCCTTGTAGTTTGGATATATTTCATTTATTATTGTTTAATGCATTCTTCGATTTCAGTTTTATTACCGGTTGCTTTTTGTCTCATTGTGAGGGAGTGTGTGTGAGTCGGGCCAAGGCTGGGTGCATTCCTGGGAAAAATAAAATAAATAAATGACCATCATATTGATGCTGTGAATCTTAGCTGGGTTATAGTCTGCTACAAGGAGAACATACAAAGTCCACAGTTTAAACTTTGGATGCTGCAGTTGTGAGGAAGCAGAGGTAGCTACTGTGTCACCATGCTGTCCATACTACAGAAATGATTTTATGTTGTTGTTTATGCAAGTTTTCTCTCAATGAGCCACCCCACTGACCTATCTTAATCAATTCATATAAACTGATGCATTACCTGGGCTGCCTTGGCTCTGTTTTAGAGGTAAGGCTGTAGCAGTAAGGAAATTAGTAAGTTCTTTGTTAGTCACTAAGTCTTAAGGTTAAGTTCTGCTGGCACTGGTTGTGATCCCCTCTCTTTTGGGTGGTGTGTATTTATATATAATATATATATTTATTAAATACAATCATCTAGCTATTTTTTAATTCTACTCATTCCTGAGGGTGAAGATTCTGGAAAAAAAAAGGTTATCAGCCATCATGATTACTTAACAGTCTAGTTTAATATTAAAAAAACTTGATATTCTTGAGTAACTTTGGATGTGAACCACATGTATGATATGCAAAGTATCTACCTTCTATCTACTATATTGTAAAATGTTACTGTGTGTGTGTGTGTGTGTGTGTGTGTGTGCGTGTGTGTGTGTGTGTGTGTGTGTGTCTGTGCATCTGATCCCTCTGAGCAATTTGATTGGTAAGTTTGGCTTTGGTGACACATTTCTCAGATTAAATGCTGGGGAAGAGAGGTTGAGACACAGAGGAGGATAGCGAGAAAAGGTGTAGGAGGCATGCTGAGAGTCACCTTGAAAGATGGGAAATAGTCACAAGAATATGAATGATGTTTTTACAGCAGGCAATGGTGGCCCGTCTACCATTGGTGGAAGTCAAAAAGCGAACAGAAGGCAAGCTAGGCGCCATTAAATGATAGTCTGAGAAGCAGGCTTTATGGAATGTGCTCGAGGGAGCGCTGGGTAAGAGAGATTCAGACACATGAGGATACCGAACAAAAGCTGAATGTACAGGTAGGGCAAAAGACATCAAATATTTTGGATATATTTTTTTCTTCTATTGCCATGGCTATTGAAAACTAAATGTGTACAAAAGTGCAATGCTTTTGCAAGGCAAATTTGTATTAATCATATTTACTCTGCAAGCTGAGTTTCTATAAATCTTATGAGTGCCTCACATCTGAGCAGACTTCTTTAGTGTATGGTGGTATCTGGAGGTGCGCACTGCCAGGATGCACGAGAGAGACCACTTCATAAGCTAAGTGGTCAAATCTCCTGTCGGCTGATGGAGACTTTCTTTATCTAAGAGGTAGAACTGGTGAATGATTCTAGCATCACACAGTCACGTCTCACCCGTGACAGGTAAGACAGGCTCAGACACACGAGGGTACTGAGAAAAGGGGACGAGAAAAAGCTGAACGTACACTTTGGGCAAGGGATATTAAATATTTTTACATTTTTTTCTATTGACTGCCTTTTTCTTTATCTAAGAGGTAGAACTAGTGACTGTTTCCAGCATCATGCATTCACGCCTCTCTCCTGCCATCTCTGAAGGGTGATTAGAGAGTGAGAGCGCTACTCTCAGTGATTCCTCATTTGTGACGTTGATATAGGGAGTTCTCGCACCCTGACCTTGTTGTCACGTTGACAGATGTCCGATCCTCTGATGTTCCTGACAGACTTGACATCAAACGATGTTGAACCCGCAGAGTGGCACAACTGAGGAAGCACTTCTAATTATCAACAGCTTAGGGTAGCCCATGACCGTCCTGGCCATTTGTCATTATACACCGGGCACATTCCAGGGGGGCCTAGAAGTTTTCATCAGTCCTCATTCACATTCAGTAGATTTTAATATATTGCTAAAGCGGTCGAAATGTGCCTAAACAGAACAAACAGTCCCAGATTTGAATGTTATGGGGAGCTATATGGACTCCAATAGCATCTGTCTTTGGGAATCTATTAACCATGGAATAAATTAATATTGGAACTTTTTTATTTTTTGTAAACAAACATTATTTAAAGCAACAAGTATAAACCAGAGATGGAATTTAGCAACGGGTTAGGGATTGGGCAGGGATTAGGGATGGTGACAGACTACCAAGCAAAACTTAATGCCATCTCATCTGTGTGTTCACTTCCTGATTAACTTTACGCTTCCTATGCCCCATTTTGATCGTGAGAACAAGCAGCCCACCATTTGAATGCCTGCAGCACCACATGATTCATCCTTCTCTGATTCTGTACATGACGTAAGAAGGATTTTTAAACAGGTTAATGCCCACGAGGCATCTGGTCTGGATGGAATTTTAGGGCAAGTTTTAAAAAAACTGTATCAGCCAAGTTAGCTGAGCTTTTCAGTGACATCTCTTAATATTTCCATGAGAGAATCTGTGGTTCCTGCCTGCTTCGAAAGGACAACAATTATTCCTGCGCTTAAGGAATCAAAAGTGAACTGACTGAATGACTACAGAGCAACGGCACAAACTACAATCATGATGAAGTGTTTTGAGGGGCCGGTGCTGGAACAAATTACATAAAATAATTCAGATAATGATTAATAATAATTACTATAAATATTATAATTATAATTAATTATAATTATAATAATAAAATAATTCAGAATTTCCCCTTGGGATTAATAATTAATCTATCCATCCATCCATCCATTTTCCAACCCGCTGAATCCGAACACAGGGTCACGGGGGTCTGCTGGAGCCAATCCCAGCCAACACAGGGCACAAGGCAGGAAACAATCCTGGGCAGGGTGCCAACCCACCGCAGGACACACACAAACACACCAAGCACACACTAGGGCCAATTTAGAATCGCCAATCCACCTAACCTGCATGTCTTTGGACTGTGGGAGGAAACCGGAGCGCCCGGAGGAAACCCACGCAGACACGGGGAGAACATGCAAACTCCACGCAGGGAGGACCCGGGAATCGAACCCAGGTCCCCAGATGCAAGGCAGCAGCGCCACCCACTGCGCCACCGTGCCGCCCATAATCTATCTATCTATCTATCTATCTATCTACAGTGGTGTGAAAAACTATTTGCCCCCTTCCTGATTTCTTATTCTTTTGCATGTTTGTCACACAAAATGTTTCTGATCATCAAACACATTTAACCATTAGTCAAATATAACACAAGTAAACACAAAATGCAGTTTGTAAATGGTGGTTTTTATTATTTAGGGAGAAAAAAAAATCCAAACCTACATGGCCCTGTGTGAAAAAGTAATTGCCCCCCTGAACCTAATAACTGGTTGGGCCACCCTTAGCAGCAATAACTGCAATCAAGCGTTTGCGATAGCTTGCAATGAGTCTTTTACAGCGCTCTGGAGGAATTTTGGCCCACTCATCTTTGCAAAATTGTTGTAATTCAGCTTTATTTGAGGGTTTTTCTAGCATGAACCGCCTTTTTAAGGTCATGCCATAGCATCTCAATTGGATTCAGGTCAGGACTTTGACTAGGCCACTCCAAAGTCTTCATTTTGTTTTTCTTCAGCCATTCAGAGGTGGATTTGCTGGTGTGTTTTGGGTCATTGTCCTGTTGCAGCACCCAAGATCCCTTCAGCTTGAGTTGACGAACAGATGGCCGGACATTCTCCTTCAGGATTTTTTGGTAGACAGTAGAATTCATGGTTCCATCTATCACAGCAAGCCTTCCAGGTCCTGAAGCAGCAAAACAACCCCAGACCATCACACTACCACCACCATATTTTACTGTTGGTATGATGTTCTTTTTCTGAAATGCTGTGTTCCTTTTACGCCAGATGTAACGGGACATTTGCCTTCCAAAAAGTTCAACTTTTGTCTCATCAGTCCACAAGGTATTTTCCCAAAAGTCTTGGCAATCATTGAGATGTTTCTTAGCAAAATTGAGACGAGCCCTAATGTTCTTTTTGCTTAACAGTGGTTTGCGTCTTGGACATCTGCCATGCAGGCCGTTTTTGCCCAGTCTCTTTCTTATGGTGGAGTCATGAACACTGACCTTAATTGAGGCAAGTGAGGCCTGCAGTTCTTTAGACGTTGTCCTGGGGTCTTTTGTGACCTCTCGGATGAGTCGTCTCTGCGCTCTTGGGGTAATTTTGGTCGGCCAGCCACTCCTGGGAAGGTTCACCACTGTTCCATGTTTTTGCCATTTGTGGATAATGGCTCTCACTGTGGTTCGCTGGAGTCCCAAAGCTTTAGAAATGGCTTTATAACCTTTACCAGACTGATAGATCTCAATTACTTCTGTTCTCATTTGTTCCTGAATTTCTTTGGATCTTGGCATGATGTCTATCTTTTGAGGTGCTTTTGGTCTACTTCTCTGTGTCAGGCAGCTCCTATTTAAGTGATTTCTTGATTGAAACAGGTGTGGCAGTAATCAGGCCTGGGGGTGGCTACGGAAATTGAACTCAGGTGTGATACACCACAGTTAGGTTATTTTTTAACAAGGGGGCAATTACTTTTTCACACAGGGCCATGTAGGTTTGGATTTTTTTTCTCTCTAAATAATAAAAACCATCATTTAAAAACTGCATTTTGTGTTTACTTGTGTTATATTTGACTAATGGTTAAATGTGTTTGATGATCAGAAACATTTTGTGTGACAAACATGCAAAAGAATAAGAAATCAGGAAGGGGGCAAATAGTTTTTCACACCACTGTATCTATCTATCAAGATAGTCCTGAACTACCTCCACTTTGAATATTGTCACAATTAATCTACAGAGAAGACCATAAAATCTCTTTATAGACTACATCTCAGTATTTAACAGCTTTGTACCAAAAAGCTGACCAACAAACTCCTAAATTTAGTACTTTGTGCCACCGTCTCTAGAATTTGGACTTCTTTACCAACAAATCTCAGCATGTAGGGATTGATAGCATCACATCCTTCTTGCTGACCTTCAAGACAGGCGCTCCACAGAGTATGCAAGAAGGGTATCACTGCAGTCAGGAGCCGGATGTCGATTAGGTGGGGCAATGTCAAGTGAAAAGTACCACAGTGTTGAGTAGGAGGGGTTTGTGGCCTGTTAACATCTGACTGGTAATGACGTAAAGTAAATAGAAAAGGACTGAACACAGGACTGAACTGCTCAGCTCAGGATTCATCTGTGCAAAGAATATGCTAAGATAAATGAACTCATTATTGTTGTTGTATAATTTATTGATTCACATGTAAAAAGTAGAATGACATAGTAGGCTGATGGTGCAAATCGTTCAAGTAATTCAAACACTGTGGCCCTTTAATGGGAAGGATGGCCTACATTTCACTTGTCTGCTAAGTGTATTGTTGGGGTGTTGCTTGTTTGCACTTATCAGGAGTGCTCAATATTCCAATAATATGATGTAACCGATACTATTAATGGGTAAGTGTGGCAAGCCAAACAGCAAGCAGTAAGAATAGGAAGGTGAATGTCACTACATTGTTTTTAAGTCAGATCAGTGATGGCCTGAAATGAAGATTAAAAATGCTGAGATTGAAATGAAGACTAGAAAGTAAGAAGGCATGAAATGAACCCTAAAAGTTGAGAGCACGGAATGAGGAAAATGTGACGGCCTGAAAGTGACCATTAAAGATGCAGAATGTGAAGTGAAAACTGATGGACCCTGAAGCGAACCCATTCCTATTGAACGGCAGGCGGCTGTGATCGTTCTGCGCCAGGGACCCGCTATTGGGGGATTTTGACGGTATGAATTTAAGGATAAAATCTGAGTGTGTGAACTTGGCACTAGAGCGTGCACTTGAAATCGTCATGAAAAGTTGATTGCTACATGAAATGGAGATTGAAAAAGCTCTTGGCATGAAGTGAAGTTTAACAAACGACAGCTTGAAATCAACAAGCCATTAGGCTGGCTGTCTTTGGGCTAGGTCTGTGTTTTGGGAACGTGAATTAGCTCTTCTTGCAGTGTATCCTGTCAATTCTATTTAAACTGTATATTTAAATTGTATATTTTCCTTATTATGCGTAGCACAAGCTGTGAAACCTTCTGAGTATACATAACAAACTTTTATTTTGACAACTTCAGGTGAGACAAACTTTTATTTTGAAAACTTCATCCTACCCATCATGTAGGTCCCCTCCTACTTGACATTCGGCTCCTGGCTACAGAGATACATACATGGGTTGTGTGGCCAAACACAGCTCCAACTCTTTCATTAATTTTACTCATGACACCACCATGGGCCTAATCGTCAACAATCACGAGACAGCTTAGAGAAAAGAGGTCTTCTTGCTGACTCAGTGGTGCCAGGACAGCAATTTCACACTTAATATTAGCAAAACCAAGGAGCTGGTTGTAGATTTCAGATATCAGACTACAGGCCACACCTGCATCTACAAAGGATTGGGTTGCTGTTGAATGGGTGAGGAGCTTTAAATTTCTTGGAGTGACTGTCAGTAATGAACTGAAGCAGGCATGACACATTTTGACTCTTGTCAAATAGGTTCACCAGCCCCTCGACTTTTGAGGATACCTCACATTTCTCCATCCATCCTCACAAAATCTAAAGTCTAAAGGCTGCATCACATCCGGGTATGGCACCTGCTGGACTGAAGAATGCTAAGCACTGCAGAGGGTGGTGAGGGCAGCACAAAACATCAGGACATGTAGGGCCCCCACTTCATTAGAAGCACAAAGATTATTATTAAAATTATTAAAAACCTCAGTCATACTGCTGAGTTGCTTTTCGTCATGATTTCCTTTTGGCAAATAGTACAGTGCTAATGACACTCACATCACTCAATTCAGGCATAGCTTCTACCCACAGGTCATAAGATTGCTGAACAATAAATTACAAGGCTTCAAATATTTTAGCATAACAAATAGTTTATAAAGAGGCCTATAATGTCCACACCAAACTGCACATCAGGAGTCTGCAGTGGAAGTGGTCAGGAGCACCAGCTTCATTGGTGTACACCTGGTAACTGGACTTCCATAGCCAAGAAGATGCAGTAACATCTCCACTTACTTCAGCAACTAATAAAGGCAAGGCCATCTCCCTCCATTCTCACCACATTTCACAGGGCCACCATCAGTAGTGCCCTGACCAGCTCCACCATCCCATCTGGTTTCAAGTGTTTCCATTATCACCACATTTCACAGGGCCACCAACGATAGTGTTCTGACCAGCTCCATCATCCCATCTGGTTTCGGAATGGCCGAGTCTCTAATTGCAAGGTCCTACGATGGATAATCACACAGCAGAAGTGAGCACTGGGACGATCTTTATTAAATGTTTTGTCCACAGAGCCTGTAGCACTATGAAGGACCATTCCCACCCTTCCCACAATCTCTTTGTTTCACTTCCATCTGGCAGAAGGTACCATAACATCTGAACCAGTTCTGGTAGGTGCTGCAACAGCTTCTACTAACTGAACTCTGTGCTGCCTTTAACCCTCAGATTTATAAGCAGTGCTTTGTTATTACTGTTGGTTTTATTATTAGTTGTTGTTATTACTTATGTATTTATTACTGTCAATTTCAATTATTTATCTATTTTCAACTTATAATATAGTACAGTAGAGTTCATTACTTGTCTTGCACTTATTTGGTGTCTATGTACGTATATGTTGCACCGCGGTCTTGGAGAAAGTTTTTTCGAATTCTTCCATCAGCTTGATGGAAAAGTCACCTGGATTTGTCTGACCAAGCCATTTTTTTCCACTCCTCAACAGTCAAATGTTGGTACCCACTGGTGACATTTTTTTTGTTTTTCACTGACAACCTTATCGCCTAATATAGTGTTCATCAGTTGTAGCCCAAACAACACAAGGTCCAAAGTTCATTCTCTTAAGATTATGTGCTGTATGTCAGCGTTGAATTAAGATGTGATTTGCCTTGCTGTGGCCATCTTGTTACAATTCTTGCCATTCCCCTCTAAACTCTTTGATATCACAGGGGAGGTTTTTTTGTTGTTTGTTGCACCTTTCTCAGTAAACCTTTGAAGCAACTCTGTAGGATAAACCCATGACGGTAGCCATTAGGGGGTTGCAAGAATTGACAAGACTAGCACCAAGGCTAACTGCCATGCCGTGTTCAAAGCTACTAAGATCACTTGTCAACAAGTTTTCGTATATGTAAAATACATATAATAACTCTGACTATCTTCCAATATGCCTGGTCCTGTACAGGGTCATGGGGGTCTGCTGGATCCTATCCCAGCTAGCATAGCACACAAAGCAGGAACAAACCCTGGACTGCTCACAGCAGGTTGAGCCAACCTTGACAGCATCTGACGCGAGGCTCACATCGGGTCAATTTAAAGCTGCCACTCAGACTAACTGCCATGTCTTAGGGATGTGGAAGGAAAGCAAAACAAATGAGAAAAGCACACAAATCCAGGGAGAACGTGCAAAGCCCACACAGGCAGTGACCAGGCTAGGATTGTAACCCAGTCTTCTGGTACTTTGAGGCACCCGCACTAAACACCATGTCAACATGCAGCTAATTTATAATATAGCAACATGAGAACATAAGAAATGTGGCAAATAAGAGGAGACCATTCAGTCCATCAAGCCTGTTTGTTTAGTTAATCGCTAAGATGTCCCAATATCTCATCCATCCATCCATCCATAATAATAATAATAATAATAATTCATTACATTTATATAGCGCTTTTCTCAGTACTCAAAGCGCTATCCACACAGGGAGGAACCGGGAAGCGAACCCACAATCTTCCACAGTCTCCTTACTGCAAAGCAGCAGCACTATCACTGCGCCACCTGTGAGGACCATCCATTATCTAACCCGCTATATCCTAACTACAGGGTCATGGGGGTCTGCTGGAGCCAATCCCAGCCAACACAGGGCGCAAGGCAGGAAACAAACCCTGGGCAGGGCACCAGCCCACCGCAGATATCTCATCCAGACGTTTCTTAAAGGTTGTCAAGCTTTCTGCTTCAACTCCATGTCTCAGCAGTTTGTACCAGATTCACAAAACTCTTTGTTTAAAGAAGTATTTTCTGGCTTCATTCTTAAATGCAATTCCCTTTAATTTCATCCTGAAGCCAAAAGGATGGATAGATAGTGTGAAATAAATGGGCTGGACACACAACAAATGTTTGGAGCAGCCACCCGTATACTTTCCCTGGCTGCAAAAGGGCTTAAGTTTTAGCACGATGTGTACAGGTTTGAGTCCAAAGTAGAACTGCTCATTTATGGAGGATGTATGAAGGGGTTTTTATAGGCGGTTCACAGGAAGTGACATCATCGGGGCTGGGACAGGCAGGATTTCCCATATTTGGTCTGCGGAGAGAAGAGAGAGAGGTTTAGAGCAACCTGCTGACCCCTGGCCTGGCATGGAATTGGCATTTTCTGGTCTCTTTGACTGACTCCCAAGCACATGTGTATGACAATAGATAGATAGAAAGAAAAGGCACTATCTTTATATATAATCTTCATTTGGATCTTGATCTTTGTCCGCGAATTCACTGCCTTGTGTGGTGTTCCTGCTGTGTTCAGTAGAGGGCAGTAGTGATGGAGGAGGAGAGGAAGTGAGGGGGAGGATCGTTGGATGAGGTTGGAGTGTGGTGATTAAAGAGGATTGAACTAAAGGAGACTACGTGCTGTTTGTACTGGCTGAATACACAACACCTTGGTTGTTACTTTTGTTTACAAACACTGTCGATACCACTCTTTGTGTTTAGATCTGGCGTTGACACCACTCTTTGTGTTTAGATCTGGCGTCGACACCGTGCTTTGTGTTTAGATCTTGCGTCGACACCTGCTTCGTTGTCGAGACTGTGGGTTTTTGTGTTTCTATCGACCGTCGTTGGCAGCACTTCGTCCAAATCGAATGTTCACCCACTTCTTGGAGTCGGTAGTCAGAGTATATAAGTCGGACACACTTCTGTGATTTTCCATCAGTCGGTGTTTGGAGTTCAAGAAAGAAGCATTGGTTCTTCCTTACTCTTTGGATTGCCACAAAGCAACCTGCGAGATTGGAGAAAGGTTGAGAAGAGATCGTGAGAGGAAACGACAGCATCATGAAAATGAGACGGATTGTGAACGGAGCAAAGCAGAAATGCTCCTCCACCACCACATAATTACTATTCGGACAGTGATTCCGAGTAGGCCGTTCCTATCGAATCAATGTCCAAGGGTTTTGTTTTGTAATTTTGTTTCCCTTATAAAAAATCATAATGCTGTGCGACGAAGGGCCCAGTTCATGACTGGCAGCTGTGTTTAAAAAGGGAGCCCTTCACAGACAACTTTAACACGCGCAACGTAGTTGGGCGCACATGGCTAGTATAATAGATAGAAAAGGCACTATATAATAGATAGATAGATAGATAGATAGATAGATAGAAAAGGCACTATATAATAGATAGGTAAATAGACAAATAGAACTTTACAAGGGGGCTCCACCCCCTGCTCGCTTCGCTCGCCAACCCCCGGTGTTGGGTAACCCAAAACACATTGATGAATGTATGAGATGTATTGGTTCATTCGTTGATAGATTGCGTCATCTGGATCTAACACGTAGATCTGTGCATATGTGCGTTCGTGATTTGGCTCAAGGTGCACTGTTCCAATCCAATGTAATATTTGTCCACATACGCGAAAGCAGTATGGGCCATTGCCAGCTGGTGGCCTGATATTTACCCCAGTAGATGCAAAAGCAAATGAACTATTGTAGGATCTAATGCAGTCCATAAAGTTTTTACTTTCGGGTACATTGTTAGTTAGAAACATCCGTAGATATTCAGGATATTCATCTAAAGGAGGCAGTCTAACCTGACCCCTTTGACAACAACGTGTAAACTCATTAGTTGTATTGCCAGTTGTTTCTTCAGGGAAGTTAAGTGAATGACAATGACAGCAAATGATATTCATTAATCCTAATGAATGTTCATTAATAGTGGACGCATTACAGAATGCGTTGTCAGCTAATTGGCGGAATTGTTTAGCGGCTGTTTGTCGTTCCTTTCTTTGCCGTTTATCTATTGCCTCTGCTGTTTGAGAGGCGCGTTGTAGGCGCCTGTGTTCATTAATTGTATTCAGGCGGGCTCGTTTCTGTATGTCCGTTAGTTGAAAAGTTTAATACAGAGAGTTTGTTTATTCTTATTACCCGGACCATGCTGTGTAGTGTGGATGTTTAGTTCAGAAGCGCGTTGTAGGCGCCTGCGCCTTTCGTACTATCTTTGTGGACCTTTGCGGACCCTGTAGTGTCTTCCGTTTGACTCTGGGGTGCAGTGCAGAATTCTCTTTTCTGTGTGGCGTTAGTTGAGCTATTTCGTTTTTGAGCCATGACTCCTTCGTTAGTTGAGCTCTTTCGTTTTTGAGCCATGACTCCTTCGTTCGCGGTGGATCAGAAATCGCTTGCGGTTTATGAGACGCGTGCTGTAGGCGCCTGCACACTATGTCTCCTGCGTCCATCGCCGTGTACCTGGGTCCGTGCCTTCCAGTTTACCATTCTCGTTTAGTAATATGGATATGTTGCTGGATCTATTTTATCAATGTCTTTGAGGATTCTAAATATCTGGAGTAGGTCCGCTCACAAGAGTAAACAGGTTTAATTCTATGGGTCCCGGGATACACCGGATTGATTTCCTCTTCACAGCTTCAAGTGCTGCTATGTCTTCCTTGTAGCAGGGTGACTAAAACTGCACATGATACTCCAGATGTGGTCTCACAAGTGCATTATATAGTCTAAGCATAACCCCCCTCAATTTATACTCAACAGTTTTTACAATATTACCTAACATTTTATTTTCCTTTTTAATTCCTTCTGCACATTGCTTAGATGATAAAAATGTTGTGTCAATATAAATGCCTAAATCCTTTTCAGAGGTTGCTTCCTGTACAACAGTGTCTCCCATCTTGTATTTATAATTGATTTTCCTTTTGCCCACATTGTCATTGGATTTTCCAGGTGTTCGCCAAGATCTGAAGCTTGTCCAGGTGTTTTTGAATTGTTTCTGCTGCCTCCTAAGTGTCTGACATCCCTCCGAATTTAATGTCATCTGCAAGTTTACTACGTATACTAAAATCAATGTTACTAATATAAATCTATAGAAGTAACGGTCCAAGGACAGACCCCTGAGTAAATGCTCACTCCATGTGGAGCATTCTCCTCTTACCTGTACTCTTTGACTGCTGTTGGTTAACCAACTAGAGATCCACGTTTGTGGGTTACCTCTGATGCATACAGCTTCTAGTTTCAGAATTCATCTTTGGTGTGGGATTGTTTTGCAAGTCTAACTAAATTATGTCATATGCTTTGTTTTTGTCAACTACTGCAGTGGCTTGTTTTAAAAAATCTAAAAGGCTGGTTTAGGAAGATTTTGCCCCCATAAACCCATTCTGGCTGTTATTAAGTATATTATTTTCATATAAGTACTTTTCAAACATACAAAATTATAGACATTATAATAAGAAATATTGTATTGTACTGAAGTAAAACTTACTGGTCTGTAATTACCAGGATCCATTTTGTTGTTCTTCTTGGAGTCACATTTGCAGCTTTCCAGTTCTCAGGTAGTTCTCCATCCTCAAGCATCTGCTCAGCCTAAAAAAGGTATACAGATGATATCTCTAAATTCTTTCAGTTCAACTGGTAAAATTCAGTCAGGTCCAGTAATTTTTATTGGTTTTCAACATATCGAGGGCTTGAAGCCCATCTGACTCTTCTATTTTATAATCTAGGAACTCAGAGTTTGTTTCTACTTCTGCAATAGGGCATTCCATTTGTTTCTTCCTTTACAAATACTTGGGTGAAATATTCGTTAATTTCATTTGCTTTTCCCTTCTCTTTTTAAATGATTTCTGATTTTGTGCCTCTGAGGCTTCTTAAATTTTCTTTTCTTGTCTTTTTTACCAGAGTAGCACTTAAAAAATGCTTACTGTTTGTTTTGCTTTTTGGTTTCTCTTTTGACCTTGTGTCCAGTTTTCCTTGAAGTCAGAATTATTTGGCAGTTTTTATTTTTCTTAAACAGTGATCTTCTCAGTTTTACTTTTTTAACGAAAATCCTATTTGTCCATTGTGTGCTTGGTGTGTGGGTGTGTTTGTGTGTGTCCTGCGGTGGGTTGGCACCCTGCCCGGGATTGGTTCCTGCCTTGTGCCCTGTGTTGGCTGGGATTGGCTCCAGCAGACCCCGTGACCCTGTGTTCGGATTCAGCGGGTTGGATAATGGATGGATGGGCTATTTGTCCATTTTGGCTGTTTGTTTTAGTTGTTTTGTTTTATTAGTTTTAGGACTATGCTTATTTTGAGCCTGGAGTTAGAATGTCTCTGAATTGACACCATCTACAATTTACAGTTGTTGAGTTTTTAGTTTCTCATTCTTCGTTTTCTAGATACTTCTTCCACCCTATAAAGTTGGCTTCCATCAGATTATAAGTCTTCATTTTGGTATACTTTAGTGTGTTTTCAGATTCAGATTCCTTTTTATTATTATTACACTTAGTACAAAAATATTGTGGCAATCCTAAATGTGCATTCACATATAATGGACATGATTATATTACAATCTACTATGTATATATATATATATATATAATCCTAAGCCTAAAAATGCAATGGTGACATGTCACATTTTTTGTCACACTTCAAATCAGGCTTTAATGTGATGTTGTTAGATTTTCAGATTCTTATTCTGTTTTTAAATTATAAACTAAAAAATATCAAGAACTCACGTCCCATGAGATGGGACTTTGTACCAAAAGATTTAACCACGCCCGGGGCCGGAAATAAAAGTCAAGCAGTAGTACAGCTGCTGTACAGGCTTTTAAATGTTGGAAGTGCCATGCAAGATGCAGATCATGTGGTACAGCAGCAGCAGCAAGCCAGCAGCTGATCGAGCAAAGAGGAGGTAAAAAAAAAAACAATTTGTTTCCCATTGTATCACCATTTAAGAGAGTGTTTCGGAGGAGCGACCATGGCTCCTTGGGGTGTGTTTAGTCCCCCCTCTTCACAACGCAAGTGGCAGAGACGCGAAGTGGCTGGCAAGCAAAGCAAGCAGAGGGGAACCCCCTAGTACAATATAATACAACACAACAGAATAACTAAATATTGAACTTACGTACATTGCACATATGAAAGTGAGTGCAATAGTAGAAGTAGTTAAATAATATAAAGTGCAAAGAATGTGAACATATACTTGTAGTACAGAAGTGACTATTGTTACGTTGGTCATTTTCAGTCATTGTGTTAGCCGTACAGTATTCAGTTTCTCGTATGGCTCTTGGATGGTAACTGTTCTTAAATCTGTTTTCCCATGATTGGATGGACCTAAAGCACCTGCCAGAGGGCAACAACTCAAACAAGTGACGTCCAGGGTGAGAAGGGTCTTTCATAATGTTGGCTGCTCTGTTGAGGCAGCGAGAGCAGAAGAGTTTCTCCAAAGAGGGCAATGTGCAGCCAATAATTTTCTGGGCAGAGTTTATGATCCTCTGAAGAGCTCTCCTGTTTGCCAATGAGCTGCTGACATACCACGCAGAAATGCAGTATGACAGCACACTCTCAATGGAGCAGTTTCTCCTTCAGGTTGTTTTTCCTTGGGATCCTCGTAAAGTAGAGTTTCTATTATGCCACTGTGGTGTTTATGGACCAGGAGAGATCTTCTGCAACATGTTTCCCCAGAAATTTGAAGCAGGAATTCTTTCCACACAGTCTCCATGGATGTACTGTATATTGAGTTATGGTTTGTGTTGTACCTCCGGAAGTCTATTATATGCTCTTTTTTTTTGGTGGAATTCAGAGCAAAGTTGTTCTCAGTGCACCATCCAGTCAGTCTTTGGACCTCATCCCTATAGGCTGCCTCATCTCCTCCTGACATTAGTGTAACCACAGTCCTGTCATCCGTGGACTTAGTAATGGTGTTGGTAGAATGGAAAGGTGCACAGTCATAGGTATAGAACACATAGAGAAGAGGGCTCAACACACAGCCTTGTGGGATGCCAGTGTTGAGTCTGAGAGTGGAGGAGAAGTAAGGGCCTAATCTAACCATCCGAGGGTAGTTAGTCAAAAAGTCTCTGATCCAGTGGCAGACAAATTGTGAAAGTGCTAAGCCAGCAAATTTTGTGACCAGTCTATCCAGGATAATGGTATTAAAAGCCTACAAAGAGCATTCTCACATAGCACCCCTGCTGCTCAAGATGGGAAAGTGCAGTATGCAAGGCTGTGTGGACCGGTTTGCTCCTATACGTTACTAGTACAGATCCATGGTGACTGGGAGGGTGGCTTTTTTGTGTAATAGGACCAGATGTCCAAAGCACAGATTGAAGACCCCAGAGACTGTATCCATACATTCCTTCAGTACCTGTCCTTTCACACCATCTGGACCAATAATGGACTTAGACAGGGGGAGATTGAAGACCCTAGAGAGGGTTTCCACACATTTTTTCAGTACCTGTCCTGTCACACCATCAGGACAGGCGGCCTTTCTTGAATTTACTGCTCTGAGCATATTTCTCTCTATTATATAAAAAAATCTTGGGGTGCGACAAGACTTTTTCAGAGAGACGAGACAAGACATTTTCAGAGGAGATAATTTCATGTCCTGCGAGACAAGACTTTGTGCCAAGAGATGAAATGAAAACCTAACAGGTCCAAGTGGGGCCGGAAATAAAAGACAAACAGTAGAAGAAGAAAAGACAAAGAGCAGAAGTCAAAGTAGAACGTTGTAAAGAGGTTCAAAAATGATGGTGCGATACACATGCAGAGTAGGGTAGAGATTATGAAAATGCTAAAATTCAAAAGTATCAAAAAAATGATAGTAAAGATCGCATTAGTGCAAACAAACGGAAATAACGGAACAGCGAAAAGAGATAGAATATATGGACATAGGTGATATGATAGAGCTACTACAAGTTTAATTTCAAAGAAACCACAATTCAGTCAGGTTTATATTTATGATCACAGAGAAGCGATGCAACATAGAATCGAAAGAGTTAAACGATTGGATGTATTAGAAATTCTTCAGCCAATAATGAATACAAATCCATATGTACAAAAGTATCACACTTTACACGAAATTTATGTAAAAAACATGGACAAAGAAGTTTTCTTGGATTTCTTTATGAATCCGAAAGATCACGCTCGCATATATAATAAACCAATATGTGACGAATTGTCAGCGATAATAGTTTTGAAAGACGGAGATATCAAAGACAGAGTTGATATTCGTGTTTATCCAAAAGCACAGCTCGATTCGTTGCAAGCAGCAGATCCGGGAAATGACTAGCGCGTAGGGCCTACACAGGGGTTTGTGAGCGAAGCGCGCAGGAGGCAGAGCCCCCTAGTTTTCAAATATAATTGAAAATTTTACCTTGTCATGTTTCACATTATTTAAAGTATCAATAACTTTTTTTTTTTTTTTTTACAGTCTTTATTTTTGAAAAGATGAAATCTAGACAGGTGTTACCATGTGTTGGGCTTGTAACAGACTCGGTGAGAAAACAAACATTTGCTGTTGGCATCATTTCCGTTTCCTGAGTCTTTCCAATATGAGCTTCCCAATCAACATTTGGA
Organism: Erpetoichthys calabaricus; assembly: GCF_900747795.2. Taxonomy (NCBI): domain Eukaryota; kingdom Metazoa; phylum Chordata; class Cladistia; order Polypteriformes; family Polypteridae; genus Erpetoichthys; species Erpetoichthys calabaricus. The sequence goes on from NC_041395.2 coordinate 214,870,673, forward strand.
ATGTTGAAATCACCCCTGATCACCACATCCTCTTTATCACACATATATCTTATTTGATTAAGTAATATGCAATTGCCTAAAATATCAGAATCTGGTGGCCTGTGGCAGATGCCTGGCTTTTTCCTTACTAGCTTAACCCACAGGGATTCTGACGTGCTCTCTTCTTCCATTTTGAATTTATGGGCCTAATACTACTTTTCACATATAGCGCCATACCTTCTCCTTTCCTTTACTGTACAGTATATTATATTCCTCTCCATCGCTGTATCATTTGTAGAATATCATAGGCCCAAGTCAGTAGTGTCACCTCTAGTTTCAAGCAGAATGCAACATGTAAATTCTAAGCACCAGTGAAAGGACAACACAAAAAACAAACATCTAAAATGGGGAAAAGTGCAATATGTTTGTCCTACTGTGTGCCTGTGCCCCTCACTAGTGTAAGGAGATGAGATGTCAAATGCTGAATATGATTACTGTAATACCAGCTGGCAGGAAGAGGTCAGGAAAGAAAAACTCCTATTATGGTGAAATCTGCACAAAGATAAACCTCCGGGGACTGCAGTCCTTGCAGAAAGCGTAAAAGAAAAATCTAAATGTGGCGTGCCTAGGCCAGCTGCCCAGCTTCTTACAGGACACTCTACAATGCCCACTGTCACTTTCATCAGGTTGGGGTGCCAGTGCTAAAAGAGTTGTCATCAGGTTGAAAGTGATGCTGGTTCTACCTGCTATGGCTAACAGCTCCTAGGGGCTCCTTATCTGAAGGAGAAGAAAAGGGCTCGGAGTACCTAAAACACCAATAGATAACAAAATGATAACATGTAAAAATCAGTTGATACATATGACAGCCACAGAGACACCCTAGCCAGAGTGACAACCTTTCACTAGCTCCTCCAATATGAGCACACTTTGCTGTAATGTTGTAGTTTAGGCTAAGAATGATAAGGCAGCACTGATGTTTGCTGCTAGCTCATTCAAACGTTACATTAGCAGCTAGGGGAATGCATGGCAACTCCCCAGTGTAAGTGGTATGTATAATCTCTGGTACAAAGGTGGCAGGACTGTCTGTGCCACCACCTCACAAATCCAGAGAACTGGGTGGCTTTCCCAGCCCAGTCACATTGTCTCCAGCTGCTCTGTGCTTCCTCCACATGCCAACCATGTCTTAACTGGTGACACTAAGCTTGTCCAGTTCCAGTGAAGTTATGCCCGTCATTGACTGGCACCCTGTCTAGGACTGAGTATTGTCAGGAAAGGCTCTGACTTCCCCCTGATATTGTAAAACGTTTCAGAAAATGGAGAGATGGTACACTGAGATATACTGTACCTCAGGCTGAATGACTGTGAATGAACCTGTCCTTTGGTTAAGCATTTTAGGTCCAGCTTCATTGTATGAGTATAGTGTATGTGTACGTGTGTGTATTTGTGTATGTCTCGCATTTGATGTTTAGTGCAATGCGATTGCCCGTGAATATGTTAGAGTAGTTGTCATATCTTTAAGTATGGCCATGACAGTGAACACAGTTTCAGTATTACAGAAGTGTCTGCCCGTGAATGTACTGCGCACTACTTCCATGATCAGCGTTGCAATACTGATGTCTTAAAATATCATGAAGCTTTGGCAACGTGAACTTCATAATTATGTGCTTTTGCAATTTTTGATGTGTTGCTGTGGTCACTTGGTGAGGCAAATACAGTTCTATCTATTAATATAGTACCATTCTCTATTTATCGAGTTCCTTTTTCCTTCTATCTACCTACCTACCTACAGTTAGGTCCATAAATATTTGGACAGAGACAACTTTTTTCTAATTTTGGTTCTGTACATTACCACAATGAATTTTAAATGAAACAACTCAGATGCAGTTGAAGTGCAGACTTTCAGTTTAATTCAGTGGGGTGAACAAAACGATTGCATAAAAATGTGAGGCAACTAAAGCATTTTTTTTAACACAATCCCTTCATTTCAGGGGCTCAAAAGTAATTGGACAAATTAAATAACTGGAAATAAAATGTTCATTTCTAATACTTGGTTGAAAATCCTTTGCTGGCAATGACAGCCTGAAGTCTTGAACTCATGGACATCACCAGATGCTGGGTTTCCTCCTTTCTATTACTCTGCCAGGCCTTTACTGCAGCGGCTTTCAGTTGTTGTTTGTTTGTGGGCCTTTCTGTTCGAAGTTTAGTCTTCAACAAGTGAAATGCATGCTCAATTGGGTTAAGATCAGGTGACTGACAAGAATTTTCCACTTCTTTGCTTTAATAAACTCCTGGGTTGCTTTGGCTGTATGTTTTGGGTCATTGTCCATCTGTATCATGAAACGCCGCCCAATCAATTTGACTGCATTTAACTGGATTTGAGCAGACAGTACGTCTCTGAACACCTCAGAATTCATTCGGCTGCTTCTGTCCTGTGTCACATCATCAATAAACACTAGTGTCCCAGTGCCACTGGCAGCCATGCACGACACAAGCAATCACACTGCCTCCACCGTGTTTTACAGGTGATGTGGTATAATATTTAAATCTCTCCTCCACACCTCTCACCAAGCTCTGTTCTACTACCTCCCAACTCCGGCTCGCTTGCTGTGTTCCCATCAGTCCTTTAAATAGTCCTTGACCCAGAAGTGCTTCTGTCCTTCCGACCACATGACTGACTGGCACTTCTGGGTCTAATGAAGAACTGACATTTTCTTCCGTCCTCATGACTACCACGTACTTCCGGACTAAAAGGAAAGTATGAGTCAGGTTCTTCAACAACTTCCCCTGGCGGCACCCAACAGGATTGAGAAACCGAACTCCAAGTACCAGGATGCCCTGTGGGAATCTGGGGCACTGCCACACTGCAGGGGTGCTGTCATCTAGCGTTTTGGGGGGAAGCAGTGTCGGCAAGTAGGTGCCTTTCCCCATCCTTCCATTCCAGGGGCTTCCCGGCCAGGTTGAGCTGCCGGCCATCCATCACACTATCTATCTATCTAAACAATAACATATTTTTAGTATTTATACTTCTTTTGAAAGATGCTTAAAATCTGTAACAATATACCTCAGTGGGAATGGACAGGCTTGCCTATATGTGCCTATATCTTCAACTTCATTCTCATTTATCTCAAAATAATCTGTATGAACAGTTCCAGTCTGGTTTTCATCCCCTCCACAGTACAGAAACGGCACTTATAAAAATTACTAATGACCTCCTTATGGCAGATGATTCTGGTTTAATTACTATTTTCATCCTCTCTGATCTGAGTGCAGCCTTTGACACTATTTGTCACACTACTCTTCCCAGTAGATTATCTTTGATTGGCATTACCCACACTCCACTAGATTGGTTCAGATCCTACCTCTCAGGCCACACTCAGTTTGTTCAGCTTAAAACTTTCACCTCCCAACCCACCGCTGTTACTTCAGGTGTGCCCCGGGGCCCTGTCCCGAGGCCCTTCCTCTTCATTATTTATCTCCTTCCCCTTGGTAATATCTTTGAATATAACATTAACTTCCACTGTTATGCTGATGACACCCAGCTTTACCTCACTAGCAAACTTGCTTTTTCCTTTTCCACCCTCCTTGCTTATTGACTGCATAGCAGAAATTAAATCTTCAAATTTTCTTAAATTAAATAATGGCAAAACTGAGGTTCTCCTCATTGGTACAAAATCAACATTATCCAAAACTGATCATTTTTGATTTGTTATTGATAATTCCTCTGTCTCCCCTTCCCCACAGGTTAAGAGTCTGGGTGTCATCCTTGACAGTACTTTATCTTTTTTTATCTTTTCAGTGCCACATCAATAACATCTCCTGGTCTGCATATTTCCTCTTGCGTAGCATTAATTGTATTCGCCCCTCCCTCACTCCCCACACCACTGCTATCCTTGTTCATAGCCTTGTCACTTCTCATCTCGATTATTGCAATTTCCTTTTTCTTTGGTCTTTCTCGTAAATCTCTTTATAAGCTTCAACTTGTCCAGAACTCAGCTGCCCACATCATTACTAGAACCCCCTCTGTTCACCATATCACTCCTGTCTTGCAGCAGCTTCACTGGCTTCCAGTTAAGTTCCTCATTCAATTCAAAATTCTTCTAACTTCTAAGGCTCTCCACAACCTTGCCCCTCCATATCTGTCTGACCACCTCCATGTTGCCATTCCCTCCCGTACCCTTAGATCCTTTTCCTCCATCCACTTGACTGTCCCTTTCGTCCGTCTTACCACTATGGGGAGCAGAGCATTCAGCTCTGGAACTCACTACCATCTGAGCTTAGAAATATTGAATCATTTTCACTTCTCAAATCTAAACTTAAAGCAGTCTTAAACAAATGAGTTTTATCTCTTTATTTATAATTGCTCTGTTTGATTTTATTTTTTGTATTTTAGTTTTGTTTATAGGCCTAATGTGTTTTGTCTATTGTTTGGTGTCCTTGAGTGTTTAGAAAGGTGCCTACAAATAAATAAAATGTATTATTATTTATTATTGAGAACCTTACCACCCTGAAATAAATATAATGATTATTTCACAATGGGACATTGATTTTGTCTACTCATGTTATCATCTACAGCAGTGGTCCTCAGCATTCAGTCCTCAGGGCTCCCCGTCGCCATTGTGTTTCTGCAGGTTTTTGTTCCAAACCTCAGTCAGCCAGCCGTTTCTTCCTTTTATTTTGCATTTAGAAAAGTGCAGTAGTGTCAGATTTACACTTAATTAAAAAAAAATATATATATATCTTTTTCTGTGGAATTTGCTTTCTTAATTCTGACTACAAAACATTTTTTTAATTTGGAGTACTGTTGCCCCCTGCTGGAGAAACATGCTTTAGAACGGAGATTTCCGGCATATTTCTGACATTGCATGCAAAATGGTGCCGTTGTTTATGCAAAGGTGGAACAATTCTAGAAGGTTACGCAAGAGGGCGTAGTGTGCCTAGGAGCCTACAGCAAATCAGCAAATCATTTTATTCTGATTATGTCCTTTATATAAATGATCACATATTTGACTAACAGTGTCCCAAATCACTGCATCAAGTTCTGTACTCATTATTAAAAAATTATTTAAAAAATATTTTCTAAAATTGAGCAAGCAAATATGATCTTAGTTATGTAACTTCACAAGGCAAGAATTATTATAAAATTGAATTTGATGTGTGAATTCACTTTAAAACACAACAAATGAGAGCGTCTATTATTTTTCTAACATCATATGGGAAATGTGGTGCAAAAATATAGAAATTTGTATTTAACTGAACGCTATTTTTTTTGATTCAGCATACATAGACTTTTCATAGACGATACATCTTGCCTGAAGAAGGGGCCTGAGTTGCCTCGAAAGCTTGCATATTGTAATCTTTCTAGTTAGCCAATAAAAGGTGTCATTTTGCTTGGCTTTTCTCTACATAGACGATACAGTAAATTATTGTAGGATTTAACATTGTCATTTAACTTGAGTCTTGGTAGCTGCATTTTGACAATGTTAAACACCAAACGTCAGAGACAGACTCGCTTCTCAGCACATTCTTCCATCTGATGAGAGCCGAATTACTGGAACAGGATTTCAAAGGCGTCAGCCCACCCAGTACCCCATTTTGATAGTTTGCACTCCATTAATGGCACTTGCACACCCATGATCACCAATTGGGCCGTACTTTCTCCCACTCTGCACTGTGACATTTACACAGGCTGTTCATCAGGCTAGATTCCCCATCTTATTGACCGAAAAACAATAATTCCCAGTAAAGACACAAGTTGGGTCTTCCGACATGTGCAGCAAGCTGCTGGAAATGTTCTTCCAGTCCATAGTGGCTAGTGTGATTTTCTACACTGCAGTCTCCTAGGGAGGCAACTTGAGCACAAAAGAAGCACAAATCCTAAACGAACTTAACAGGAAAGCTTGCACACCATCACATCCAGTGACCCATAGACACACTAGAAGCTGCTGTGGAAAAGAGGATGGTGGCAACATTGGATGCCATCCTGAAAATTCCCCTTCAGGAGGCTCTCTTGGAGCATTTTTAGCCACAGGCTCATTCTACCACAGTGTGCTAAGAAGCACCTTGGGGGTCTTTAATGCCCACTGCTATCAGCCAATTCAATCCTTTCAACCAATATACTCATCAAGTGTATTTTTATTTACTTATTAATTGGCAGTATTATCTGTATTATTTTTTTTGTATTTCAGCTGCTGTATGCATCTGAATTTCCCTGTGGAATAAAGTTTATATAAGGTTCTCTTTGAACAAACATGAAATTTGGATCATTTTAACAGCATATCATCCCAAAGGCTCCAATTAGTGAACCTGAAGCTATGGACTTTGCTTTTAGAGTGCAAGCCTATAATTAACATCACCAGGAGTAACACAACACACTCGTAGCTCTTCATGTTGTTAAAATGACATCTTACCGATATCTAACAGTGCACACCTTAATATTTTGCAAATACAAATAGTTTTCCACAATTTTAAATAATCCCAGAGCTGAACTTTGATTGTCAAATAAGGCAGGATCATACCTTAGTTCTGAAAAAAATCAACTTTCCATTCACAGATGTGTCGAGTTGCCCGGTTGTTAGCCTTTCAGTAGCACGCATGGCCTGTGCAGAAAACACACTGACTGATGTGAAGAATCCAGCTGCTCCTCCCTCACCTGCATTTTAGGGAAAGCCCCTTCACATGGCCAGAATGTTAAATTTCATGGAAAAGCTCTAAATAAGGAAGTTAACAAGAAGCATAGATGCTTACACAAAAATAATTACATATTGTATTCATACATTTCAAGCAATGGTGGATTAAATACATAGCTCCAAGACACACCATTGGTGGGCACTATAAAGCCAAGTTCATGGTTATAAATGCAAGCCATAATATCAATCTGATCTTCTCTTTCATAGAAACCCACCTGAAATTTGGGAAGTTACAACAGTAGAATGAGATCAGTGTGATAAATATTGCCATCCTAAAGTTAGAACGTTTGAATGAAAGGTTCCACCCATCCACTACCTAAACAATATACAGTACCGAGTTCTCTAAATCCATATACTGTATTTATAATCAGGGAACGTATTTTGGGACAGCAATTTATTATAAAGCACAGTACTAATTAAGCTGTCAGTATAATTTAAGACCGTCAGAAAAAACATACATGAGCTCCAATATGCAAAGCAGAGCAGGTACTGTGATTCAGGAGTGCCACCTACTGTTCCACCCCCAATTAACTGCATGCAGCACTTTTAGTTTACTATGACCTCCAATGGACATATTACCTTTGAATTCTGGAACAGAATTGTTAATGGGGAATAACACTGCTCTCAGTGCCAGGTAAGGTCCTTCGTTCTTGCTAGGATCATCCTCGATAGGATCCATGATCACTTGCTCACCTACCAGTGACCAAAGCAGTCTGGTTTTATGCCCAAGAAGTCTACCATCGACCACTTCCTAGCACTGAGGATTTTCATGGAGCACAAACACGAATATCTGCAGTGATTCTTTGCAGCCTTTGTCAATTTTCATAAAGTGTTCAGCTCAGTTGATCAAGCTCCCCTGTGGGACATACTGAGACTTCTTGGGATCTCCTGAATGTTGCTGGATATCATCATGGCTGGCATGTACACTGGTACTGCGAGTGCTATGCAGAACCTCCGAGTTTTCCCAGATGATACTGGAGTCTGTCAGACGTGTGTTCTTACTCCTACTCTGTTCAATGCTTGACTGGGTGTTGGGCAGGGTCATAGGGTCCAGTGGCTGCAGCACAGTCTCTTCATCTGTTAGTGTACACTGTATGTGTATATTGCACAACATATGCTTTAATTTCATTATAACTAGACTTGTACACAGACCTTACTTGTAAGCAAGTGGGAATTAAGTCTCAAATTGCGAGCTTTAAATTCTGTGACTGTGCCATAAAGGTGTCTTCAGTTTTAATATGCTTTTGGCTTAATTTAAAAAGCACTAGCTTTATGCACAGCCCAACAAATTTCTACACTTTCAAAACAGTTTCAATGAGTCTCCTATTCAATTAACAATATTGTTTTTAAAATACTGCACAATTCATTATGCACACATTTGCCTTACCTTTGTGCAAATCTCAGATACATGACAACATATTAACCAGAAATCCATGTAATATCAAGGCCAACTAGATTAAAGTTGTGCAGTATGGAGCAGAACAATTCCACAAACAAACTTCCACCAATACTTTCGTTTTTTTTAAACAAAATTTATTTAGTCATATTGGCAGAAGCTACAAGGACAGATCAATTGTGCCCCGCCACATGAAATTTCATTAATCAATTACTGATAGACGATCCAGGTCCCATTGGGTTGGACTGCACCAAACAGCCTTTATTCCAAGAGATCCATAATCTGAATCCTGTACAGCATCTTCCAGAAACCGTAGCATTCTAATGCTGCTTTCGTCTGAATGAGCACCCTGTACAACACAAAGAAAGTGATTTATAGTTCTATGACAGGATATACTACAATTTTACATGTTAAAGGTAGATCCAGAAAACCTCGTAAGAAATTATTAGACAGCTGATCATTTTAAGTCTACTTAAGCTAAAACACATTATCAAAACATTTAAACAATATATCAAGTTTTTTTTTAAAAAAAGACATTTTTACACGAGAGAGATTGAGACAATATCATTTATATTGAGTATTTTGGGTTAAATTTATTCTTGTACAGCCGCCAGTTCGCCTTTATCTTCTCCCAGTTTGTCTCTCGCACCTCTTTCCCTCTCTAAAAACAACTCATCCCTTCCCCACTGCTTCACTCGGTAAGTCCTACAGGCAGCGACATGATGGAGATGGATAGACACTAAAGAAGCTATCGAAGAAGAGCTGGTTGATAAAAAGAAAAACAATGGCTCAATTATTTGGAAATGGTTCAGGTTCTAAGTGTCAGATGAGCAGCAGAATAATGTATTCTGTACAGAATGCAGAAAACAAGTCCTGACAAAAGCTTCAAGCGCTGCTACTCTTTTCCACTATTTACAACAGCGCCATAAAGTGCAGTACGAAGAGTGTGAAAATGCATGCTGCAGCCCAGACCCCCCCCAAAATAAACCACGTTACAAAACTCGTTTACCCGTTCTGTGCCTTATGAGAGAAAAGGTGAAGTGAGGCAAAAGTTAAGCAGTGCTTATCATATCGCAATTTTTTTTCCTCCCAGGGTTGAATATTTATTCCAAAAAACCTCAGATTTCTAAAAAGCACACAAAGCAATACTTTCTCACATAAAACCATGTTTGTTGCTGCATGCAGTGTACTGTTGTGTGTTACAGATCTGGCAGAAACAGCTTCAACGACTGGGGGAGTCAGCTGGCAATTGATCAGTTGATGCCAGTACCTCACTTTCGTTTCAGATTTTGACCTCCAGATCACTTGCACCAACTCACAAGTATAATTCAAAATATATGCAAAATGTCATCCACCGAGTATTTTGCTTTGCACATTCGCTTCACTCTCTCGCCTGATGTCAATGTCATTATAGACGTTTACTCTATGCTACTCACACACATGCAGGAATTCAACGTTAAGTCAATGAGTCTAACAGTCCTCTAAGTAAAGAGGGTTTACCTATAAACGTAATGGTGAGTTTTATCTACGTTTGTAGCTTTTTGTTGCCCTCTGCCCGCCCTAAAAAAGTAAAAGGTTTTATAGAAACAGAGCTAATTATGCCTATTGACCACAAGATAATCTATTTGAAATGTTTAAGCTTATACAGCTACCACTTATGAAATTGAAACTTTGTTACATAAAGCCCTATTGGACTATGTGCGTGCGTGCATTAGACTGTGCATTGTGACACTGAATGAGAGCCCCAGCTGAGAAGAAACAGGAAAGGGAAGGGCAGCATGTGCTGTGTACACCTGACATGCCTCGGCACCACGCAAATCCATGTGGAGCTGCGAAGGGTTTTAAGGTGGCTGGAGGGCCAATTCTGCCACCACTCCCCAAGTTTTCCAAGTTGGAGGGCTAGATGCAAGTTAACGTCATACCCAGGATGAAGCAATTGCGGAATTGAAACCAGCGACAGCAAGCAATTCCTTACCACCACAGCACTACTCAAATTAACAGACAGGGATGCATTTTAAATTCAGAAGTGTTTAGATTGAAAAGGTCTAAAATATACATGTTTCACTCATTTGTTGTTGATTTTGTCAAAATGGTTTTAACTAAAACCATTTGTAGCTTACACATTACACAACATAGTTTACACAAGTAGTTAAATCTTATACACCCCTACTAAACACAGATGGATGTTAATTTGCCCTTGAGTGATCTGCCTCTTTACATAAAAAAGGCAATTTTTAACATTTTTATTTTGTGTGTTACAGGACATGGTATGGATGATACTTGCATCACCCAGGCCATTTCTCTGTAAGAAAGTTGTCACTTGTTTTGTCAGTTGTTACATGTTTTGTTATTTGCACAAAGTCATAGATGTTTTGTACAGGACTAAACACAGGAGGTAAAGAAAACTTTATATTGCAGTGGAAACCCATAGAGCAAATCGCCCTGTTGTTACATTTTTTTTTTAAATTGCAAAGTTGTGAGTCTTTTGTTATGAAGGAAAAGAACATTTTATTTCATTCAAGGAGCATCGCTGGAGACTTTAACCATGTGACGCTGGACAAAACATTACCTGCATTCTCCCAGTATGTGCACTGTAACACCCGGGGAAATAAGACTATTGATTTACTGTATGCAAACGTTAAAATCGCATACAGCGCCACCCCGCTGCCTGCGCTTGGGAAAGGAGATCATAACCTGGTTCAGCTTCAGCCTCACTATAAACCAAAAGTTAGAGTCCTACCTGTAACCACACGATCATTCAGGAAGTGGACCCCGGAGGCTGAGAATACTCTGAGAGAACTTTTTGGAACTACAGACTGGGATATCCTGCAGGGATCTCATAATGAGAACATTGAGGAAGTTGTTGACTGCACTACTGACTACATCAACTTCTGTATGGACATTGTAGTTCCTGTAAGAACAGTACGCTGCTATGCTAACAACAAGCCATGGATTACAAGTAACATCAAGGGCCTTTTGAATCAGAAGAAAAGGGCTTTTAAAGACGGTGATCAGCATGAGCTCAAGCGCGTGCAGAAGGAACTCCGAGTCCAACTCAGGGCGGCGAAGGAGCAGTACAGGAGAAAGCTGGAGCAGAAGTTGCAGAATAACAGCATGAAGGAAGTGTGGGATGGGATGAAGATCATCACTGGCTGCAGCTCGAAGCGGGGGTACCACCATTGAGAGAGACGTGAAGAGAGCAAACCAAATGAACAACTTTTTTAACAGGTTTGACCACCCTAACCCACTCTCACTCTCACCTCGGAGTACTGCACCCTCCACACATCCTTCTGCTGATACCAGCATAGGAAAAACATCCCCACCCATAATAACAACAGCGCAAGTGAGCAGAGAGCTGAGGAGACTTCGTGCCAGCAAAGCAGCAGGTCCAGATGGAGTATCGCCACGACTGCTGAAGGTCTGTGCATCGGAGCTGGGGGGTCCTCTACAGCGCATCTTCAACCTGAGCCTGGAACAGGGGAGAGTCCCGAGGCTTTGGAAAACATCTTGTATCACCCCAGTCCCAAAGGTATCACGTCCTAGTGAGCTGAATGACTTTCGGCCTGTTGCTCTGACATCACATGTGATGAAGACCATGGAGAGGCTGCTGCTTCACCACCTTAGGCCACAGGTTCAACACGCCCTTGACCCTCTGCAGTTTGCATATCAGGAGAAGGTGGGAGCAGAAGATGCCATCATCTATATGCTACACCGATCCCTCTCTCACTTGGACAGAGGCAGTGGTGCTGTAAGAATTATGTTTCTAGACTTCTCTAGCGCCTTCAACACAATCCAACCTCTGCTCCTTAGGGACAAGCTGACAGAGATGGGATTAGATTCATACCTAGTGGCATGGATCGTGGACTATCTTAAAGACAGACCTCAGTATGTGCGTCTTGGGAACTGCACGTCTGACATTGTGGTCAGCAACACAGGAGCGCCACAAGGGACTGTACTTTCTCCGGTCCTGTTCAGCCTATATACATCGGACTTCCAATACAACTCGGAGTCCTGCCATGTGCAAAAGTTCGCTGATGACACTGCTATCGTGGGCTGTATCAGGAATGGGCTGGAGGAGGAGTATAGGGACCTAATCAATGACTTTGTTAAATGGTCCGACTCAAACCACCTACACCTGAACACCAGCAAAACCAAGGAGCTGGTGGTGGATTTTAGGAGGCCCAGACCCCTCATAGACCCAGTGATCATCAAAGGTGACTGTGTGCAGATGGTGCAGACCTATAAATATCTGGGAGTGCAGCTGGATGATAAATTAGACTGGACTGCCAATACTGATGCGCTGTGCAAGAAAGGACAAAGCCGGTTATACTTCCTTAGAAGGCTGGCTTCCTTCAACATCTGCAATAAGATGCTGCAGATGTTCTATCAAACAGTTGTGGCGAGCGCCCTCTTCTACGCAGTGGTGTGCTGGGGAGGCAGCATTAAGAGGAAAGACGCCTCACGCCTGGACAAACTGGTGAGGAAGGCAGGCTCTATTGTTGGCATGGAGCTGGACAGTTTAACATCTGTTGCAGAGCGAAGGGCGCTCAGCAGGCTCCTATCAATTATGGAGAATCCACTGCATCCACTTAATAGTATCATCTCCAGACAGAAGAGCAGCTTCAGCGACAGACTGCTGTCACTGTCCTGCTCCACAGACAGATTGAGGAGATCGTTCCTCCCCCAAACTATGCGACTCTTTAATTCCACCAGGGGGGGTAAACGTTAATATTTAACATTATACATAGTTATTGTCTGTTTTTTTCACCTGTATTATTATCATTCTTTAATTTAATATTATTTATTGTATCAGTATGCTGCTGCTGAAGAATGTGAATTTCCCATTGGGATTAATAAAGTATCTATCTATCTATCATTATTAATATATGCCGACAGTTTATTGTTTGAGCCATTTCTCATGTACATCTACAGCTGTATGTTAATAAAAGTGTGTGTGACATTTGAGACATGTAGCTTTGACTCAGAATGGTCTTTTTGTTATCACTTTATGGGAAGAAAAAAAATATATCACCCAGCCGTAACTTTACATGAAAATGTTGATTTGTGACCTGAATTAACATTTTCCAGATGGACACCATGATAGGTTAAAGCTATTTTAGTGGGTGTGCTTCATATTCTATGCAGTGCATGCAAGTCCATTTCATTCATTTATAATATATATCTCCTAGATACGAGAGCTGATACTGATTCAAACCAGCCTCCTGCAATGTGAAAACTTGCCGAATGTCATTTAACAGTTTAAACTAACCTTTAGATATCAGGATTCTTTGTGCTTCTCTGCAAATGTGTGCCTATCCTGTCTTTTTTGATTACTAACTACAACTGACGTGTGCTGGGGTTACTTGGCAGTTTTAAAGTTGCCCCATCTGTGTGTATGCAGAAGACCCAATGACTGGTTCCATTGTTTAAGAGTTGCTTCCTATATTTTGCCTGATATTTCCTAAATAGGCATTGGCTAACCTGTGACCCAAAACTGGAATAAGCAGGAATGAGAAAGTTATACATTAATCATACAGCTATGTTGTTGAAAATGTGAAAAATATGGACCAAAAGTGATTTAACACTTAAGTGTTAGATCTGCTGCTATAGTTTACACCACGTTCCAAATTATTATGCAAATTGAATTTAAGTGTCAAAGATTAAATATTTTGTTTTCAATTAAACTCATGGATGGTATGGTATTATGTCTCAGGGCTCTTTTGATCACTGAAATCAATCTCGGACACCTGTGATAATTAGTTTGCCGGGTGAGCCCAATTAAAAGAAAAACTACTAAAGAAGGATGTTCCACATTAAGCAGACCACCATTTTCAAGCAATATGGGAAAGAAAAAGGATCTCTCTACTGCCGAAAAGCGTGAAATAGTTGAATGCCTTGGACAAGGTATGAAAACCTTAAGATATTTCACGAAAACTTAAGCATGATCATCGTACTGTTAAAAGATTTGTGGCTGACTCAGAGCACTCACGGATTCGTGCAGATAAAGGCAAAATGAAGGTTTCTGCCAGACAAATACATCGGATTAAGAGAGCAGCTGCTAAAATGCCATTACAAAGCAGCAAACAGGTATTTGAAGCTGCTGGTGCCTCTTCAGTCCCGTGAACATCAAGGAGCAGGATCCTCCAGAGGACTGCAGTTATGAGTAAACCTATTCGGCCACCCCTAACCAATGCTCACAAGCAGAAATGGCTGCAGTGGGCCCAGAACTACACGAAGACTAATTTTCAAACAGTCTTGTTTACAGATGAGTGCTGTGCAACCCTGGATGGTCCAGATGGATGGTTGGTGGACAGCCACCATGTCCCAACAAGGCTGCGACATCAGCAAGGAGGGGGCGGAGTCATGTTTTGGGCCGGAATCATGGGGAGAGAGCTGGTCGGCCCCTTTAGGGTCCCTGAAGGTGTGAAAATGACCTCTGAAAAGTATGTGGAGTTTCTGACTGACACAGTATCAGCAATGCTCATTTTTAGTTACACCAGCCAACCCACAGTTTGTTTTTAAAAGATGCTACCATTCATTTACCTATGTAACAAAGCATATACTTCTTGTGCTTTAATATCATGAAACTACTAGGTTAATAATAAACACTTGTACTCACTTAACATTTCTGTAAGCTGCTTAGAATAAACGTGTCTGCTAAATAATTTTGAGAAAAAAATACCTAAAGACTGTATGCAACCTTTAAGCTAAGTGGTTCCCAAACATGGTCCTGGGATCCACTTCCAACCTGATTCACAATCAGTGATAATTGATAAAAACTGATTCCATTAATTAGCCGGTCTCTTACTCTGCATTCAGAAATCACAGTGGTATGATTTACAATTATAAGTCATTTAGAAATATTTATATTTGTTACTAGCTTTAAATGCTTTAACATGTCATTTTCCTGTTACTCTGCCCTTTTCTGTGCAGTTTTTGCATCATTTATTGTATCCTAATTATGACAAAGCGAGCAGAGCTGACACCCAGGGAAACATTTAATGATGAAAGGCTGAAATTAGTTCAGCTAGTAAATACTGGTTAAATAACCTGATCAGGAGAATGATGAAAATAAAGTTAAAAAAAAAAAAGAAAAAAAAAACTTCATTAGCTCATTGTAACTGCTTAGTATATTTTAAATTAACCACACAGTTTTGCAATTTCTACATTGACACCAAAACACAAACTGGGGAAATAACAGCTTACATA
Source organism: Erpetoichthys calabaricus (assembly GCF_900747795.2). NCBI lineage: Eukaryota > Metazoa > Chordata > Cladistia > Polypteriformes > Polypteridae > Erpetoichthys > Erpetoichthys calabaricus. The sequence continues at coordinate 214,885,943 of NC_041395.2, forward strand.
ATTGGGCTAGGAGTACAATTAAAAATGTACACTGGTTAAAACACCAGAAGCCACAGTGGGCCCCCAGGACCAAGTTTGGGAACCACTTTTTAAGCATATTCAGTCGCTTCATTTGGATACCATGCACTCAATTTACAGAAAAGGATCATTACTTGATCAAAGAGAAGCATAGGTGACAAAAACGGCTGTTTAATGTGTTTGACCAATCAGGAGTGATTGTCGGAGCTTGTGATTATTACACGTAAAAGTAACAGGTAAAAAGATGCAGTGCAACATTTGCCAAACTCCACTGAAATGGGATTCAGCAAAGAGAAAATGAAGTGGCCTTTTAAGCAACACTGCACAAGTCAAAAGCACGTTATATTTTATGGAAACACAAGTAGCATCCCCCAATACCCCCCAATGGAGGCACACTACATCAAATTGTCTTCCAAGAAGATCACATCTCATCTCCCTGGAGAGATTATTATTATCATTATTTTTTTTAAATAATAGAGACATGTTACTCATCCTTAGCCCGACATCCACATATCATATGTGTTTACAAAGTGTGTTTTAATAAGTTTACATGTGTTTAAAGCAGGTGGGAGGGGTATTTTAAGGCTTTAACTATAAAAATGTTTATTTATATGGTCTTTCTATATCGCGGATTTTCACCTATCGCTGATGGGTCTGGAACGTAACTTCCGTGATAGGTGGGGATCACTGTACCTAGAAAATTAGTAATTAGTTTTACAACCAAATCCTAGAATTAGAATTCAAAAAAGCAACTGGGCAGAAACTTTCAACCCAGTCAGCAGTAAGCTCAAATGTGTTGAACAGATCCATGACCATAGACCAGGGGCGGGCAGATTCAGTCCTGGAGGGCCGCAGTGGTTGCAGGTTTTTGTTCCAACCCAGTTGCTTAATTAAAAAACAATCCTTGTCAATTATTTAATTGCATGGCTTGCTAGTGCTTTACCTCTGCCATGTCATTCTCATATCCTACATTTATTTTCCTTTCTAAGGATATCATCCAAATGATTTGAAGTCTAAAACAGATGAGTAATTCTCAGTGCTTCGCTTTTTTCTCTTCACTTTCCTTCCAAGTATTTAATTAAACCAAATAGTGCATGATAAATACACACAGGTGTAAATGAAAACAAGCTAAATGGAGAAATGCTGGTCTCTTTTGTCATTTGCGTGGTATTGCTAATTAGGAGCAATTAAAAACCAAGAATACAGCTGTTTAAGACTAAAATAAACAATAAGGGTTCAAAATCTTAATGAGCGAAACAACTAAAGTGAAGCTGAAGTGTTACTTGAGCAATAAGGGCTTCTTATTAAGCAATTGGGTTGGAGCAAAAACCTGCAGCCACTGCGGCCCTCCAGGACTGAATCTGCCCACCCCTGCCATAGACTACACTTTCTAATTTTACAGAAAATATTCTGGTTAGTATCAATGCTCAACTGCAAGTCTGATTTTATTTTGCACAACATAACTCAGGATTAAAAAAAAAAACATTGGAGACAAACGCTACAGATAGGATGATTCTAAAGATGTATGCTACTTGCACTTTGGTTCTAGAAAACTGCACAAGGTTCAGTTTCACCAAACACTTTGCTCAAATTTACTGCAGCTTATGCTGGAAACAGGGTTCAAACATTTCCTCTTTGAAGTGGATTTTACCTTTTATTTATACATTTGTCCAGTTTCAAATTCCAAGAAACAAATTAGATTTTAATGGCAATAGTGACTAGTTTATATGGATGTCAACATTTCATATAAAGACAAAACATTGATGATTTATCTGGCAATTCAGTGGCTTTCATCCCTCATTTACTAACCTGACAATTTCATAGGGATACATCTTGAAAAGGGAAATTAGGATAACCTTGAAGACTTTTTTTTTTTTTTTAAATCTCGACCCCCCACCCTGCCATTTTGCCGACAACCCCATAAATTCCTAAGATTGTAAGTATATGAGAATAAGGCTTTCAGTGATTACTACAGTCCACTAACCAGTTTTTTCTTCCCCCCAAAAGGTAAAAAACAAAGTGACAAGTGTAACAAAAAACTTTCACAATCTCAACTCGTCTGACTGGTACTGTTATCTGTGGCCGCTACCGTCTATTTGTGAAATAAGCTTAAGAGAATAAAATGTGTATTCTATTCTCTAAATAATGAAAGTGGCCAAATAAAATAGGAAGGTTTGGCAAATGCCACTCTTAAAAGAAAATGATTTGGGAGAAATGTCCCAACACTGAAAACAGATGTGCATTATATCACATTTTTGCCCAGCAGTGATAGTTTCTTCTTTTATAGATAAACAAAAAAAACTTTACCTTAATGTTGCAAGGAAAAATAACCTACAACAAAATCGACATAAAAGAAACTGCAGCGCTACTTGGAAGATGCATAATGAATAAGGTCAAGTGTTTATTGCAAGATGCGTAATGAATAAGGTCAAGTGTTTACCTTCTGTGAGCCTAGCTTTGCCTCCAGTGGGTTGACACAGCACTGTTGAGCAGCCAACACACAACACGACTGTCTGTGCATGGCTAAATACAGTAGTGATCTTGTAACAACCTGTACAAAAGCAAGGACCCATTAACTTGTCATATTATAGACATTTATTATTGGATTAAAGTCAGTAAATTACTTCAGATTAATATCTATTAACAGTGCTAATTTACATTAATTTATACAATTGTACATCTAAAGGTAAACAATGGATTAATTTATTTCTCAAAATTCAGGAACACTTCATGCCTAATATGAAGTTGCTCACTCTCAAACAATGCAAGGAATGGCACTGCATATCCTGGCTGCATTAAGCAAGACAAACAAAATGCCATTCCATCAAAGGGCAAGCCATCTCAAGAGTATGGCAAATTAGAATTGCCAATCAATCCAAACCAAACTTAAAAAAACTAAGGAACCACAGATAATGCATACAGACGTTAAGAGCTACAAAACTCCCTGTGGACTGTGCCTAGGTCATGACTTGACTTCAGACAAGAGAAATGTGGGGCAGTAGTAGTAACCCCACTGTAAGAAAACCAAACATTACACAATAACCAAACATGTAACAAAGATACTGTGTCACTAAACAGCAGTTTGCCAAAGTTTTGGTTTTGTGCTGATCCTCAACCAAGAAAACCCCCACAACTGTTTTAAGTCCTAAAGAATTGTCAAAGAATAAAATTTAAACCCCTTGTTAATGCAGATTCATAAAGTGATACCATACAAAATGTTTCAATTAACGATTGTAAAAAAAAAAAAAAAAATGCCATAGGATTTAATCCAATCATCCACCGAACCTGTATAAAGTATTCTAACTTGGTCCCAGAGGTCATCCAAGGTACCTACCTGGGCACTTCACATCCATGAAATAGGAGTTCGGACTCTGAACGAGTCTTTTCTTCTTGTGCTTCCTCTTTTCCTCCTCGGGGGATGGGTGCAACAAGTCTTTTGCGAGCTAAAAAAAAAAAAAAAAAGAAAACGTCAAATAATGTACACTTTTGGCACAAGTGGGATCCCGTTATCAATTTGCAGTGAATTTACACTGTTTTCTGAAGGACAGTACCAGAAAAAAAACGACATGCTTCATACTTAGTGGTTTGTTATCATGATTGGTCAGACGGGAAATTCGAGTTAAACGAACTTCTTCCGAACAGGTAACTTCCAATCTCCATCCAATCAACTTATATATATATATATATATATATATATATATATATATATATATATATATATACACACACACACACACACACAGATTCACCCGGAAAAAAAATCCGTCTTTTCTCCCAAAACACAGACTAGGCACTCAGTTAAGCGCAAAGAAACGAGAAGAGGATACTTGTCAAGTGATAACTTTCGAATAGCTCCATAAAAACAACAGCGTAGGAGCATCAGTCACTTTCTTACGTAACTACTTACAAGAGTATGCTGGGCAAGGCCTTAGTTATTATCGCTCAAACAAAAACTGCGTCATTACGAATAAAAACAACTACGTATTTATTAATTGCAAGATAAAACTCCACTTGTTGGTTTTACTGAAGCATATTAAAATTAACGCACACTTTGACTATTCTACTAATTCCATCATTTTAAAGAAACGCAACCATTATCAAAGAATTTATTACAGTTACTAAATAATGAACTATAATACCATCGATATCCGTCCCGATTTTAAATCAGTCTAAACCATCATCATGGCCTGCTGGGGCCTATAAACACCAGAGAAATATATCAAATAAGGCCTACATATAGGCTTCAGACAATTAAAATAACTGCCAGATAAAACCTTGGGCTCTGTTACAATATCCCCTTTACAGAAAATAAATCGCGACAACAAAAATGCGTAGCTCTAAGGGCCCCAAACGTTTCGGCGGCGGAAACCGATTCTAGGCCTTCTATGTAAAAGCATTTTTTTTAGATAAAGTACAAGTTTATAACGTTTAGTGAATTAAAATGCCACCGTTTTCAACAAGAATTACAACCTCGACATATCAAAACAACTCGATCACTGCCGAACTCCCAACATTATTTCCATACTTGAACTACAATGCAAGTTAGAATAAAAAACAATGCATCCTACGTCATACTCGTAGCGACTTTTTTTGTCCCCACAACAGTAAAACGGGCTCCTGTGGCGGGCAAAGATAATAACAATCACTGCCAACTTTATGAAAGCAAAAGTATGAAACCAAACGTGCCCTGTGATGCTACCTACTCTTGTTTGCTACCCGTGGCATCGGGCACATGAGCGACGCCATCTTTTCGCTTACATACACTCCAATATAACTTGAAATCTATTCTTTAGGTAATAGTGAAGTTCGCAAAACATGATGCTAAAGTAAGTAAAATGTCACAACTACCCAGGAAAACGACAATGCGTGAAAATCAAAACCTGAAGAGTTAAAACCAAAAGTGTTGACAACGAGCACTCACAGGCATCTTGGCGTGTTTCAAGCCGCTGCCGAAAAGAAGGAAAAACCGGAAACCGAGCTCTAATATCAACCAACGGGGTTTGCTCACAGGGAGCGGAAGTAACGGGTGGAGTGGTGAGGAGGCCATGATGATAAGGTCTAGTTGCATTTCTAGGGCTGCTTTACCATGAAGTACATTTTTAAAGAAATAGTCACACATATATAAAAAAACATACTGAATAACTAATAAAGTAACAAAGTTCCTTAAAATAGTTAAGATTTTTACTAATGAACTATTATGTTTTTTAACTTGCAAGATTATATTTGATTTAAATGACAGCATTTTAGATAACTTCATCCATGGATGGCAAACTCCAATCTTTAGGCTGCTAGTTTTTGTTGCAAGGAATCTTCCAATCAGATTATTATTCTTCATTTACAGTATCCAGAGTCATCTTTGTGAAATTACCATAATTAGACATGCAGAGATGCCAAATATTCTTGCAAAAACTGGCATGACAATATAGGAAAACAAAAATTGAGCCGTTTGGTTAAAGATGTTAATGTATCTATAGCATTAGAGTGTGGGGGGAATGATATTCAGACTGTTCTACAGCCTCCAAGGAGCTGACTTTTAAAAGCTCTGCTGAGTTTACAATGAGAATCTCTGTCAAGAAAGTATTAAAAAAAAAAAGCCTAATGACAATCTCAGATAGAACAAGAACCACTGCATCGCATTCCCTAACATGGGGCAAGTTTGGCACTCCTAATGTAATCCAAGGTGTATTTTTTCTTATGAGGCTTCATATGCTGTCATGTTGCTACTCATAAATAAGTCTGTAAAAACAAATGTAAAAACTTAATTGTAATAAGTTTAATAATTATCCAAATGACAGGTCTCAAATGGAGTGTCTTAGCCTTGTACAGTACAACTGTATTTTATTATTTTTATCATTTATATCAAATCATTTACAGCAGGTATAGGGTATTAAATTATGTAATGAAGTCAAATATGAATCTACAGTGGTGAAATTATCTAATTAACGTTCCTCTTATGAATTTCCATAACCTATTTAATTTTTGCTAGACTACAGTACTTTTGCAGAGCACAAGCTTTTGGTAACCAAATGAGAAAAACTAGAAACTTCAATATGTCCTGTTGCAATTTATTTAAAATGTTACATTCATAATTTAGAAATTTTATCACACTAAATTGGTTAGTGAGTGTTTTCTCAGTGAACTCTGTGTCATGGCTTTTTTCCATATGTGGGTTATTTTAGTTTCTTTCTGTTTTTGAACTCATTTAATTAAAGCTATGACTGCATCATATCCTGTCCTGGCAACATACGGTCAAGGGACCAGTCTATCACAGTTCTGGCTTTATTCTAATTATATTTAATTGTATATTTGCCACAACAATTCAGAACAATTTATAAATTAAAATATGTAACCCTTGCATATATATTGTGCAGTTAAAAAAGTGAACATTTCAGTGATTTACTCATTCTTTTTAATATAGAATGCTGTAAATTTTATTTTTTGACAAACCCAGTACGCATTAATATGTGCATGAGTGTGCCTTGCAGTGGATTTGTGCCCTTGTTCCTAGTGTGCCAGTACAGGCTCTGGATTAAGTCGCTTTAATAAGGAATACATAGAAAAAATATATTTTGCCTCTGCACCACAGATTGCTCAATTTTATTTGCGAGTATTATCCTTATGTTTTTGGGTTTTATTAATATTGTAACAGTCCTATTTATACCAATTCACCAGAGGGTCTACTAAATCATGGTTTTACTTAATATTATTGGTTTTACCAAGAAAACCTTAGCTTGTCTTAATTAATACTTGAATGACAAGTGTAAACAGTTGATGAAAACCTGTTAACGTTTTAACTTGTAAAATTATAACGAGAGCTGCCAATCATACCTTTTGCCAGTCACAAACTAATGACGGGGTTATTAATTTTTTGAGAAGAGGATAACAATTAAAACATGTCCTTGAGCAAAAGAAGGTTGCTTAAAAAAGGTCAAAAATAAACAAAATGAATAAAAAAAAATGCAATAAATATGCAGACGATTAATTTAATTCAAAACAAGTCTATGTCAGGCCATGATAAAAAGTAATTGGAAATCCACATTAACTGAAACATCATATAGAGCAGGTTAAGTTCCGAGATAAAAACTACACAAGTTGCATACTTTTAAATATACTGAAATGTTAAATCATTACATTTATATACGTTACAAAATACGAAATATTCAAAAAATCGACCTACATTCAGATATACAGTAGCTTTGTTTATTTTTTTTACTGCAGAACCATCGTTGCAACACAAATCCTGGCACGCAGGTAGTCTTGCAAAGCCGTCCTGAAGTATGACATCAGCGCATAATATGTGCACAATCTGCGCAGGGAACGACTGCGCTCCTAAATCACCAGTAATTGTAGAGATCGATGAATATAATTTTTATGCGAAAGGTTTACCAGTTTAGTTTTTCTAACGGGACAGAATATGTATGCCTAACGGGACAGAATATGTATGCATTTTATCTCTTTAAAATTACTCTTTGAAAATTCTACGGAAGGTTGACTTTCTTGCACTGCAGCATATCATAGATTAATTTTGCGGGCAGAACAAGTCAACAGCCAATCAGAGTGCGCAGTTTGAACGGCAACTTCCCAGCAGGCCATGTTGAGGCCACACACTTTGAAGCTACTGTAGGTTCGCCGCCTACCGGTCGAAAACAAAATTTCATTCATTATTTTTTTCTTTTTGAGTGTACAACAACTTTAGGCACTCAGACTACGTTGGTGAAACTTGGCGATAACTGCTTATTCGTTTGGAATATACGTGTCTTTGTGGAAAATAAGAATCCAAGAGTAAAAGGGAGACCAGGCCTTTCAACGGTCTCAACCGTCTTTAGTAAAAAAAACTTATATAAGACAGACGTGGAAAAAAGTTGGAAGCGACAACGGGTGGATCACCGCCACTCCTAAAACACTGCAAAGCGGAAAACTGCCAAACGTTCGCGTTCCTCGTTTTTTGGGCTTTGAGCAGAAGCATGGCTAAAAAATATGATTTTCTTTTCAAGCTTTTACTCATCGGCGACAGTGGCGTCGGGAAGACCTGTCTTATTATCAGGTTTGCAGAAGACAATTTCAACAGCACATACATCTCAACCATTGGTATGTTTGCGCAGTTAATTTTCACTGAACCCACGCAGATTGTCCGCTTTTTCGGGAGTGGGGTGTGGGTCGTTAAATTGAAGTTTGTCACTTAATGGGTTATTTTGTAGTGGGGTCCTTAGTTGGAGCCTGGCGATTTTCAATCAAAGATCTTGCGGCTCCAACTCAGTGGTTTGCTCACCTTTCCCGTGCTTTATGACGTGGACTGTAATCCCCTATTTCACAAGCAGCACAGCTATTACAGGTTATCACTTTCAATCACTAAGCCTTTGACAGTGTTAGACGTAGACGGATTTGATCAGCAGCAGAAGGGCACAGAGATTTGGCATAAGTTATTTGTTTTGGGGCTGCTTGAAAACTGGAGAACAATTCGAAGTTTTGCCGAATTGGGCAATGGCCACAGACTTTCAGATAGTTTAGACGTCAGAATCAGGGTGGTGGTCCGCCGTTTTGGAGCAACAATGAAGAGGTTTCTTTAGAGTGCAAAGGAAGCAGGAATTGCAAGAACCATCGACGCGTGGATAAGTGAAAGTTCTCGGAGGCCTTGGCAGTGATTGCCAGTCAGTTTATTGGGGCTTAGGCATTATGGCAGGATCTACAGTTTGGGTGACCTGGACAATGAAAACTGGATACAAATATTGAAAGTTTTGACATTTAGCATTGTAGTGTAGTTGGATAGTGTATCAGAGAGGTTAGGTTAAAGGAGCCGTTTAAGGATATGCGCAGTGGAGAGGAAATTGAATTTAGCACGCCTCAGTTGATACTTGAAATTGAGGGTGTGATCTGTGGAAAATAGTTCAGAGATAATTATTTTGGAGAAAACACCCAACTAAACTCCACATTAAAAGTGAGTGGGCAGGGATTCAAAGTGCTCTGAGGCAATCATGCACAACCATGCTGCCTAAGTTCAAAGATAAATATTGAATTCCTGCAAATAAATGTTTACATAATATTATGCTCTTTTAATTGAGTGCTATCTTAAAATGCTTTAAAACAATGTAACATATTTAAACAATTCATGGATAAAGGTAATGTAACTTTAAAAAAAATTGTTTTCAGCAATTTGTTCCTCTAAAGGGAACACAGTAATATCTGGAATTAAAGTTTAATTTGTCATTATAACATTACAAACAAAAAGATAAAGGTATCCCAAATTATTTAACATTTGTTTTTATGGATTAACTCCAACAACTTGCTGTTCATAGCACAGGGGTTTATACCATATGAAAAAGATATCTCTTCTTTAGAAAAAGAGAGATTATTGAAAAATGTAGTCTTTAAAAAGAATGTTATCATAGTTCAAAGAATGCCCATCATATTTAGAAATTACTACTGAGTAAAAATGGATTATCTGCAGGGAATAAAGAGAAGTCTGTCCATGTAAAACCAGACAAAGATCCTGTCTAATAATCAATGATGGATTCTGAGAACCCTATAAGGACATTGTACCACTGTTGTCATTTATATAGCCATCGCTGGAGATACATTGGATGACTAACTTTCTGTTATTACCAAGGTTACCCATTTCCTTTGATTTTCTTGTTCAGATATAGAATACTGGGTTTAACATTCCCAGTATTTATTGAAATTTGCTCATTCACACATAATTTGCCTGGTTGAAAATGATGAGTTTTACAAGCACCCACATCAAAGTTGTTTTTATTTTTCTCTGAAGTGAAACAGGCAGTGAACAGCAACATTTGAGTGATGCATTTGTTCTACTGGTGTTTATTATTATTATTTTTATTATTATTATTATTATTATTGTTCATGTATGTATAGTTCAGTGTTCAGTGCAGTCTTCTCACAGCACTGGGAGACTGGGTATGAAACCTCTCCAAGCAGGTTTGGAGAAGGTTGGGCTAATATACAGTATATATGGCATATATATGTGTCTTTGTACCTAAAAGCATGTGAACCTTCAGGTGTCCTCTGAATGAGAGCTGCATCTCTTCACTTTAACTACTACCTTAGCACATTCCTCCATTTAATGGTGGAAAATGTTTGTCAATAACGTAATCCTTCACTTGGATGAAGAGTAGCTTCCATGTTTCACAATATGCACGGTTTCCAGACACATCAAATGGTTAATTTTTTACAAAGTAGACTTTCATAGATTATTATGCATCATGGCCCTGCTTATTCATATTACTTCAAGCATGTCTACATTGTAGATGTAGATATTTTTTTGAACTTGATCCTAGAAGTTTTATGGCTTTATTCACACACAAGCAGAGTCGATAAATTCCTGGGATTTAAGCTAGGTCTTTACCTGGAAAATTGGTTTACAGTATCAGGTTTTTATAGATGGGTAACAAGCATGTGTGAACAAACAAAGCTGAACTGTCAGTTTACTGGTACATTATTTATATAGCCTGGATATATATGAATGTATGCTTTGGGTGTGGGGTCCATTTCATGATAAAAGCTTATTATGCAGTTTACAATGATTACTGACACGGCATAGAAGCAGCATATTTTAAATACCGGTACATAAACCTTTCAAGATACATCTTATTCTGGCAGTGTTAATTATATTAAGCAGGGAGGAAATAAAAAAAAAAAGTCCTTGGAAAGAAAGTCTTTAAATCAATCTTGAGTAATTGAGATGTATTATTGGGGCAAATGTAAAGTGTCATGAGTGTTTGGCATCACCCATGTAAATTCTGGTGGGACAGTTGGGTTCTTTTGCTCTTTCTATACATTGTTATTAGTGCAAGTGTCTTCTTTAATCCCTCCACGAGGTGTTTCTGGCAAACCACATACTAAAATAAATTGTTTGAATGAAATAATCTGAGGTGTCCTCTCTATAGTATCCTGGTCATCTGAGGTAGCCTAAGACAATGTATAATTTGTATTAGCAAGTGAACGGAGGTCACTTGGGTTACTTGCAGAACACAGGAATTTTTTAATCATGGAACTGAATCTGGTTCAGAATCAATGACATATTTTAAATGATGAATGAAGTAAATGTAAGCACTTATGATTTGTATCATATGTTGGTCTTAAATGAATCAGAATAATGTGTTGGGTTTACTCAATTTCAGATTGCAATTTAAAAAAAATGTTGAACTGTGCTGTAAGAAAAGCCCTTATTAATATCTTTCTGAATTAAAGTAATTTTCAAAGCTCTAACTGTGTGCCAGGACTTCTTCACTATATGTAATGAATCCTATTTTCGATATTCATTCCATCAGTTCATAGGCATGGGACAGGGGTTATTAAGTGTGCACCCTCAACTAGAGGGCACTGAATCCAAAGTGTATGATGGGTAATGTTGCAAAGGTAACTTAAACATGATTCAAAGTTGATTTAACACTGCGGCCAGTTGGTTTTGTTAAAATTACATGGTGAGTGGCAGGGATTCGTCTTTTTCAGATGTTTTTTGGAAGAGTGCATATCTTCTGTTGTCAAATGTGTGGGAAAGGAAAGTCGCCTAATCATATGATAGACCTACAAAATTTGCTGCTGGCTAGAAATGATGCTCCAACTTTTGTTATAAGTAGTGTTATGCATCAGTTATTGAATCCTTTTAATATACTCTGAGGCTGAGAGGGTCCGGGAGTGTACAGCTGCAGGAACCACATTTGGACAAAATAATATTACTTCTGAAGAAACAAAAAGAGATACAAGCAGTACAAGTAAATGAAAAAACTTAAGGACAATCAAACAAAAAGCAAAAAAGATTTCAGTGGTAGACCTAATACCAACATAGCATACAGTAAGATGTACCTCTGTTTGGTGTATTTAGAATAGGCTTGCAATTCTGTAGTACTGTATAAGAAAGAGTATGATAGAAGGCAAATCCGTTTTGGTGTTGTTACTGAATGTTTCAGTGTGAAGCTGTATTATGGCTTCAGTTGTAAGTAAATGTCTATTTGAAGTAATTTCCACTGTCTCCAGAATATTCTTTCCTGTTTTTTACAGTGTAGTTATGAAAAATGTGGATGTTATTAGTTAAAACATGTAAAGTCATGAATTTAATTTTTCTCCGAAGCCACGGTTCCTTTAATAAATGTTTTCTTGCCCCTTCTTCAGTGTGACCCTGTAACTGGCTTGAGTGGGTATGTCTTTTTGTGTCAGTCAACCATTGCAGAACATAGCACCCCTATAAGAACATCATATCTAATTTACCTGAAGAACTAAAGAACCTGCCCCTAAAACATATTTTTAAGAAAAGATACTATCTATACAGCTTTCAGTTTAAAAACTATATTTTTATTAATTTTATGATTTTTTTTTGTAAGATCTAAGCACTACATACAGATCTAGACATGAGTATCCTTAACATTTTTACGAACTAATTGTTAATAACAGAAATCCTGCACAAGTTAGGATTGTTTATCGTAATTTTGGTGTTTCACTCACATTTCAATAAATCTAATCATGTCTACTTGCTGCCTGCTTGCCTTTCTGTACTGATGACATGATAGATTGTGCACACATTTTGCTCTTCTTTCTGTGAGAATACCTCTTAGGTTTGAGGATCTCCTTTGGTGATTTTAATTTGATTATGAGCACTTCGACTTTGCTTGGTATGAAGGTAGGCGTTATTATCCCTGAGGGAAATTCCTGCTACTCCAGGAATTTAAGATAATCGGAATCATCAATTCCAAACAAAGATATTTGAATGCAGAAGTGAAGAGACGTGAAGCCATCTTGTTGATTTATGCTTTACTGTAAATATACCATTTTATCTCATTATGCTGTTCATTGGCACTTCAAAATGAAGACCCTTGATATCATAAGTGGTTTTAACAACATATTCAGAGGTTTTTTTAAAGCATGTTTCTGCCTCAATTTAGAAATTCTTTTGCTGCCATCCTTATCTTTAAAACCCACAGCTTGATATTATCAATTTGATATACCAGCATTGACAACATGTTGACATTAAAGTAACTTGAAAGAACATTTTTTACACTTGTTAATGAAATCTTAAGTAACTCCAATAAAACTTTATAATTTCCATCTAAATAAGGTTAGACTACTACATTATAACACACCAAGTTAAACTTTAGACATTAGTCTAACCACCTACTTTTTTACAAGTCTAAATTTTCATAACATGCAATGAAGCATCAAGGGTGATGAACAGAGTACAAGGCTAGCAAAAGCGATGACATTTTTTAATGTGCCAGGCTGTTTAATAGTTCTTTATGATTCAATCCATAAATCCATCCATCAAACTTCTAAACCCACTTTCTACTGAGCAGACTAGTGGGGAAACTGGAGCCTATGCCTACAAGCATAGGGCACATGGCAGGAACAATCCCTGGATAGATAGTCAGCCAGTCCATCAAAGCCCAAATTGTTCTTACACAGAAATGCTGATTAAGCTGCTTGTGAACAGTCCTGCTGCGTGTTTGTTAAAGACTTCTAAAATAAAGCTAACAATGGCATCTGAAGCTATAATCATGAATATGTTGCAGCCATAGTGACAACTGTTTTGAGGGAAGCCATGATTAAAGATGATCCTCATTTCTCCCATTAAACAATGCAAAGTGCTTTCTCCTAATTCCAAAACATTCACAAAAAATGAATGCTTATGTACCACAAGTATGCAATCAGAATGATTCCTTAGCAAAGTAGGAAATTTTGTGACTTTATTGTGGTCTTGCCTTAAATTAAAGCTATGTAATGGAGGTAACCAGCTTTTGTAAAATATAGTGTGCAACCTTCAATCTAACCTAGTTGGTCCATGGGTTTTTTTTAGCTTTGTACTTACTTGCAGGCTGTTTGTTTCTTCTGGTGAGGCTCATGATGCAAACAATCTCACTAGAGCTGATCTCATGTCCATGTCCATAAGAAAACAGAGCTTTGCTCCTCCTAGAGAATTTACACATCGTTTACAGCCTGGTTGTTGGATTACTCCTGTGAAGAAGCTGAGGTTGAGCGCATGAGAGAATAATAAATACAAATATACAAACTTTTTGTGTGGTGTGATTGTTTTTAATTGTTACATATTGATTTTTGTAGCTTTGCACTGCTACACCTACTATCTAGCTATCCTCTTCTTTTGTAGCGAATTAGGATGGCAGCATTTTAAGCTGCCATCTGTATCCTATGTAGTAGTGTTTAGCTTCTCCTATGGAATTTTACAGATGTTTCTAGGTCAAGAAAAATATGTAATCCTTTAAGAGTGTCTTTTGTCTGCCCTACATCTACTTCCTCATTACTATGCCAGATGTACCTTTCACTGGAGCTGCAAAGTGTACATCCTTATATTATGTACATGCCACCTCATCTTATCTCTCTTGATTCAGAGGAGCAATGACTGTAATCTGAGATCTTTCTAGATAGATGAAACCATCATCCTATTATGGCGAATGAGTCAAGCAGTGTAATTTGTAAATGAGCCTCATTTTTTCAACTCTGCTTTTGATTTTACTGTTTAGATAGCTATCGAAAAGTCATTACCAAATATGAGGATGAAAACACAGATTGACAAGAAAATAGAGATCTTCAATGGAGTAATTGACTCCTGGTTCTCTTTAAACAATGCACCAGTATATTGTTCAGTTTCTAAATAATCTCTAGCCTAATTCATGATTAGTACTCCAAGGAACTGCAGCCTCAACTCCAACTCCAACTTCAAATTACAAACAAGAAGACATCTTTCTTTAATTTGATGGCTTCCTTTACTATTAGGGTCCATCATTTGCCCCCTGGGTTGCTTGCCATACCTTTTCAACACAATCATGCATTGAAAGTCTGTTCAAACACCTAGCTACCTAACGTTTCCAATAAGCAGTAAAAATTCTCACAGAGATAATACTTGAACTCTTCCAGAGGAAAACTGTGGGTCTCCCTGGTTAGCCCAGCTAACACAGTTTAACTGTCTGAGCCAGGTGGATACGCAGTGGTGAACAACTGACCATTTGTCACTATGTGGATGGTCTAGGTACAGTCATATGAAAAAGTTTGGGAACCCTTCTCAGCCTGCATAATAATTAACTCTCCTTTCAACAAAAAAAGATAACAGTGGTATATCTTTCATTTCCTAGGAACATCTGAGTACTGGGGTGTTTTATCCGAACAATGATTTTTAGTGAAGCAGTATTTAGTTGTATGAAATTAAATCAAATGTGAAAAACTGGCTGTGCAAAAATTTGGGTCCCCTTGTAATTTTGCTGATTTGAATGCATGTAACTGCTCAATACTGATTACTTGTAACACCAAACTGGTTGGATTAGCTCGTTAAGCCTTGAACTTCATAGACAGGTGTGTCCAATCATGAGAAAAGGTATTTAAGGTGGTCAATTGCAAGTTGTGCTTCCCTTTTTACTCTCCTCTGAAGAGTGACAGCATGGGATCCTCAAAGTAACTCTCAAAAGATCTGCAAACAAAGATTGTTCAGTATCATGGTTTAGGGGAAGGCTACAAAAAGCTATCTCAGAGGTTTAAACTGTCAGTTTGAACTGTAAGGAATGTAATCAGGGAAATGGAAGGCCACAGGCACAGTTGCTGTTAAACCCAGGTCTGGCAGGCCAAGAAAAATACAGGAGCGGTATATGCACAGGATTGTGAGAATGGTTACAGACAACACACAGATCACCTCCAAAGACCTGCAAGAACATCTTGCTGCAGATGGTGTATCTGTACATCGTTATACAATTCAGCGCAATTTTCACAAAGAACATCTGTATGGCAGGGTGATGAGAAAGAAGTCCTTTCTGCACTTGCACCACCAACAGAGTCGCTTGTTGTATGCAAATGCTCATTTAGACAAGCCAGATTCATTTTGGAACAAAGTGCTTTGGACTGATGAGACAAAAATTGAGTTATCTGGTCATAACAAAAAGCGCCTTGCTTGGCGGAAGAAGAACACCACATTCCAAGAAAAACACCTGCTACCTACTGTCAAATTTGGTGGAGATTCCATCATGCTGTGTGGCTAGTTCAGGGACCCTTGTTAAAGTCGAGGGTCAGATGAATTCAACCCAATTTCAACAAATTCTTCAGAATAATGTTCAAGCATCAGTCACAAAGTTGAAGTTATGCAGGGGTTGGATATTCCAAGACGACAATGACCTAAAACACAGTTTGAAATCTACAAAGGCATTCATGCAGAGGGAGAAGTACAATGTTTTGGAATGGCTGTCACAGTCCCCTGACATGAATATCATCGAAAATCTATGGGATGATTTGAAGCAGGCTGTCCATACTTGGCAGCCATTAAATTTAACTGAACTGGAGAGATTTTGTATGGAAGAATGGTCAAAAATGCCTCCATCCAGAATCCAGACACTCCTCAAAGGCTATAGGAGACATCTAGAGGCTGTTATATTTGCAAAAGGAGGCTCAACTAAGTATTGATGTAATATCTCTGTTGGGGTGCTCAAATTTATGTAACTGTCTAATTTTGTTATGATGCATATTGCATATTTTCTGTTAGTCCAATAAACTTAATGTCACTGCTGACATACAACTGTTTCCATATGGCATGTCATATATTAAAAGGAAGTTGCTACATTGAAAGCTCAGCCAATGATAATCAAAAATCCAAAGAATTAAGACGGGTTCCCAGACTTTTTCATATGACTGTATATGTCCTTAGATCAGATGACATGGCTTCTTTGGCCCTAGGTGGTATATTACTAGGTATACTTTTGAGAACACTTCTGTTTGAACAATATGTTTATTATGGACAATTCACAACTAGTATTGAAATCCAATAGTAATATAATAACTGTTTTAAAGAAAATTGGACTTGCTGCTTAAACATACTTTGTAATCCCTATTCATGCAATGTGTGCAAAATTTCATCAGGTCCATATTTAAATGTGCACAATGAACTACTTTATACTTGCTGCCCAAACATGAACAATAAAACTATGTTGAGGTTTGTGATGTATCATGACAAAGGCCTGACCTTGGATCTATCATTGGTGTTTTCACAAGACCCATTCAGACCATGTAGGTGGCGCAGTGGTAGTGTTGCTGCCTCATAGTAAGAACATCATATCCTGTGTGGTAGTGCCTTGAGTAGTAAGAAAAGCGCTATATAAATGTAAAGAATTATTATTGTTGTATTTTTATTATTATTATTGTTGTTCTCCATGTTCAGGAGGAAAAACATGATAGAAATGGTTGCCACAGCACTACACTGAAAAGGAAATGAAAACTGGAAGTCACAATGAACTGCCCCATCAATCTTAACAGATTATACTTGGTTAAAATCCACCACCAGGCATCATCCAGTAGGAATTGCTATGTTCTGTGCATGTTAGCAGCAGCATTATCTGCCAAACATTGTAATGTTAGGTCTACTGACAACTGAAAATTTGCTCTTAATGAGTTTGTGTGGGTTTGTGCATGACTGTGTCTTGTGATTCAAATTCCTGCTTTATGTCCAGTGCTGCCTTCCATGACACTAAACTGGATTTAGAGGGTTTGATGGTAGGTGGCTAACGTAATGAGTATTGGGCAACTTCATGCTTACAGCGTATGCAAATGGGAAATTCTACTTCAGATTCTACTATTGAATGCCTTAATGTTTATTTAGTAGACTGCAATAATTAGCTTCCTGTTGTCAGTGTGAAATTATTTTATAATTTAAAATTTTACCCTATAAATAATTAATGAGATTGTATATATTAATTTATTTTTCCAATAGGTATGTTGCTACTGTGGCAATTTGCATGTTGTACAACTTTTCTGCTGTGACAAAAAGCATGTTTCTTGAATGGGCAAGAAATATCATAATGCATGGTATTGCTTGCGTGGAACATGCTTACATTTTTAGCTACTAGTTACTCTTAGAAACACTAATAATGTTTTAATGTATATGCCAGGCCAAATCTTAACGTTTAAGTGGAATTTAAAGGCTTTCATTTCTTGGTTTTGTTGTGGGTTTGTGTTTCAATGTACTTAATGTCAGTGTGAGTTTTGTGAGGTTTTTGCACAGTATGTGAAGGAGTATGTGATTTTCTGACTGGTTTTGACAGTTTTTCTCCTTCAGCATTCCAGTTTTTAAAATTAAATGCATATATATTTGATACAGTGGCTTTGTTCAAAGTTGTACTCTCTTGTAATGCTTCAGTCCCCTCAGTTGCATAGCTCTTAGTTTTGTGATCTCAATGTTTTTCAAGCAATCTCCACTAGAACATAAGCTTCACGGAAGAAAACATTTCAGAATCTAACGAAAGCCTAAAATACTGCCAAATAAATAATTTCTCTGTGAATAAAAGTTTCGTTTCAGGCCTTGTGTGTGTGTTCACCCTGTGATGGACTGGCACTCTGTCCATTGGTTGTTCCTGCCTTTTCCATATGCTTGCTGGAACTGGTTAAAGCCCCCTTGTTATTTTGCTCAGGATTAAGCAGGCTTAGAAAATGGTATTGTATAGTATCTGAATGTTTTCCCACAGAGATTCCTATGCTACTCAGAAAGACCTTTAACCAGTGGACATCTGTGGAGATTAATACATTTAGAACATGTAGAACATATTTGAGACTAGATATTCAAACTTTACAATCAGTTAAACTGAGTAATTTAAAACTGAAACCCACTATTTGGATTTGGTCTGGCTTGAGCTGCAGTGTAAATGTGTTTAATCACACTAATGAAAGCCTGCATGCCATCCCATTGTTACATTCTGTAACAGTGATATAATCACATTCCATGAAGGTTGTGTGCAGCATGCTTGTTGTTACACATCTGAGGTTTTCTTGTTATCCCTAAGAATTCCATCTAAAGGGGGACATAAACCTTATTTGACATTTTATCTTCCTCAGTTTAGTTGCCTTGTCAGAATCCTGATGTTGGGTAGAACTAATTTGTAAAACTAAGACCATCCCGCTTGAGATCCACAGACATTGACACCTGGTGCACACAATATTCAATATTCAGAGTGAGACTGGTATACAGTAATCCCTCCTCCATCGCGGGGGTTGCGTTCCAGAGCCACCCGCGAAATAAGAAAATCCGCGAAGTAGAAACCATATGTTTATATGGTTATTTTTATATTGTCATGCTTGGGTCACAGATTTGCGCAGAAACACAGGAGGTTGTAGAGAGACAGGAACGTTATTCAAACACTGCAAACAAACATTTGTCTCTTTTTCAAAAGTTTAAACTGTGCTCCATGACAAGACAGAGATGACAGTTCAGTCTCACAATTAAAAGAATGCAAACATATCTTCCTCTTCAAAGGAGCAAACAAATCAATAGGGTTGTTTGGCTTGTAAGTATGCGAAGCACCGCGGCACAAAGCTGTTGAAGGCGGCAGCTCACACCCCCTCCGTTAGGAGCAGAGAGAGAGATAGAGAGAGAGAGACAGATAAAAAAATCAATACGTGCCCTTTGAGCTTTTAAGTATGCGAAGCACCGTGCAGCATACTTAAAAGCTGCACACAGAAGGTAGCAACGTCAAGATATATCTTTCAGCATTTTTAGACGAGCGTCCCTATCGTCTAGGTGTGCGAACAGCCCCCCTGCTCACACCCCCTACGTCAGGATCACAGATAGTCAGCGCAAGAGAGAGAGAAAGAAAAGTAAGTTGGGTAGCTTCTCAGCCATCTGCCAATAGCGTCCCTTGTATGAAATCAACTGGGCAAACCAACTGAGGAAGCATGTACCAGAAATTAAAAGACCCATTGTCCTCAGAAACCTACGAAGCAGCGAAAAATCCGCGATATATATTTAAATATGCTTACATATAAAATCCGCGATGGAGTGAAGCCGCGAAAGGCGAAGCGCGATATAGCGAGGGATTACTGTATAAAGTGACACCAAGCCCCTTTCTTGATAGAGTACTTAAATATAGAAGTTAATTTACCCGGAGTGTTCAAGAGTGTTTTTGGCAGAAAAAACACAGTATACCATCTTAGATTTTTTCTCTTGGGGGGGAAAAAAAATATAACTACATTTGAAGGCCTGGTATTTTGTCATGACTGGTTTGCCCTACCAAATTGCATTACAGTATGACATAATTTTAGCCTGCTAGAGTTTAGCTTATATTCGAGTACAGTGTTTCAGTTATGTTTAAGATTGGATTTTTACATTACATATAGAGAGGACCATAGTTTCCAAAATAGGTTTGCAGAAATCATTGAAATTGGACTTTAGAATCTAATTTGGATAATGAGACGAATACATGACATCTTGTTATTTGCTTATCTACCAAGATGAATACTCATTTTAGGCACAGCAATATTGGAACATCTTAGCTATTAGCTAAACAAAAAAGCTTGATTGACTGAATGGTTTCCTCTCGGTTGTCAAGTTTCTTATGTTCTTATACTCTTCTATTTATGTTGTAACAAAAGGGGTTATCCAAAAGAATTGAGGAAGTGTCTCTTAAAGGTTTTGTTTCTTGTGAAAGGGTGGAGGTCCAGAAACATCTGGCACTCAGCAGTTTTGTTTTCTGTTATACATTTAATAGAGTTAAAGCTACTGTCCCTTGTGAAGACTGGAATTGCCTGGCTACATTTGCAGGAGAGGAAAATGCTTTAGCAGAACTTTTATTGCCAAATGCACTATAATTTTTACCTTATAAATTAATAATTCCTTTTATATTTTTTAATTTCCCAATAGGAATATTGCCACTATGACAATTTGGATGTTGCAAAACTTTACTTTTTTTAGTGGCTTCTGTCTCTTGTGAAAACTGGAATTATCAGGCATGGTTCACTGGAAGTGCAGCTCCTTTAGGCAGAAATTGTGTTGCAGAATGCCAGGGCTTCCTATTGAGGGACATTTGAGATGCTCCTTGTTGTACATTTGTCATTTTTTAGTGGAGTGAACAAGCAAAATATGTTGAAAACATTGTGGTTCTTGATACCAATTAAAGTTCATTGTAAATTAACCATCACAGAGTATAAGTAGTTCAGTGGAAAAAAACAATTGTCCCATCCTGATGTCATATGTTATTTTATGTATTTGACAATTAATATTTTCAGGACTGCAAGCACGATCTAATATTAGATAAAGTTTGAATGAACAGATAAGAACTTTTTGTGTCATTTATTTAATGACATACATCAATCGGCAGTATGTGATAAAAAATAATTGCCTCTTAACACTTAGCAATTGGTTGCACCTCCTTAAGCTGCAATGACTGTAACACTGGAGGAATTTTAGTCCACTGAGTCTGGCAAAGTGCTTTCATTATAAACATTGTTAGGTTGTTAAGTATGAGCTGAGATGCTCCTTTAGGGTTCTGCCATAGCATATATATATGTATTGGATTTAGATCTGGACTTTGATTAGGCTAATCAATAACTTTAATATTACTTCGTTCCAGCTGTTTTCATATGGACTTGTTTTTGTGTTTTGGATCGGTATCGTGCTGCATGAACCACCTGTGCTTCAGTTTCATCTTACAAATAAATTATTGGATATTCTCCTTAAGAATTTTATGATACAGAGCAAAATTTATTGGTTCTTTAATTATGCAATTGATACAGGTCCTGATGCAGCAA
This sequence comes from Erpetoichthys calabaricus, assembly GCF_900747795.2. Lineage (NCBI taxonomy): Eukaryota > Metazoa > Chordata > Cladistia > Polypteriformes > Polypteridae > Erpetoichthys > Erpetoichthys calabaricus. The sequence continues at coordinate 214,907,471 of NC_041395.2, forward strand.
GACACTTTCACTAGGCCTGCCCTGATTTGCAATTATAATCTCAATGTAAGTTGTTTCATTTATATCCCTTTTTGCATCTGCAGTGCTACTGCTTTGTCTAGTGTTGAGAGAGAGAAAGTGCAAGCACCAAGGAGCATGCATCCAGTGGGCAAGAACGGGAGGAAGATAATGGTGTTCTGCAAACAGGACACTGCATGCTGCACATTTGAAACTGCACCTCCCAAAGTTTAAACATTGACTAGCTGCACCTGCATATTTTGCACAAAAATAGTATCTTTCAATACATACTGAGTGTAGCCCAAGAGCTGGTTATATTGCTGTTAAAGCTCAAGCTAAAGTCAGTAAACTACGAGAGGTCTGTAGAACCAAATGTCAAAACCAAAACAAAAAAACAAAGTTGTAGTTGAAAGTAATGTTAAAAAGTGCTCAAAATAACTTGTTTTATTTTTACTTAAAACACTGTTTGTTCTTTAATTAAATGGATCCAAATATTTGGACACCAGAAACTTTCACTCACAATCTTATGTCATCTCGTCTTCAGTATATAACACATCATGTGACTGACAGTGGACATAGTAACTATGAACAACATGACCACGTTGATACAGCTTTTTTTAAATTTTTTTATTAGAAGGACACGTTTAACAATGTGACAAACAGAGCCTAAAGGTGCCTAAATCTCTGATTCAATACAGATTGACACTAAATGTGTAGAATATAAGCATACTGACCAAACATCTTGCCTGTTGCCTTAAAATTGTGAATTGTAGTGAGACTTAACTTTTTAGTTTATACCTTAGGGCTTCGGTATACTACACAAGAAAACAAAATGTAGATATTCTAGATTAAGCTTTCAGCCATGATGCACTTAATTTTGAGTATGTACATGGTCACTTTATAGTATAAAAACTTTGATAGCTGTTTCGACAGCCTCATGTAATTTATTTAGGTCATATTTTGTGACTTTAAAATAGTTTAGTAATACAGGTATTATGGTGCCACATTCTACCTCACAATGTTATGTTTTCACGTTTGATTCCCGATCTTGCCATTGTAGAGACTTGCATCTTAACATAATAGTGCATTTTTTTCTTAACATGGAGCTGGAACACTTTTATCTGATCTGGAAATTCCTTATACCATTTATGATGTTTTGTTCTTTGAATGTAAATTCCCACTCATTGAGGCATGCAGGTTCCTTGTGATTAGTCCACCTAAAAGGGGTGTGCATGACACTCAGCATGAACCCTCTGCATGACTATGGATTTGTTTAAACAACATGATATCATTTCAGAGGAAACATCCAAACCAGCTGGAGTTTGTCTGTAAAATACAGCACACCTGTGCCTTTGTTTTTGTTTTATACCATTCTCCTCCTAACAGTTCATTTTGTTTAGTTTATTTCATTAAAACGGAATTCACCTTCATTTAATCTGTTCAGTTCAGATCCAATTTGTTTCCTTTAAATGGTCATGAGAAGCCAGAAATACACTAAATGTCATTTTTTGTGATTGCTGTCACAGGTAGCAAGTTCTGTAAAATGCAGAAATACTGAAGAAAACGAAATAGTAAGTTTAAGTAAAAAAAAAAAATTATTTAAGCAAACCTTAACTTAGTGTGGAGTTTAGTGTTTTATTTCCACATTTTGGTAGTCACTTCACAATACTTTAGTTTCCACTGTTTCAGACTTAGCTTAATTAGAAACAGCAGCTTGCTGATGTAATTATGCAGTGTCTGTGACTCAGTAGCCAAATACTGTACTCAATATAAAACTCTTGGAAGGTCATTATGTCCCAGTTTATACCTATTTCAAAATTTAAGGATAATGTACAATAGATCTTATCACTGTTCTTCCAGCAAAACATTCAGAAAATAGTCAAGGCAGAGAGTTGATTAAGTAAAGAAATGTGTTATATTGGGGGGAAAAAAGAAGAAATGGTGCAAACTGGATAAATAAAAATTGTAAGGAAATGTGAATGTTCAGTTTACTGATTGGTTTAGTAGGGATTTGTTGGGCTGGATTATATTGTTAATGAGACTTTTTTTCTGGAGAGTTTTTGTGTTGGAATTGATGAATGGACTTATCTGTTTTGTTAATCATGAAACAGGTTTGTTTTTCAATTTGTACCATGGGCAATAAAGAAAGGAGCAGGGAAAGGAATCTGAAACAATGGATACCAAAAACCCACTTACAGTCAGGCAGAATTTCTTTTTTTAACATTATTTCTGTACTATAAAAAGCAAAATAGAAGGCCTGTGCATTCTGAGCTAGTTGGAAAAATGAATAAATGGTCAGAAGAAAGAGGAAAATGAACTGTGATGTCAGTAAAGGCTAGAGAAATGGTGGAGACACAAGAAGTCATGTTAGATACTTTGGGAAGCTAAATATGGAGATAATGAAATGGATATGGAGGAAAGCAAGCAAGGTTTCAGAGAGGATCCTCACCTGGTTATTCTCTTTGTCGAGTTTGCACATTCTCCCAATGTCTGCATAGACTTTCTTTTGTTTTCTCCAGTTTTCCCCTACATATCCAAAGACATGCAGATCATGAATGTCAAAGTATAAGTGGTCCCTGCAATGGAAAGGCACCCTGACTAGAGTTTTTTCCTGCTTTGCTCTCAGTGCTGCTGGGATAGGCTCCAGCCCACTGCAACCCTAAATTGGATTAAGCAGGTAATGTGTCATCATAAAGAAAGCATGAAATTTGTCAGAGAGATTGTTATATTGCTTTTCTTGAATCCAAACTAACCATATATTATTTCTTTTTGAAAGTATGTGCCTTTGAAGATACTGTATACTTATTTTCCAAAAATATAATATTTTTATATTCTTAAACATTTGTTCTGGTAAGAAAAATATGTTAAAAGCATGTGTATCTCAACCAAAATTGGACGACTGAAAAGGAAAGAGGCTAAAGTTCAGTATAGTAGACCCGGGTATTGACAGATTTTCATGTTGCAGTTGCAGTGTTATATAGTTTGCTCTGTGCTTGGCCCTTCATGTGTTTAAAAAAATCTTCATTATTCATCTTTACTGTATGTGTTAACTTGTTATTTACATTTATTTGCTTAGCAGACACTTTTATCCAAAGTGACTTACAAAAGAGGTCAACATAATCAAGTAAACATCAGTCTGGAGAACTATTTGGAAAATAAGTGTTACAGGACAAGGTTACAAATTAATCATCGCAAGTGAAGAGCTCAGAACAAAAACAAATTAGTTATATAATTCCTAGGTTACAAAAACCTAGCTACAATATCCATTAGACAGGAATTCACTAAACAAGAGAGTTTTCACATGCCACTTATACACATTGATGGAGTCAAAAGCTACACATGAAAAGAGTCTGAATTTAGATTTTATGTCACACAGAGGTGCTAACTCATTGACTACTCTGTAGGCAAGCATCAAGGATTTGAATTTAATATGTGCCAATACAAGGAACCAATAAAGTGATCTGAAAAGATGTGTGTCATGTGTCTGCCTCAACTGATTAAACACCAGACATGCTGCTACATTTTGAATCATTTACAGTGGCTTGGTGACACATGTTGGTACTCCTGCCAGCAGAGAGTTGCTGTAGCCTAAACATGACAACACCAAGCCTGGACGAATTGTGATGCATACTCTGTCAGATATGTTGTGATCTTGTGGATATTTGACCACAGCAACATGATCCTTGAAGAATAGCTGATCGTCAATCACCACCCTAAGGTTTTGTATAGACTTGGCAGGTGTTAGCGATAATGAGGTGCTGAATAGATAGATAAGCTGAGATAACAAGAAGGTATGTATTTGCCATGGTGCGCTTGATATTATGTTCCTTAATCCAGAAATTCAGGCTGTGGTCCTCTGGAGGGAACAAAAGGTGCAGCTTAATATAATTGGCATAACACTGATAAGAAAAAACATAGGACATAATGATAGAGCTTGTTGAGGAGGTGCAAAAAAAGAAGGGGAAAGGGCCCAACACTGATTCTTGACCCCCGTGTTTGGCTGGTGTACCCTTGACATCTCTTCTCACCAAGAGGCACTTTACAATCTGCCCAAGAGGTAGGACTCAAACCTCCTGAGGGCAGTCCCAGTGATGCCAAGGTCCAGGATTGTGACAAGGAGATCTGTTGGTTGAATCAGTAATAGTCTATGGTATTGTTTTACATCAATATGAATGTTATCCCCGATTGTAAGGTTTGTGCTAGTAAAATCTCTCCATTATTTGCTCAGAATGAAATAAATTAACTATTACACCAGTGTGCTTGCCTACAGCACTGAATCTTTCAAGTGTGAATAATTACAATGTTAAGAATTTTGAACAAGTACATAACTCATTTTCTGTCAACTTAACTTTTTCAAAGTATTGTCAGGTTGGAATTGAAAGATCCACAAACTGCTCCTTTGAATAGTGCTGTTTGGTAACTTCCATTGTTCTGTTCCATTTGTAGTATTTATAACTCTCATCCACACTGCTCACTCTCTTTGTAACTTTAAATGCTGTAATCATATCACGCATTCACCTCCATTTAGTGAAAAGATTTGAATATCTCAATATTTCCTAAAATCTCAGTGCTTGCAGTCTAGCAGCTCTTCACTGGAATTTCTGTAGTGCTGTTATATGTGCTTTTTAAAACTTATGAGTAGCATATTGTAGCCTCTAGACCAGGGGTGGGCAGATTCAGTCCTGGAGGGCCGCAGTGGTTGCAGGTTTTTGTTCCAACCCAGTTGCTTAATTAAAAACCAATCCTTGTCAATTATTTAATTGCATGGCTTGTTAGTGCTTTAACTCTGCCATGTCAGGTCATTCTCATATCCTAGATTTATTTTCCTTTCTAAGGATATCGTCCAAATGATTTGAAGTCTAAAACAGATGAGTAATTCTCAGTGCTTCACTTTTTTCTCTTCACTTTCCTTCCAAGTATTTAATTAAACCAAATAGTGCGTGATAAATACACACAGGTGTAAATGAAAACAAGCTAAATGGAGAAATGCTGGTCTCTTTTGTCATTTGCATGGCATTGCTAATTAGGAGCAATTAAAAACCAAGAATACAGCTGTTTAAGACTAAAATAAGCAATAAGGGTTCAAAATCTTAACGAGCGAGACAACTAAAGTGAAGCTGAAGTGTTACTTGAGCAATAAGAGTTTCTTATTAAGCAATTGGGTTGGAGCAAAAACCTGCAGCCACTGCGGCCCTCCAGGACTGAATCTGCCCACCCCTGCTCTAGACCCCCCCCCCCCTTGTGTAATTATAGTTTTTGTTTACTTCATGTTTGTTAAATTTTATATTTCTTTATATTATACTTCATTTACAATATGCCTACTTTTTCATGAATTTTATTCAAGTTCTTTTTTGGTTTGGCCGACTGTAGATTCATTATGTGGTTAGACAAGTTTTCGTCTAAATTATTTATGAATTAAGTGGAGTGGTGGCCTCTCTGGTACCTCTGCTTTGACTTCAGATAAAGTTTCAAATAGCATAACCTGTTGATATAAGTGTCTGGGTCAGCACTGCATCGACCTTTCCCGACATTAACTTCTAAAACATTTTGATTGTTTATTAATCCATCATGTTAAATTATGAAAAGCTTTTTTAAAGTCAATATATGTAATACAGTATATGCTCCACAGTAATCAAATATACATGCTGTGTTTGAATGAGTAAAAGTAATTAGTAACTTCTCTTCTCCTTTTGGTAGACATTTATTTAAAATTATTTTATAAGGTTGGGGAGCATGCACTGGTACAACACGTTGCTGCACCCACCACATGAAGAAACAGCTTGGGATCCTGGTTAGCAGTCCCCCAGGCAGACACACGTTCTAGTCCCACCCTCTGGAAATGTCCATCTCTCTGCCGCAGCCAAGTGTTATGTGGGCGTCCTCTTGGCCTGATCCAACTACTCCAATCCTCAACAATAAGTATCCTGAGAGCCGGATCACCCTTGGGGAATCACTCCACATGACTGTAGTACCGTAATTGACGCTCCCTCACAATGCAGGTAAATTACCTCATTCAGAACCGTTCATTCAACACAAAGTCAAACCAGCAGTATCTAAGGATTCTCCGAAGAGACACAGTACCGAAGGAGTCCAGTCTTCATCTCATGTCACTGGATAGTGTCCATGTATCGCAACCATATAGCAAGACAGGATGCACCATAACTCTAAAGACTTGGACCTTGGTCTTTTTGCAAAGATATTGATAGTGCAAACTCCCCTTTCCAGCAACCTTATAATCCCCTATGCTCTCCCCATCCGTCTACTGACTTCATAGGAAGAGTCACCAGAGACATGAATGTTGTCGCTGCCAAGGTAAGTAAACTTCTCCACAAGGTCGACACACTCTACACAGACTGACACACTGCTGATGGCTGTGCCCAAGAGGTCATTAAGGCCTGGCTGTTGGTTTTTATCCAGGACACTCGCAAGCCCAGACACACAGACTCCTCACTCGCAGCATTGTCGGCAAAGTCAAGATCAGTGAATCTCTTTTCACCAACAGATGCCCCATAGCCTCTGGACCCCATGACCCTGCCCAACACTCAGTCCATGCAAGCATTGAACAGAGTAGGAGTAAGAACACACCCCTGACGAACCCCAGAATAAACTGGGAAAAACACAGAGATTCTGCCTCCACGCTAGACAACAGTCACAGTACAGAACTTTTAAGACATTGTTCAACATTGCTTGCTACCTCCTAAAACTCCAGCATACAGTATTTGTTAACATAATTTGCTTTGTGCTATCTTTATTAGATGGTATAATTGGTTCTGTTAATATGGAAAATGTTAAGATAAATAGCTTATAGGTACTAGGTTTAACACATTCTCGATCATGGGAAAATATTTAGTAATTTTTAGGAATTTTCCTTTTATTTAGTGATATATAAAAAACACTCATGTTGAAGATTTATTTCAGTGGTAGCTTGCTTAAATGCTCTTGGATAAGTGCTTTTTGGTACTGTTATTGTTTTTTAATCCCAGTTGCACTTTGCTATCTCTGATCTCGACAATGCTTAGTAATTCTTTATTAGTCCCTGTAACTGCTGGTCTCTTCACAGCTGTACAGCTGTTTCCTCTTCTGGATATTTTGTTTCCCCCTTAAAGATTTTAACATTATTCAACTATTATTTTATTTCTAATATATTGAAATAATTGAAACAACTCCTTTAGGGTTGTGTTTTGCTTTAACATCTATATTCTTAACTGTTTGCTTTTTGACAAACTTTTCTTTGTCTACCTAAACCTTATCCCAGTTTTTGTTTCTCCTTGCTTATATTCCCTAGTTAGCACTAGGAGTTTTTATTTGTTTGTGTTACAAAACTGCTTTTTATTTATTGTTTCCTGTCTTATCTAATTAGGAGAATCTCTTAGGTGTCTTTATTGTTTTAGATTTTGGGTACGATATTGGTCTGAATTATATATAGTTTTATATATACCCCGTTACATTAGGTTTGCCTAGTTTATTTTTGAAAGGTCAATGTTTCCGTTTACGATAAAATACCCATCTAAACGTTTTTTTAATATTATTATGTAAAAGCTGTTAAATTAAGAAAAGATTACCACTCTCAATTCAGCACACCCAGTTTCTGTTTGGTCCCATTAGGCTTACATAGATGTATTTAAGTGTTCAATTTAACTTTTAAGTAATTAATTTCATACAGGTAGCTTTACTGTGTTGACACTACTGTAGCACACTACTAGTGTCATGCCTCAATTCTTGCAGTTGACTAAGTCGTCTCATCTACTATGACCTGCTTATACATTATGAATTTATATTTGCCAGTTACCCTAATAAGCACATTTTTGGATCTAAGAAGAAAGCGGACAAAATTCACATGTATACAGGGACAATGTTGTGACAGTGCCTGAGTTGAACTTTGAAACTGAAAATCAACTGTACTTAGCAATATGGAACTATGACACTTTGGTCACAGCATTTTTATTTGGTGTTCATTATTAAAGGAGTAACATTGATGTTAAATATTATTTTGTGTACCCAGAAGTCACATAAGTGGTGTGGAATTTACATTTTTCCCCATGTCTGCATTGTTTTTTCTCTTTATATGACACAGTTTTATCTCTACATATCGAAAATGTGCAAGTTAGGTTTGTTGAAAATTTCTGTGTGAGTGAGAGTGATGTATGAGTGAATATGTTATGTTTTAGCCAGGATTTTATCCTTGACCCATGTAAATCATTATTTTTAAGTGTTATTTTTATGTTTTGTTAGATATTATTTTGTATCCAATGTTGTTATTCATGGGTTTTATCATTATTTGTTGAGTATAATTTTGTTTAATTGTTCTGCTTTTAATAGATTTAGTTATGTGTCTTGTCCACTTAAAATAGTATTTCAGGGAATGAGGAAACCATGACATCGCCCTCAGTCTTTATATTCAGTTGGAGAAGAAGAGAACCTCAAAGGTTCAAATTGTGTTAGATTGCTAGGATCTTTATGTAGGTATTGTTGGGATTTTTTGCTTTCGTCTTGGATTTTGCTCTCAAATCTTGTAAATGCCAGAAGTAATTCCACTTTGTTGGGCCCTTGAGCAAGGTCCTTTACCTTCAATTGCTCTGTCTTGGGTATGACGTTAACCTGCATCCAGCCCTGCAAGCAGGTCCTCCAACTTGCTGGGAAAACTCAGGAGTTGGTGGCATGACTGGCACTCCAGCCACTGTAAAAAACCTCACACTGTTCCACTTCATTTGAACTAGTGTGGAGCACAGCTTTGCAGCCATTGCACAGCAGCACTCGGGTCCTAATTTGGGATCCTGAGGTGATTCGTCATGTGGTGGGTGTGGCAATGCGCTCCCAATCTTTTTTGCTTATTATCTGACCTTTCTTTGTTTTTTTCATTTATTATTTTTGAATAAATTCCTTATAAAGATTTTTCATTGACCTTGTCTTCTCAAGGCACAGGTATTATGGATTACTCTCTTGAAGACGATGTTTGTAATTTTGGGTCATTTAAATTATATTTGAAACAAGTAGTGTCATTTTGGGCCATGGAGCCGGCCAGCCTGTTGAGGTTAGGGTCAGGCTGCCTGAGACGAGGACTATTTTGGTGCAGACTAGTGTGGTTCTGTATATTTTATGGCCTGTACCCCTTTTTAACATCTTGTGTCATGAATTTCACAACAGAATATACTTAGGAATGGACTAACACACCATCAAGGGTCCGTTCTTGCCTTATATTTGATTCTGCTCTAACCCCATGACTGTATTAAAAAGGCTTTACATACATTAACGCATGGATTTGATGTATGTATTGCACCCAGCAGATAGCGGGCTCTATCACTTACTGTAACTGGTGTACATGCTGCATATAACACGTTCTAAGAAGTGAACTGTAATTCTATAGCAGGGTTGTTCATTTTGCAGGTTAATAGCAGGATGGGTAAGCTCAGAGTCATTACTTTATACCTAGAAGTGAGATATAGTAAACGTGGAGTCATCCTGTTAAAATAAAAACAGATTAGATAGTTTAATTCTGTCACTTGTTGGGTTGAGTTCAAGGGGTAGTTTAGTTTTGTGTGGCTTTAAGGTTTCATCATGCCCTACACTCAAAAGTGCCATGTAAGCTGTATGGTTATTTTATATTTTGTACCTAATGCTCAGTCATAAGCTGCTTAAGTTTGTTGTAGGTTTTATTCTTTGAGACCTGATTATTTTCAAAGTGATCAGTTGATCACATCAACTTTTGTGGTAAGCATGCTTTTACAATGTGTTTGCTAGTAATGGTCTTCTTTGCTCATGTAGTTTAACTTTTGATGCAGCATCAGTCATGCTGTATACATACCTTCAGGTAAAAAAGGTGTGTCAGAGTACCAGATATGCTATTAAGTTTTGTAGGGTTCATGACAGGTAAGTCTTACATAATATACTGTAATAGCCTTCCTCTGATATTTTGAATGTCTTTTCTTTTTGTTCAGTACAGTGGAAACATACTTGACAATCTCAAGAATATGATATGCCAGGGTTTATTTTATTTGTATGATGCTTTACTCAGTATGACATGTTAAACAAAATAAAGTCAATATTACAGTATAAAATGTCCCTTTACGATATGGCTCTAGTCTCTCATTTGGCCAACATCCTGTCATTTTGATAGAAAGCATAGACACGTTTACAGTAAAGTATATTTGGATCAAATGCTCCTGTAAATAAATGCAAAATTATTAAAGCTGTATTTATATTATGACTTTGTTTATATCCATCTTCCTTCTCTATCTACTTAGAGATTCTTATTAATTGGCTTAAAAGAAATTAAACCTGACCTGGTCCAATCTGCTCAAAGGCCAAATTGAACTTGATCAAATTTGATCTTAATGTGCAACACTGACTTACAACAGAATTTGATATTTATTTGACATAGACTATACTTTTCCAAACTTAAATTATCCAGTTTTGTTGCTCCATTGCAGCCTGTTCCTGTTTGTATCTAATATGAATGAACTTGGAGAGGTCTTCTGCCACTTCAGCCTCTGTGCTTCAAGTTCTAGCATATTGTATAGTCAGAGATACCATTTTGTACACTACTATTGTAAACAGTTGGTGTTTGAGTATTTTTTTCCTTTCTGTTATCTCAAACAAGTTCAGTACTTACTGTACCTCTGACACTTTGTCATTACCAAGGTGTTTTCGCCCATGAAACTGTTGTTCACTAGATGTTTTCATTTATTGCAAAATTCTTTATAAACTCTAGTGCCTGTAGTATATAATAATCCCAGGAGGTCAGTTCTTTCTGAGATACTGGAAGTCATACCACACTCAAAGTGGATTACATCACATAATTACTAATTTAATGTTTGATTGATCAAAAACCCATAAACCTCTTGACAGTGTTGAAATTTTGTATATATTTTGTTGTACCCACATGATTTTCTCTAGGTTGTATGCATTAATGAGCGGGTGAAATTACTAAAGTGGCCACTGAGAGTATGTGAAAGGGTACAGTTTGTACAGGTGGCATTTATCCCTCATATTGCTGATTCACCTTGGAGCATTTGAAGACACAGTACTGTAATACTTCTTCAACACGGATTACTGATAACATCAGACTGATGTGTTTGTTTAACACTAGTAAAAATATCTAAAGTATATTGATCAAGATCTGTTCTGAATGAGAACCTTTATCCTAAACAAATCAAGAGATTTTTTTGCAGATGAGGTTAAAATATCACTGAAGGTACCATGCACTAGTTGTTAAGTGTTGAATTTGTGACTGTGAAAAGAGCATATAAAGAATATGAAGGAGCCTGAGAAAGTGTGTCACTATGTTATATGATACTGCCAGGTGCCAGAAATTATAATTAGAAGAAACGTTGACTTTTAAAAGTAGAATTTGACTGCTTTGTGCGTTTGCTGCATAATGGTAGTATGATGTTAAGTGGATTTTTGTCATGATATACTCCAAATGAAACACCTCCCATATTTAATGATACTGTTTTCCAATGAAAGGAAATACTCCTGGATATTTAATAGGTGGTGTTTGGGGCATAATGATATGTATACATTTTAAATTGTAATCATAATTCTTTTCTGTATTACCTGTAATTTGGATAGCTTTTATTAAAGTTAAATTATATGTAGTTGGCAGCACAGTTGTGTAATGATAAGCACTGGTGCTTAATGAAACCAGTGTCTTAGATCTGAATTCTGTAACTAGTTGTTGTCTGTGTAGGGGTGGGATATTTCCATTGGCCCTAAGATACAATATAATAGCAATAGTTGGTTCATAGTACAGTAATATTTTGATTTTTTTTTTTTTTTTTACATTTTGTCATATATTAGGTATTGTGGTTCAATCTTTTGCTTTCCAGTTTATGTCCATTTTTAAAGTGGAAATCATATTCTATAGGGAAAAATCTTGATTTGTTACACCTCACCATATGAGAGAAATTCTTGACTCAGTCCATCCCACTCAGTTTTATTTTTTTAATAATGTTAATGGGTTTCAAGTCTGTCAGCATTCTCCATGGTAAGAGTGGAAATATTTAGTTACTGAACATGGAACACCCTCACATTGGTACATATCCTGTCCTTAAAACTTTTGAGTTTTTGTCAGATGAGGCTTTATGTCTGCAGTAATACAATTAATCAATAACAAGCGAAGTACAGTGCATCATTGGAATAGCAGACTATAATTGGGAGAAATGGTTAATTCAGAAATCCATAATTTCCTAAATTTCATATTTTACTATAATGGTATGCATGCATATTTATATGCACAAGTATTCTGTACGTGAACACAAAGCTATATATGAAATGTACATATACTTTGTACTTTGTTACTGAAACCAACTTTTTTAGAAACCTCTTTAATATTTTAGGCTTACCTTTAAACTATTAAATTTTTGTACTGTGCTTCACTGCATCTTTGTCACTTTTCTTCAGTTGTTTAGGAGACACGATTAATCAAAAGCAATGAGCGTCATGAGACCTAAGCAATTTCAAGGAATGCTTTGCAGACTTTGGCAGAGGTTGGTACTGTACCAGGGTCAAGGGCGATTAGGGATGCTCCGATCAGGTTTTTCACGGCTGATATCAATCACCAATTTTCATGTTACTTGATTGGACGATTCCTATTTTATTTAATTTATTCCTTTAAAACACTTTTTATACTAAGCTCCTGCATAACCAGATGCATAGAAGCCTTAAGTCCTATATTTAAGTGTATTTTTATAATTAAGATATGTAGACCCCAGATGTTAATTGTTCATTTTTGTTAACAAAATGAAATTCTGCGGGCTTATTGTTCAGTGACCATAAAATAGTAAAATAAGTAAAATTTTCTTAAAATGCATACTTTGACTAATAAAATTGTACAGAAATCCATAATACATATGGCATAAAAGAGTATAAAATGTTTCTCATTATTACAAGCTGTCATATTGTTTCATTTTTTCTGTAATGTACCTATCTGAAGCAAGGCTTAATTAAAAAAAGGTAATTTTCACCATTCCTCTAACAAGAAAAATATGTATATGTTTTTACACAATCAGTTAATTGATACTTACAGGTTTTCTTCTTCTTCTTTTGGCTGCTCCCATTAGGGGTCGCCACAGCGGATCATCTTGTCCGCATATTGATTTGGCAAAATTTTACATCAGATGCCCTTCCTGACGCAACCCTCCCCATTTATTCGAGCTTGGGACCAGCACAAAGAAACACACAGGTTTGTGCATCCCCTGTGGCTGTGTTGATACTTACAGGTTTTAATCATTTTAAAACATTAATTGCACTACAGCTTTTTGCTGTTAATATTTACCTTTTCTATTTTTATATAGTTTTTTTACCTCCAGTGTATCAAAAGAGACATTAGTAGTTCTTGAGGTATAATTCTAAAATATGGATTATAATTTTAATTATGTAGTGCTTGTTTCTTACACAGTACAAATCTTAAAAAGAGTCTTATTGTTTAGTAAGCACCAGTTTCAAATTAATATTATCTCTCTATATATAAAAGAAAATCCTGCAATGGAAAGCAAATGGAAGGCTACGATACGTGATAATCTCGAAAGACATTTTAAAGACCCGCGAGACCAAGGAGACTTGCCACGGTGCGTCTTGCAGGGACCGTAAACATGAGACTTGGTGCCAAGAGATTGTCCCAGGGCCGTAGCAAAAAGGACAGCGGCTGTACAGGCTTTAAAAAGATCGAAGGGCAGCGCGACAGCAGCTACCCCAACCGAACGAGAGCAGCGTTATACATCCTGCAAGAAAGAATTCAACCACGCCCGGGGCCAGAAATAAAAGACAGGTATTGCTTTTACAACGTCACACAAGACCAGGCAGTGAGCCATCATTTAAAACAAGTCAACAGACCTCTAAGCTAGCAGTTGTTGGATTGCTTTTGGCAGGCAAGCATCATGTGCTCCGAGCTCTTAAAACAACGACATGCGACAGGCAGAAGAGGCAGCTAGCAAGCAGCAAAAAGACAGCAAATGATCCAAAGGCATATCCTTGGCGTACGTTCAACCCTTCACAACATGAGCGGGGCAGGAAATAAAGAAACAAGTATTGTTTTTGCAAAAGTTTTTAAAGTAAAAGTGAAAATAATGCATATGTAACAATTCACAAGAAAATAACAATCTCTTTAAATTGTAGATTGCCTGCCTAAGGTAAAGTCATTCCTGATGAATAGGGACGTGGGAATGAGGGGTCCTTTCATCGGATTAGCGCTATTTCAGACGTGGAATGGCAAAATGGGGGAGGCAGCTTGATGAATGAGGTCTCCAGGACTAAAAACAAATCCAAATCATATTATGTGATATCATCTATTGTGAAATTCTACTCCGTACTTCTAGAATTTTTATTTTTATACTGTATTGAGGAAAGGGGTCTCTCTTTGAACTGCCTTTCCCTAGGTTTCTTCCATTTTTTCCCTACAAGGGTTTTTTTGGGAGTTTTTTCTGGTCTTCTTAGAGGGTCAAGGCTGGGGGGCTGTCAAGAGGCAGGGCCTGTTAAAGCCCATTGCGACACTTCTTGTGTGATTTTGGGCTATACAGTGATCCCTCGCTATATCGCGCTTCGCCTTTCGCAGCATCACTCCATCGCGGATTTTATATGTAAGCATATTTAAATATATATCGCGGATTTTTTGCTGGTTCGCGGATTTCTGCGGACAATGGGTCTTTTAATTTCTGGTACATGCTTCCTCAGTTGGTTTGCCCAGTTGATTTCATACAAGGGACGCTATTGGCAGATGGCTGAGAAGCTACCCAACTTACTTTCTCTCTCTCTTGCGCTGACTTTCTCTGATCCTGACGTAGGGGGTGTGAGCAAGGGGGCTGTTCGCACACCTAGACGATAGGGACGCTCGTCTAAAAATGCTGAAAGATTATCTTCACATTGCTACTTTCTGTGTGCAGCTGCTTCGTGAAGCGACATGCTGCACGGTGCTTCGCATACTTAAAAGCTCAAAGGGCACATATTGATTTTTGACTTTGTTTTTCTCTGTCTCTCTCTCTCTCTCTCTCTCCCTGCTCCTGACGCAGGGGGTGTGAGCTGCCGCCTTCAACAGCTTTGTACCGGCGGTGCTTCGCATACTTAAAAGCCAAACAGCCCTATTGATTTGTTTGCTTTCCTCTCTGTTTCCTTTGAAGAGGAAGATATGTTTGCATTCTTTTAATTGTGAGACAGAACTGTCATCTCTGTCTTGTCATGGAGCACAGTTTAAACTTTTGAAAAAGAGACAAATGTTTGTTTGCAGTGTTTGAATAACGTTCCTGTCTCTCTACAACCTCCTGTGTTTCTGCGCAAATCTGTGACCCAAGCATGACAATATAAAAATAACCATATAAACACATGGTTTCTACTTCGCGGATTTTCTTATTTCGCAGGTGGCTCTGGAATGCAACCCCCGCAATGGAGGAGGGATTACTGTACAAAAAATAAATTGTATTGTATATCCGGTAAACCAAACACAGGGGTTGGCGAGCAAAGCGAGCAGGGGGCAGAGCCCCCTAGTAGGATAAAATTAAGGTGTGAATTCCTTAAAGTAGCTTTTCTTATCGTTTGTCTGTTTGTAAAGGATGACTTCTCTACTTTTTTCATTTTATTACTCCACTTTAACATAAAAGCTAATATACCAATCATCTCTTGTTCATTGATGAAACAATCCTCCACTCTCTGCTGTTTGTTTACTTTACACCATAGGAAGTGTGCTTTAAAAGGAAAAAAAAAAGGATGTGCGCTTGCTCAACTACCATATTAGCTTGTGTAAAGGAGCACTGCAACTAATTTACTATAAAGCTTATAGTACTAGGGTGTTGTACCATGTTAGCCATTATGAATGTAGAGAAAAGCCAAGCAAAGTGACACCTTTTATTGGCTGACTAAAAAGATTACAATATGCAGGTTTTCGAATCAACTCAGGCCCTTCAGGTCCCTGAAGAGGGGGCCTATAAAGCTTAGAAAAGCAGACCCCCGTGACCCTGTGTTAGGATATAGCAGGTTGGATAATGACTGACTGGCTTAGAAAAGCAGGGGCTGAAAATATCAGTTTTTGTTGATCAGCCTTTTACCGATCACCGATTGAGTCTTGTTTTTAGTGAAAATCAACCGATTCTGATCAGTGACTGATCGATCGGAGCAACCCTAGTTTTACTGTGGCTGGCTGATTTATATTCACGGTTTGTTAGATCTATATGCATTGACTCTTCTCAAGGTGTCATTTGTAAATGATTGTTATTGCACAGGCATGTGCATTTATATGTAAGTATATGGTTAAACATTTGTAATGTTTTAATGCCAATTTTGTGTGCTTTACTGTTTTTTTATTTTCTTCTTTAATATTTTTTTTTAATTGTTCCTGTTACATTGTGTAAAAAAAGCAGCCTGTTGGTGATTGACCGGTAACTTTAGGTCACCAATGGTCAAAAGTGTGCTCTGTGCAATACGTCTTTATCCACATTTCAGTGCTGTATTTTGTGCATTTTAATTTTGCAAAACGTGCTCCTTTTCCTCAGAGGTGGTTCTCTTTTAGCACAGCAACATAGTGCTTCAAATTAAGATAGAATAAACAATAATAAATGTTGTTATAAGTATTCAGCCAAGTCACCCATGCAGCAATTTAATGAACATGACATAAGAATTGCTATCAGTGCAAAAGCAGCCTGTTCTGTTTGATAGGAGTGTTTAAATCCCTTACTTTGGGATACAGGACTTGGCTATATTCCTAGTTCCGGGTTTTATTCTAATATATGTGTTTGTATAATGCAGATGTGTTTTTAGTTATCTTTATGGTCTATTTAGTTTTTTATGATAGTTAATATTATAGTGTTGGAGAAATATTGTTTGTATTGTATGTACTCCTGTCATTGCTTTCTTCAGGGATTTTTATGTTAACATTTTTTGTTTGGGTTTTAAGAAATCTGAGCACCTCCCACTCCAGTGCACAGCTTATTGATCTTCGTTTATGGCTGTATTAGCTCCATTGACTCTTGACATGAACATTATTTCTGCCCAGTCTCACTAAATCAGTTACCTAGTTTTCTGTGTACTTAGGTGTGTTCTTGTGTAGTTCATTTTTTAGTGCTGCTTTGTTTACACTTGATGTTATAATCACCTAGAAGTGAGGATACTGGTTTTAAAGACAGCTGTCTAGTAGGACCTGTGTGGATCTGGACATTAAATATATGGATTTATAACCCAATCACTATATCCCATAGTCTTTCTGTTTGTATTGTTAAACCATGATAAAATTGGTCAATGTAATACCTCACACTATAAACAAAATAATAGATTAAGGCAGGCAGTATGGTGTAGTGGAAGGTTCAAATTTTGACACTGACACTGTGTGACCAAGAGCAAGTCACTTCACTGACTTTGTTCCAATTGGAAAAATAAAAGAAATGTAACCAGTTGTTTCCCAAATATTGTAAGTCATTTTGGATAAAGACATCAACCAAATCAAGTGTATATACTAAACACTGTGAAATAAATAGCCTCGACACACAAAAAAGGTTTGGGGCAGCCACCCGTATAGCTTGAAGCCTGGCTGCAAAAAGGCAAAAAAGTAGTACAGATGTGTACAGAGTTGAGTCCAAAACAGAACTAAGGTTACAGCAGAAGTTGTCTCAAGCAGGCAGGTGGAAGTGACGTCCTTGGGGCCGGAACTGGAAATCACATCATCGGGCCTGAATCAGGCAGAATTTCCCGTGTCCGGTCTGCCGAGATAAAAGAGGAAGGTTTAATGCACCTCACCACCCCCTAGCCTGGTGTGGAATTACCTTACTTTGGTCCATTTAACTGCCTCCCATGCACCTGTCTGTGACAATACAGTAATCCCTCGCTATATCGTGCTTCGCCTTTCGCGGCTTCACTCCATCGCGGATTTTATATGTAAGCATATTTAAATATATATCGCGGATTTTTTGCTGGTTCGTGGATTTCTGCGGACAATGGGTCTTTTAATTTCTGGTACATGCTTCCTCAGTTGGTTTGACCAGTTGATTTCATACAAGGGACGCTATTGGCAGATGGCTGAGAAGCTACCCGGCTTACTTTTCTGTCTCTCTTGCACTGACTTTCTCTGATCCTGACGTAGGGGGATTGAGCAGGGAGGCTGTTCGCACACCTAGACGATAAGGACGCTCGTCTAAAACTGCTGAAAGATTATCTTCACGTTGCTGTCTTTTGTGCAGCTGCTTCCTGAAACGATATGCTGCACGGTGCTTCACATACTTAAAAGCTCGAAGGGCACGTATTGATTTTTGATTGAAAAACAAACTCTGTCTCTCTCTCTCTCTCTCCCTGCTCCTGACGGAGGGGGTGTGAGCTGCCACCTTCAATAGCTTTGTGCCGCGGTGCTTCGCATACTTAAAAGCAAACAGCCCTATTGATTTGTTTGCTTTCCTCTGTCTTTCTGACAGACTCTGCTCCTGACGCGCACTCCTTTGAAGAGGAAAATATGTTTGCATTCTTTTAATTGTGAGACGGAACTGTCATCTCTGTCTTGTCATGGAGCACAGTTTAAACTTTTGAAAAAGAGACAAATGTTTGTTTGCAGTGTTTGAATAACGTTCCTGTCTCTCTACAACCTCCTGTGTTTCTGCGCAAATCTGTGACCCAAGCATGACAATATAAAAATAACCATATAAACATATGGTTTCTACTTCGCGGATTTTCTTATTTCGCGGGTGGCTCTGGAACGCAACCCCCGCGATGGAGGAGGGATTACTGTACTAAAGTGTGTCCATCAGGGGAATCTTGGTCATTTTGGATTAGTGATGCGTTCCAAAGAGGAAGTGTGAATGTGAGACACACAAGGAGTAGAAAAGGTATAGCACACTAAGATAGTCGTCTTCAAAGACAGAAAGTATCAAACTGAACACAACAACAGAAAGGCACCTCAAAAATAATGACAGAATCTGGGAGCAGGCTTTACGGGAACATGCTTAAGAAAAAGAGCAATGTTCAAGAGAGTTTCAGACACGTGGATACTAAGCAAAGGCACTGAAGGTACATGTATGTAGTGTAAGAGATAGCAAATATTTTTTACTTATTCTATTACCTGTCTTTGACAGGCAGCATGACTAGTAAGTAATTCATTTAGATATGCCAGAGAGGATGCTGTTTAAATGTTTGATTTTGCATTTTGCAAAAGGTGAATGTTGTCACTTGTACATTAGTTTTACAAACTAGGCATGGGGTGATCTGGTGGTGCAGTGATAAACATTGCTGTCTCACAGATTCAGGGAGACACGAGTCTGATTTTTGATGTTTGATTCTTCATTTTCGTAAAGACTTCCACTTCAGCTACTAGTTGTAGATTCACATGACTTTGTGTAAAGAAGTACTTCCTGCGTGTTTTCCTCATGCCCACACGCTTTTTTTCTATATAGTTTATTTTCTTCCCCCCTCCAAAAGATGTCTAGTGCATGTTACGTTTATTGGACACTCTGAAATGGCCCTTATAAGTTAGTGGTGTTATAAATATGTCTGCTGGGTGTGCCTGGCAACTGTAGTGTGTTCCATCAATTGATATCCTGTTTTGTACTTGGTGCTGCAGGGATAAACATTAGCTTTTGTTTTTCTAATCTAAAGATTTTTTTAGAATATTTAATGAGGTACATGTGAGAAGTATTAACACTACAGTTTTTTTGGTTCTCATTTAGATATACAGTATTATCAGATATAAAATGAGAAAAGAAGATCAAAAAATGTGCCTTTATGAGTATGATTTCTTTTTTTATTACTTTTAGAATGAGGGCTTACTGTCAAAAAAAGAGTTAATGATCTTTAGAATAGGCCAGGAAACATTCTTGATAACTCAGCAAGTCTCATTTTGCCTTTTGATCGCTTTGAGGTTACTAAAGCTGTACTGTTTAAGATATCTCAGCTCCAAAAAGTAAAAGCAGAAAGTTTGGCCTTTGCTTTGCCTACTTTTCAACTTGTACTTGACACAGACAAACGTCACCCTATGAATAATGTTATATACTCCGTATCTGATTGCTAAATGGGAACAAACAAGGTTATTCTTTGACATCTTTAAATTACACTGGAAAAATAATATTTCATAATAAATAAAATTTATTATTAAATATTATTTTCCAGTGGTAATACTCAAATTATTTCAGTAGCATGTTTTTTTCAGAGAGTTTATTTTATTGTTTGTGAACTAAAGTTTAAGTATGTATAAGGGCCAAAATATAAAAAATGTGTGGAGTAATTTAAAAACTTTTTTTATGTGAGAATTCAAATGCAAACTGCTTTCCAGAATAAAAATCTTCTGAAAAAAAGAAAAACTACTGATTACTCAAAACCTATGCTGTGGTATTGTTTCACATTAACAAGTTAACAACAACAACAATATTTATTTATATAGCACATTTTCATACAAATAATGTAGCTCATAGTGCTTTACATGATGAAGAAAGAGAAAACAAGACAAAATAAGAATTAAAATAAGAGAACACCAATTAACATAGAATAAAAGTAAAGTCCAATGGCCAGGGAGGACAGAAAAAACTCAGTACCAAGGACCTGCATGGCAACAATGTTAATGTCCATCCATCCATCCATCCACGCGGGGTCTGCTGGAGCCAATCCCAGCCAACACAAGGAGCAAGGCAGGAACAAACCCCAGGCAGGGCGCCAGCCCACTGCAGGGCACACACACACACACCAAGCACACACTAGGGACAATTTAGGACTGCCAATGCACCTACCCTGCATGTCTTTGGACTATGGCAGGAAACCCACGCAGAACATGAGAACATGCAAACTCCATGCAGGGAGGACCTGGGAAGCGAAGCCATGTCTATATGTGCGAGACAGCAGCTCTACCATTGCGCCACCGTGCCCCCCCAGTATGTTAATGTCTTTCAGTAAATATATAATTTACAGGGTAACTTAAGGTTGCCCACTTGCAGTGTATCTTCACTGTCATGAGACTGTATAACTGACTGGTAACTGCAGCACTCTGCTTTACATTGGATAAGCATTGCATACATATTATCTAATTAAACAAGATCTGGTAAAGGCTAGACATAATAGCTGAATAGCAGGAAGAAATACGGAGGTCTGTAGGACCAAATATAAAACATAGTTACATTTAATCTTTTATAACAGCAACAAAAAAGTAAATATGTCCAAGAAAATCACAAAATGTTTCATATGAACCCATATAATGAGTCAGTTTTCAGAAAAAAAACAAACTAAGCATAGTGATGGTAATTTAAATAATATTAATGTTGCTGAAATAATTGAATATACCATACATCAGGAGCCTCAGATAGGACAAGGACATTAATTCACTGTCACATACTGTACGTGTGTGTACATACAGTATACTTGATAAATTATTTTTGTTGTTAGTTATTCTGGTTTTAACATCAAACCTTTATTTCACCAATTTTTATTAACTAATATTTTGAGGAGCCTAGAAACAAAAAAGAAATTTTGATCACATTTTAATAAGTGAAACAGTTTGCTATTCAGTATTAAGCATCGTTTCCCAGCTTATTTTACTCCCACTTTTTGTAGAGGTATTTGTATAAAACAGCAAAATATCCGTGCTTATATCAACAATACTATAGAAGTTAATATTCTGAGCCGTGAGTACAAGTAACGATTAAAAGCTTTTTAGTTAATGATAGCAGTTTTGTGACCACAATTTAAACATTTATTGATTTCAATTTGACATGATTTGACACAAAAAACTGAAAGTATAAAAAAAAAAAATTATTACATATACTATATATCCTTAAACCAACTTAATTGAATTCAGAGTTGGTGTGCAAGGCAGTGACCAACTCAGAACAGGTTGTTAGTCCATCTCGTGGACCATCCGTACACATACCCTCATTCACACTGTGACCATTTAGAAATGCTAGTTAACCTAAGTTTTATGTCATTACACATGTGGAATCCTTTTTTCTTTTTGAGTAGGAGATGAAGGCTGAGCTAATTTGTTTAGATTAATTGTGAGGCGTACTCTTTATACTGTTGTATTCGCTGTGTTAATATTATGTTGTAACATTTTATTCAAAAAAAAAATTGAGGAAAATCGAGCATTTGGAAAAGAAACTCATGCAGACATGATCAAGCTTGGGTTTCAAACTTATAAGGCTAAATTTGTGAGGCAGCAGTGTTAACTACAGTGCCACCTGTCTGGCAAATTATAACATATAAAGTTTTAATTAAGACAGTCCATAAAACCTTATCAATATAATTCAGTTATGGGCAGCAGTAGTCTATATAAATAGCTGTTCATTTAGTCTTTTGTCCTAAGGATGAACAAAATCCACATGGCTCTCCTTCACTTCATATTACCCAGGCACCAACCAAAAACCAAAATGTTAATATAATGGATTTAGTAAAATAAGATAGCACATGCAAAAGATGGCCAAGTGGAGTACAGTAGTACAACACAAACAGG
The DNA here is from genome assembly GCF_900747795.2 of Erpetoichthys calabaricus. Lineage (NCBI taxonomy): Eukaryota > Metazoa > Chordata > Cladistia > Polypteriformes > Polypteridae > Erpetoichthys > Erpetoichthys calabaricus. Next base: position 214,929,858 of record NC_041395.2, read on the forward strand.
AAGAAAGACAGTAGACACCAAACTAAGAAGAAAGCCCTTGTTTACCCTTTAGGGGTGACTGCCCACTTACCCAGTTCAGTTTCACACAAGTAGCCCTGAAAACACCTCTGCCTCCTCCTCTCCCAGCTTTAGTCTGTTTTCTACCCTACAGTGTTGCACTTGCCCTGGATTAACCCGCACTCCAAGACTATAATATACGTACCTCCTAAAGGTGAGTTTTCTTTATATTTGTAGCCCTTCATAGGAAAACTCTGGAGAGAGGATTACTTATGTACAATCTTGTGACCTAGAGCTGCATCTACCAGTCCAGGATTAACCTGCACATCTGAACATCAGCTGTCATTTAGGGAGCAAACAATACCTAGGTAGTGTGCTCTCCCATATGTACAGCAGGGGTCCAACAAATACTGCTGGAGACCCAACAGTCCAAACATTATTAAATTGTTTGTCATTACCACTTTAAGTGGGATGAGGATTGTGGATATTTCTCTACATGTGTGGATACTTCTCAACACATGTTAATTTGCAAATCTTAACAGCATGGTTTGAGTAAATATGGTAGTGCACATGAGTATGACTTGTGATGGATGACTGTCCTGTTCAAACTACAAGCTCCCATGACAAGCGTAATGGATAAAACAGCATAGTGTTAGTAAATACAGGAGTGTACATGAGTATAAATTGTGATGGATGACTGTCCTGTTTCACACTATGTGCTCCCATGACAGTGTAATGGATAAGTGTAACAGATAAAATGAGTTTTTCAAATGTGACATCTTTTTGCTATTACCTGTGACAGTGAAATGATCCAGGAAACACACTTTACATTTGGAGATGCATTTTTTTACAATATGATACTTGTGGACAGAAAGTTAAGCCACCTGATGTTTTTTTTTTGTTTTTTTTTTTATAATACCAGAAGAAATTAAAAGGTTACTTGAAGACAGCAAAGTACACTGTTTTTTAGTTATGACCTCATTTGAACACTAGTAAACCATTTCTTGTGTAAATGAAGATCTGAGAGTCCCTTGAAGCCTCCCTTCCCCCACCAGAAATAAACAGCACCATTATTTCTGTAGCTGGGAAATGCTTTGCCAAGCCTCTTCCTTTTTTGTATGTCTGGAATCTGTCGGGTGAATTGCCTTTTTCGCCCATTTAGAAAGCTGTGTCCTAAGCAGTGTTAATTATTGCCACATTCCTTTAAGTGTAGGTCATGCAGTCCTGTTCAGCTTAACCCTTCTCACTCTACAGAGACTGTGAAGGACAGTCTTCTTTTGTAGTAGCTTACTATGTTGTACATTTTCTTGAGTAGCATAGATGGCACGCCTCTGCTATGACAACAAACTTTATCAAGAACAGACTACTCTGGATACATCATTTTTGGTTTATACCCAATACTGTGAATTATGAAATACATCTCTTTAATGGCTACTGGAATTTGCCTTCACATTTTCAAAATGAAAGTTTTACAACCTGTAAACTAAATGTCTAGCAGTGACATTACATCTCCTTCTCTGTTCTGTAGGTTCAGTTATCCTCAATATGTTCCCATACTTTGGATCTGTAAAATAAAGCCTGTGAAATAGTTCACATTATTGAATTAATTAATTTGTGTATGTATGTATTTGATTTCAGCTAAAACATCTTAACCAATTTCAGTGGTACTGTTTATTAAAAATGGTTTGCAGTTTGTTCATTGCCTTAACCACTTAACCACACTACCTCTTCATACAAAACCACATCACACCATATACATTCTTATTATGGCTTTCTAGTTTTAGCTTAGAAAATGTTTTTTATGACTGTTACACTAAGGACCCTTTATTTCTTTCACAGCATTTTGAAGGCAGGCCACTGTCAAGTCTTTGTCCTCTGTTATTAGGTTAATGGGAATCGGCAAATTGTTTGCTTCCAGTAAGAAATGGGAACATCCAGAACACCATGGTGTATAGTATTATTTCATTCTGTTTACAGGTAAAACACCAAATGCTGCAACCTTTATTTTCCATGCTTTAGAATGAACTTGCTTTTCAAATCTCAAAACCTCTTTTTACATGGAAGATATTAATGCCATTCTGAAACCAGTTTGTAATCATACCAATATTGGAAAGACTCCCTTTTTTCTAGTGGTGATTTTTAATGTGAAAATGTATTAATGTACGATTTGATTTAAAGTTTTAACATCATAACTCTTAATATGTTTTCCCAAGGTCAATACCTCATTCTCATTTTAATGCATATGGATTAGTTTTGTAATATATTGGTTATCATATTTGCTTTAGGGGGATGCTATGAATAGCAGTGATTTTGATTCCCAACTCATACTCGTGTTACTGGGATATGCTTTGGTTTCTTAAAAACCCAGAATTGGACTGAACATCTTAAGGAAATGGATGATTAAACTTTAATTTTCTACTACTGTAATACAGACATGTGCAGTCACATTAGGCAACTTTTCCAGCAATTTTCAGACTTAGCCTTCCAATTACATAATCTTAGCCAGTCGGAGTGCATGTGGCATACCTATTGCCTGAGACCAAGTAGTGTGTGACTGGCTAAAATAGAAAGAAACAGGTTTGATTTTTTTGAGGGGGTGGGCTGTGTATACAAAGTTAGTAGGAAAGCTGACAAATAATGAATGCTTATCCGGAATTCAATGCATAGAATGTAGTGATGTGGAATAATGAACATGCATGTTTTGGACCTTTCAAACAAAAGAGAGATTTGTCTTTCTGATGTCTCATGTTTTACCTATTAAAACAGAATGGAAAAAGAAAAAAGGGCCAAGAATGCGGCTCAACTCACTGTAGTCATTACCCCTTCGCACAGCAGAGGAAAAGTGTCGACTCCATCAGTCAACACGAGGATTTTGGACCTTACAAAAAAACAGGCTTCTCTGTCTGGTGTTTCTGAATTTAACTACCATGACAAAATGGAAAAACAAAAAAAGGAGCAGAGAGTGCCGCTGAACCCCATGCAGCTAACCCTTCGTACAGAGTAGCACTGGCTCCGTCAGTGAGCATGCTATTAGCTGTCAAAAAAAAAGGGTCAGTAACAGCCATATTTGAAAGTTTAACTCAGTCAGTAAAGTAAACATGCCCAACAACTTTCAGTTCAACAAATCTAACATGTTCCATAACAAAAAGTCGAAAATATGACATTGACTTTACAGCTCCATTTGGGTCCAGCTATTTGGCCATATGTCACATTGGCCATATGTCGGTCACATAGTATACATGTCTTTGCAGTTGAGCCTCTGTGGGTCTAGTGTGGGTCACTGACATGCATACTTTAACTGCTGGTACCGACCAGCACACACCAATCTTTGAGTCTTAACCATGTAAAGCAGTGTTTCTGAACGACTGGGTTGCAGGTTGCTCTCATTAGTCCGTAAGAGGGTTGCAGTGGGTTGCCTAAGCAATTGCTGTCACTGTGTGATATATTTACCCATTTCTATGTGAGCTTGTTTCACCAAGGGGGGGCAGTTTGTAATTGGTGCTAGTGTGTTATCAATGGAGTTAAAAAGACAAAACTGGGTTTCTGGACCTTAAAGGTTGAGAAACACTGGTTTAAGGGAGGGTGGTGTTTGCTGATTACATAAAAATTAGCTATATGGAGCACGCTAATCAAAAGAATCCTTAAAGGCCCCTTCAAGAGTCTGAAAACAAGAGACCCCTGTGAAATAATAAAAATAATAATTATAACAAAAGATGTATTACTACAGTTAGTTTTAGCAATTTATAGAATATTATTACCTTATTGGTTTCCTATGGTCCTTGGCCGTAAGTTTGAATGGCCTTAAATCAGAGTATTTATGTTTGATCTAAACTTTCAAGATTTATAGGAGTTTTATGAAAGTGCGATCATTAATATACACAATAGATGCATTTGTGCTCAATACAAATAATATAAGTTTTGCAGTAGTTGAAAAATGTAAGTTGTTTTTGCACACTTTGCAATCATGAACTATTAAAATAGTTCAGAAAATGAATGGATGGCAGTAGAGAGAGTACTTGACCCAATATCTGACTAAATGTTAAATCTATATCTGATCCAAACATAGCTTTGGGGAACTGTACCTTTATTCACTATATATATTTCTGAGTATAAACCAAGAGATGAAAAAGAACAGATAATTTAAAGAGGAAGTCGGTTGCAATTAAGAATGAATCACTCATTATAAAATGATTGAAATTAAAACTAGCAACCATAAATTATCTCTACCCGCTGATGCTGGGAATCACCCTTCTAAATGACAGCCAGCATGAATGTAGAACAGTTTACTCCTGTAATACAACATTTTTGAGATTTTTTTGCTGCTAATAGAACAGTATTAAAGAGTAAAAATAGTTTACATAGAGTTTGAAACAAAAAATTGTAAGCCATTATTGGACAAATAAAAAAATGACATAGAGAATGCTCCTTGTGGGTGAAGTCATCAATGAAATGCCCTAGAGGTCCATTTGAGCACTGTTAGTATTTAATAATTTATCTATTTATCCATCCATTTTCTATACCTGTTTTATCCTGAGTATGGTAACAGAAAAGCTAGAGCCTAACACAGCAAGCATAGGGTGAAAGGCAGTAACATTCCCTTGACATGACACCAGTCCATCATGGGGTATTAATTAACTGGAATTGCAATCAAAGTTTTTTCCTCCCTTAAAAGGTGACTCTGGTACAGATTGCCCAATCTAGACAGATAATCGTCTGAATATTTAAAAAGCTCTGCATAACATTGTGAAACAACTTTGCTTTTGTACTTTGCCAAACAAACTAAATTGAAGCCATACATTCGTAATGTAGTACAGATGTTATTTCATGTTTTTATCTAATACGCCTTCTTTAATTTGATACTGTTGCATATGTATTGAACTTTATTAAAAATTTTAATTGCCATTTCTTTGTAATATTACTTTGTGTCTGCTGTATCATTTATAATGTTTTTGAATAAGTGGGACTAACAATGGATGTTTCTCATAATACTTTGAGGTACTGTATATTGAAAATTAATTGAAAAAAGTTGAATTAAATAATCCCCTCTGATTGCTCAGTGCCAGGCCTGTGTGTTTAAAGATGTACAGGGAGATGCCTCTTTGTCTGGAGTATATTTACTTTGTCTTTACAGTGCTGTCAAAATAAAATCTTCGTTTTAAGCACTTATGTAACTACTACGTTAAATAGTAGTAGTAGATAAACATAACCAAAAACTGCAATGGCTGGAGAAGCCTCAGTTGTTTAGTGGCCTGGTTTACTATATAGCGGGGTGTCCACAGCTGAAGTAAGGTCATCTGACATTTTGAGAGATAGTGGAAACATGCACCAAATAGGAGTAGCATTTTGTCATCTGCTTTTTGAACACTGAAATGATGTGAAACCTATTGAAATTATCAGTGAGTAAAGGTTCACAATAGAGCTGTCTTGTTGCAACATGACAAGGCTTTGCCACAAACTCCATGTTCAATGGTTGCAACCATCAATGACCTGCACTTTGAATTTCTTCCACATCCACTATACGTGCCCAGTGGGGGCTGGTTGGTCTTGGCCTTGGAACCCCTGCAGATTTTTTTTTTTCTCAGCCTAGCTAGAGTTTTTGTTTTTTCTGTCTCCAGCCAGCCATCTGAACCTATCACCACACTCATCCTTAGAGACTTAAATCATAACACTGTATATAAGGACGCTACTGTTGTACTTGATATTTATCTGTTTTAAAGATGGTTTAGATTATTTTGTCTTTTTTTTTTCTTTGTTACTTATTCTTTAATATTATTGTCTAATCTTATTTGTTTCTCTTTTCTTGTCACTTTCTTTTTGACATCTTGTAAACCACTTTGAGCTACATTGTTTGGAGGAATGGGTAGAATGTCTAACAACCAGGTACAGAAGATGGTGCATGAGTAGCTGAGCACAAGATCAAAAGACTTTTTTTTCTAGAGGAATCTGTGCACTTTGTAAGTGCTGGAAAACTTGTATTGAACACCATGGAGAGTACATAGAAAAAATGATCAAACTGTATGAAACCTTCGCTACTATAAATTATGAAAGCAATATTCAAATTCCAACTGTTCTAGGTCAACTGCATTCTAAAATGGATTATTCCATAGACAGGTGATACCTGATAGTGTCATTTGGATAGACAAGTTCTTGAAGAAGGCCTTTCTAATGTGAGAGTGCATCCATTTTGAGAAAGTGCCACCACAGATAATGAAGAAAAAGAAAATTGAAAATATTTAGTAGTGGCAAAACAAAAGCTAATAGAAATTAATATGAGAGCAATATAAAATAAACTTGTCAGCAGCTCTGAGTATGCTCTTTGAAAATAATGAGAATTCATCTTTAATTTAAACATCAAGACCCTTTGAGCTTCTATAATGTTGATTGGTACATAATTCCATAGTGTGGGTGTTCTTCCTATGCTGCTTTTATTTTCCTCCTAATTTTAAAGAAGATTGTATCTTGAGATCACAAAGTACACTCTAGAGTGTAGGCACTAATAAGTTCTGAAAGATAAGGGAGAGGCTAAACTATTTGCATTTTATATGTAAGGAGGTGTATTTATTTACATGTGCAGAGAAATTCGGCACGATAAACAAGAATATATTAAATGTTATTGTCAAAAAGATCATATAAACTATTTTCCATTTTCTAAATAAATAAATTTGTTGCATACTGACTAGCACATTCAAATACGAATATCACTGTACTCTGCACATATTTTATAATATACAAAATATATACATGTACACACCTATTTGTTTATACTGTATGTGTTCAAGGAGTGGTCATAGTGTTTGCTGTGTTCTGTCTATTCCATACTATCATAGACACATTTTAACTGCCTTTCAGTCATTATTAAGTTTCTTTCAATAACAGAAAAGTAGTGCACTCTAACCTTTGTAATGTTCATTCATTTCATTCAGGTAGATCTGCCAAAATTTGCTAACACCATCCAGTTACTCAAATAGGTGCAATGTTAAAATAAAATGTTTATTATTTAATAATATCTATATTTCACCGACAGTACATGCCCATGTAATAAGCCTTAAACTTTAAACTGTGACTTTCATCCATCAAGATATGCAGTGGACACTAATTTGTTGTTTTCTCCATGCTCATCTGGCCACTGTCCATCTGTTTGACAATCCGATTTTTCATTCCTTTCTACTATTTTGTTTTATTGTTCTCCTGAGCTACACATATGATTATTGAATTATCAATTTATGCAGTTACATTACTATGTGTTTTACTAAATACATAATAAATATACCCCTTAGATAGAGATTACAGACTTATAATTGATGACAACCTTTTATAAGCAGTACACTCCAGTAGTAAGGTTAAACAAAAAAACTCAATTAGAGTTTTGCCGTTTCTTTGTTTACTGACTGGTGAACTCATCTAAGGTGAAACTGGGATTCAGCAGTAAAAACAGGAAAAGCTTTGTGGTAAATTTTGCTTTTTTTTTAAATAAATTTGTTTGATATGCAGGGGATTGATGTATGAATAAGGATACCTTGTGAATGTCCTTTGTCCAGTCCTGATTCCTTGCTTTGGGCCATTGTCATCCTGAACTGACTTAACAGGGCATGATAATGGATTGATAGATTGTTAGCAGTGGACGTCTATGTCTATAAATAAATAGTGTGGAAAGCAGCCCGGACACAGACAGGCGGACAGCAATGGTTCACCCAACACACGTTTATTATACACTAGCAAAATACCCGCGCTTCGCAGCGGAGAAGTAGTGTGTTAAAGAGGTTATGAAAAAAAAAGGAAACATTTTAAAAATAACGTAACATGATTGTCAATGTAATTGTGTTGTCATTGTTATGAGTGTTGCTGTGTTTTATATATATAAAATACACACACACACATATAAACATATATATACATATACATATACACATATATATACATATCTACATATATATATATATATATATATATATATATACATATACACATCCACATATCAACATATATATATACACATATATACACACACACACGCTTTATGGGTGATGATTGTTTTACTCTTTTTATCTTTATTTTATTTTATTGTAGAATCAACTCCTATCTGCGCACAGCCGGGCAGCCGTGGGCGGATGCGTATGGTGTATTCACTCCATGTTATCGTGCATTGCACTGTCAGTGGTATTTTGATAAAAGAATTTGAACAACATATAAGAAGCGTATAAATTATTAAACAGTAAAACATTAACATTTAAGAAGTAAAGTTACATTAAGTACTACTGCAGTGCCTTCGGGTATACCTCATTTTTTGTTTGCCCATTACATGCTTAAATGTATACATTTTTTGGTGCACCTACCGGAGAACACGCGACATATAACCGAGCGTGGGAGAAGCATGGATTTTAAACACGCGTTGAGTTCATCTGCTGGTCTCCCTCGTGGAATAACTGGTAATGTTTGACTAAAATCTACAGCGAGTAAAACGACATTACCTCCTATTTTTTTTTTTACGATCTCTGAGATGTTGCTTTTTTCGGTTCAAGGCTTCATAAGCTCTTTTATGTTGTATGGTGTACTTATCCCAAACCATCATCTTTGAATGTTGCAAGACTTTCGCCTTGTATGTAGATCGGGGTAATTACATTCATTGCATTCCTAGTCTGAATCACAATCTGATTGTATGGGTGGTTACCTGGCACTGTAGGGTTGCCACCCGTCCTTTAAAATACGGAATCGTGGCGCGTTTGAGAATGAAATTGCGCGTCCCGTTTTGAATCAATACTGGACGGGATTTATCCCGTATTTTTTTTATCATTTTTTTTTTAAAGCAGCGTCTCATGCAAATCATCCCACACGCATTTTATGAAGATGCCTCCTTTCCTACTTTTGATTGGGTAATACTTGATGTCATCGTTAGTTTGATTGGTGTTTTTAACTGTCCAGTGAGGAGGGCGTGTCTTTTAAGTACAGTCTGCAAAGTGTTGGCACTGAGATGTGGCGTCAGCGCCATAGTTGAAGCCCCTAACGTTGCGGTCAGCAAGTCGGCTAACATCCGCCATGTGCCGTCTTTCAGTTGCGAGAAGCAGATCATAGAATGGTTGAAACTGTTGCCCCTAACGTTGCGCCACGGCGTGTGGTTCGTTTATACCTCGTGTCTTCTCATTAAACTTTTATCTCGCGAATATGTTATTGCAATCCGCAGCGGGAGCGTTTCTATAAACTTAATTTAAAGTTACGTTTTACACCGTGCTTTGTTTCCCTTATGAACATGCTTGTATGCTTAACTCGCTCCGTTCTCAATTGTTTAATTAATTTTTTGCTCTTCGCTGTTTGCGGCTGTTCCTCCATTTCCCCCTACTTCGTTCTTTTATCTCGCGAATATGTTATTGCAATCCTTAACGGGAGCGTTTCAATAAACTGATTGAAAATAGTTTTGCATTTACCTTTTTAGTAAAAGGCGAGCTTTTAAGCCTGAGAAATCACCCCGTAAATGCACACGTTTAATTGCACATGTGTTAATATGTATGGTTACACGGTATTAAAAGACAGTGAACAACGTCAGTTACCTTTGTTCCCGCGTTTGATAAAAGGTGAGCTTTTAAGCCTGAGAAATCACCCCGTAAATGCACACGTTTAATTGCACATGTGTTAATATGTATGCTTACACAGTATTAAAAGACAGTCAAAAATTAACGTCATTTACCTTCGTTCCCGCGTGTGACTCGTGCTGTAAATCTCTTCCTTGTTTTTAGTTCACGTGATTACGTAGGAGGCGTGATGACGCGATACATGACTCCGCCTCCTCCATTACAGTGTATGGACAAAAAATATGTTCCAGTTATGTCCATTACGCTTTGAATTTCGAAATGAAACCTGGCTAACTTTTGTAAGTAAGCTGTAAGGAATGAGCCTGCCAAATTTCAGCCTTCCACCTACACGGGAAGTTGGAGAATTAGTGATGAGTCAGTCAGTGAGTGAGTCAGTCAGTGAGGGCTTTGCCTTTTATTATTATAGATACTATTATTTACAGTGAAGCACAAAAGCCCCCAAAAAGTCCAGGCCTCTTTATAATGCCTCTTTGTCTTCAGGCCGCCTCCTTGCCTGTCCTTCTCCACTCCCGACTCAAGCCATCGAACGGAGGGAGGTGGCCCCTTTTATCCCCACCCGGATGTGCTCCAGGTGCCTCTCGATTAGCTTCCGCCGGCACTCCCCAGTGTCGCAGAAGTACCGGCTGCGCCCCCAGAAGCACTCTGGGTGTTCCTGGTCTTCTTCCCCCCAGCTCTTCCAGGTGTGACGGAAGTGCTGAGGGCCAGGGTTCTACAGGCATTGGGGTGCCCCCTGGCGGTGACCACGGGCCCCTATAGGGTTGAGCTTCCAAGCTCAGTTCCCGTGGTTCCCAAAGCAACCAGGGCGGTTGCCCCCTTGTGGTCTGGAGGAGGCGTGAGCCCTCCTCCGGTCCTCCCGGGTGTCCGGGCTGGGTACCACCCCCAACCGCTTGCCACAATAGCATATAATCCTTAAAATTGTGAATGGCTAAAGAACCATGTGTACCAGTTGTACATTACATTAATAATTCCTCATATTGTAAATCAAGACGTGTTTTTTAGGACAGTTTTTCACATTTCTTGATGCAATAGGTGGATATGTTTTGTCTCTGTGAGTATATGTAGTTTGCCAATAATTTTATTCAGGTTGAAAATACATTAAAGTTGTGTGACTGTATGTATGCATTCCTCTTTAAAGCTATAAGCATTAATTAGCAAACAAGTATGCCATAGAAACCCTTTGTTTTTTACTTTGTGCTTCCGAAATTGGTGGCCTTTGGGTAATTTCCTTTGGGATTAAGTGTAACTTTGAAAATCTTACAGCACAGCCTCCTGTAGGTTTTGAGGCATCTAAATAGCACAGAATTTGTAATGTAAATATTCGCATGAGCTGAATGGTATGGTTAAAAGCTTTGCATATATGCTATAAATGCCAGAGGTCTCATATTTGTTTAAGCTACAGTGTGAAAGAATATTCACAGAGGAATAATTGTGTGTCTTTTCATATTTATTAATATAAACTGAAACTCTCTTTGGTGTTTCAAGTGCTTCTTTATGGCATTATATTTTATATGGATAGATGTTGTCTAGACCTAAAAACTCTTGTGCTACTTTGAAGACTTTCCTAATCAAATTTTTTTAAATATTTGTCCTGCCGTTTTTACTCAGTATTAAGCGAAATTTGTTTTTGTAGCTTATTGCAATTTTTTATTCTTCACTTTTAATGAAATATAAATATGATGTTAATATCCAAAAGCTAAATATTTATTTATTAGTCTGCACCTTCCCAGTGTTTTTCAGCTGGCTACAGATGGATTGGTTCAGGAACAAATGTCCAAAGACTTGATGGAAATTCTGTAGAACTGCAGTAACACCTTAATATTATTAACTCGCGAAATACAGTGTCTTACCAGCTCATGTTGTTATCTTCTTTGCATGCTGTTTACAATGGTATAACTGGTGTAGTTAGCAATGTAGACGCGATTAGAAATGTTTTAAGTTAACTTTTTAAGACTGTATTGAGCATTTTTATTATTTCTCTTACACCTTGTAGTTAGATGAAGCATTTTACATATGTGTTGTCACTGTGTACTCATCTTGAGAAAAGTTTTAATTGAATTCTGGACCGCAATCACATAACAATGAATCTTGTAGGCTTAAATTACAGAATGTTAATATTCTGAGCAGGGGTAGTTCCATTGAATTGTCAGTGATTAAGTGATTTCACAGTTGTGCTGCTTTCCCAAATGATTTTATAGATTTAGCATTATTACTAAACTAAATCCTTTTCTCTCTTAGCCCTCAAATACCAACACCAGTACACTACTTCACAGTGAAGACAGTTTTATTTATTGAGAAGGTAGTGACACAGTTTCACAGGAAAAGGAGGAGGAGAAAATGAATTCAGTTCCCTTGACCTTGGTTCCCTTGGTCATCCATTGAGTGGTTTTAAAAGTTGAAAGGTTCCTGCGAGTTATGTAGGCTAACCTCAAACCATATGCCTTAATGCAGAGTTTAGGATGTCTTACTCTGATGTGATTAGTAGTGCAGAATTTGACTATTTCAGTGTTTGGTTTTTTTTTTTGGTTAAAAATGTTCTTGGTTAGTCACCCAGAAGTGACACTTTATAGTGCTGCTATACAAGGGGTGACCATTAATCCCTGTCAGGAATAAACAGTGTGTGAAATCGCTGATATGTGGCTATAATTTTGGGTTCAAATCTTCACTCAAAAAAACAAGATGCATATGATTGGGGACACTTGTAAGTAAAACAGAAAAGTCTTTTAGACTGCCACACACTAGGGTACATGTGTGAGCATAAAGTGTTACAGGGCTTTATTTTTTAACAAATTTTATTGATAACACTCCTTCATGTTAAAAGGCACAAAGGTTTGTATTTTAGATAATAATGTGCTGTATGACACATGATATAAAATTTTAAATATATACTTTTATTTTTGTTTCAATTGATTGTCAAAACCTAATGAAAAAGTATACAATATATATAGGTTTACAGAAAACACTGTAAATGGCTTTACAGCAACTCCTGTTTGGCTCATTAGTCGTTTTTTTTTTACAATGCACAATTTTTGTTTTTTTACTTCCCTGTCAAGATTTAACACTTTTTGCCCATACATGATCAGCATGAAAGTAGGATTAAATGAAATACTCTGTTATATTTCTTGGGGAAAGATAAATTGAAAATGACACTTGCAGTACAGAGGAAATGGCAAACACAGTGTTGTGAGGTGCTTATTGCACCTCCTGTGTTGGCTGTCTGACACTAAAGTTTTTCAAGGGCCTGTATTCTCTTCTTTTCCACTCAAGTGGCAGGTTTAGAGGTGCTCCTAAATTGATGGATGCTGCATTTAAGATTAGAAAAGCTGTTGGTACAAATTATTGTAAAAAAAAAGGTCTTTTTCAAAGGAAACATTGTACTTTTTAGGTAATGTAATGGTAATTTTGTGTTTGAAATATTTTAATATTTGTTTTCTGTTTTATTGTTTTTTGTTTCCATACTATTACTATACTTGAATTTTAGGCTTTGAGGAAACAAAAACTTGGCGTAGCTGTGGATATGATTTTCATTGTCATGTCCTGGATCTAATACTACATTGGGGTGAGCCCTTCCATAGTTTACCAGCATATTTATCCAAGTAACTCTTTTAATCTGTGGCTGTTCTATTTAGGGGTATATGTTCAATGACGTTCTCTGTTTTTGACATTTGTTGTACTGGTGATATCATATCTAGCTGAGTATGGGCTGTTGTGTTTGTGAGCATGTTTTCTTTTGCCTCAGATATAAAAAAAGAAGAGAACTAAACATTACACTCTTTTTGTTTAAAAAAAAACATATAATAATAATTTAAGAAGCAAAATAAGCTTGTACATATGAGAAAAAGAAGTGATGCCATTGTTGTTTTCATTAACTGGCTCACATTTGCAGAAGCAGTCTGCTTTTTTTCAGTATAATACTGAAGCTTTGGAAAACTGCCAAAGTTTTTAAAAACCACAAAGTACCTTTTCAGCTCTAGAGCAGAATAAAACTAACAAATTAAAACTATAGGTCCTAATTAGACTTTTATTTTATATGCTATATTTCACAGAGTACAGAATATCACAATGCATTGCAAAGTACATTAGAATACAGCACAAACCAAAGCAGGAATTATTAATTTACAATGATCACTTGAGCAGATACATTTTTTTAAATTATTTTTTAAAAATACGGCAGGTATATCTGTATTTGTATAACATGTTAAGGTAAGAAAGCAAACATTTATGTTTTGTTTTGGACCCTTTTGTCCTTGCTAGCTGAAATGCTAGTTTCCTATTGTCATGTGCACTACCTCTGATAACTATCAGTTTCTCTGCTCTCAAGAATTTGTATTTTTTGTGTATAATTGGATTGCATACTTATGGCAACACCTTGCTAGGTTGGAAGCATGAGCGCTGCTTCTTTGTGTTTCATAGTTTAACGTGGTTTCAAAAGTATAGAGTATGTTTAATCCCACATTATTAAACTGGATGGCTTGTTAAGTAATTGAATCCATAATCTGTGAAAAGCAGTAAGTAAGGCTGGGGTAGGATTGGGGTTCCCATATATTGCTGCTGATCTCTACTCTGACTACACTGGAGGAGGCTGGATGGCTTCTTTTTATGTCAGACCTGGGAGTACTTCCACTGCCAAGGCATAGCCCGATGGCAGCATTTCCTTGTCAAACGGAAGTCTCAAAAAACTGGGATCACGAATCCCTGCAGTACTGCTGATTCATGGCTCATTATGCCATGCATGTGACCGCATAGTTACCAAGGTCCTGGGATGCTGCCATCTGGTGCATTAGGGATGAACATATTCCAGTAAAGGCACCTTCCCCCATTGTTCCTTTGTTTTGGCCTCCTGTCTCAGTAAGAGTCTCATACCTTTCCCAGACAGAATGCCAGGGCTTTGCTTCCTCCTTTTCTCCTGAGCGAGATTCCGGATTATCCTGCCTGGCACTTTATCATGTGTGTGTAGTGTGCATATCTGCAATATACATAAAGAGAGAAACAAGAAGCAGGACCTAGAGTTGCATGGGTAAGTCATTTTAAGCTCTGGTCCATTTGTCTTCTCGTCTGTTCTGGTGTTTCACTTGCTCTGAGCTTCCATGTGTCACAGTTGTTCAAACTGTTTCTAAAGAGGTGAAATGTCAGGCGGGTTCTAATGCATTCACACTACATTATCTTTACAACCTATTCTGTTTTACAGTAAATTCAACTGAATCCTCTAGTGCAGGGGTCGGCAACCGGCGGCTTGCAAGCCACATGTGGCTCTTTGACCATGTGGCTGCGGCTCTTCTCAGAGGTCGGCAACTGGCGGCTTGCAAGCCACATGTGGCTCTTTGACCATGTGGCTGCGGCTCTTCTCAGAACAACAGACACAGTCACATTGTCATGTATCAACATATTATTTCATAGTAATTTTGTAAAGATAGTTTATTTATGGGTTAATATTATTCTTTTTTTATTTAGATGTTTCTTTAGCTATATGTGAATCATGCTGTTTGTCCCACGCATGGACTGCCTGAGATTACATTTCCAGTCAAATGATATGCTGTCCAGAGTTTTCTTCAGTGGATATATGCTTTAATGTTTATTGGGATTCTTAAATCTTTTAAATACACATTGTGGTAAATCACCACCCATTTCTCTTATTTACATATTTTAGCCAGCTGAGTTCAGAGTGGTGAGTACATTTTGCACTCTCATTCAGCACAGTTGCAGTAGTCATGAGTGAAGGGCAGATGACTGCAGAACCGAGCAAACATTACTCAAGAAAGGAGGGATGAGAGTGAAGACTTTCACTACAGAACTAAACAATGTTGTAATATTAGTCACCTTTGTACTGTTACGCGTCCAAGTGATTTAAGACTGAGATGCCAAACCACAAGATGGCAGCTAAGAAAAAACAGTGAAAACAGAAGATGAAAACCGTGAATTTAAAGCCAAATGGGAAGAAAATTATGGTTTTACACAAAACTATATGGGTCTTCCAAAATGCCTAATTTGAAATGAAAAGTTAAGGACTTGTTATAATGTGCATCATACAGACCAATTTAACTCCTGAATAATAATGTTAAGATACTCTCAAAAATTCTAGCTAGAAGGATGGAGAAAGTGCTGCCCTCGGTAATATCACAGGATCAAACTGGATTTATTAAAGGCCGACACCTATCTTCCAATCTCCGACGCTTGTTTAATGTTATATATTCACCAGCAAAATCAAACACTCCAGAGATATTACTATCATTGGACGCAGAAAAAGCATTTGATATGATTGAATGGAACTACCTTTTCACTGCATTGGAGAAATTTGGGTTTGGCCCGAATATTTGTGCATGGATCAAACTACTGTATACAAATCCAGAAGCTTCAGTTTGTATTAACAACATTTATTCAGACTACTTTAAGCTAGAACGTGGTACCAGACAAGGATGTCCCTTGTCACCACTGCTGTTTGCAACCGCCGAAATTCTTATCAGATAAAGGGGATTATCAGAGAAGGACTGGAACAAAAAATTTCTCTATATGCAGATGATATGGTTTTATATATATCAGACCCAGAAAACACTGTGCCTGCAGTTTTAATAGCACTCACAGAATTTCAAAAGATATCTGGTCTTAAAATTAATCTGAATAAAAGTATACTCTTTCCA
Organism: Erpetoichthys calabaricus; assembly: GCF_900747795.2. Classification (NCBI taxonomy): domain Eukaryota; kingdom Metazoa; phylum Chordata; class Cladistia; order Polypteriformes; family Polypteridae; genus Erpetoichthys; species Erpetoichthys calabaricus. Next base: position 214,946,071 of record NC_041395.2, read on the forward strand.
GTGAATTCACAAGCATATAATATTAGATTGGACACCCTACCTTTTACCATAGCAGATCAGTTTAAATACCTTGGGGTAAATATCACAAGTAAACACATAAAGCTCTTTATCAACAAAATTTTGCCGTCTGTATGGAAAAAATTAAGCAAGACTTGCATAGATGGTCAACCCTTCATCTCACTCTAGCCGGAAGAAGTAACATTGTTAAGATGAATATCCTTCCTAAACTTCTTTTTTATTTCAAAACATTCCAATATATATCAATAAATCATTTTTTAAGCAATAAGATTCAACAATAACCTCATTCATTTGGAACTCAAAACACCCACGTATCCGAAGAGTGACCCTACAAAGACCTCAGGCAAAAGGTGGCATGGCTTTACCTAATTTTCAGTTTTATTACTGGGCAGCAAACATACAAGCCATAAAAACCTGGACACAAAAAAATGAATATATACAGGCTTGGTTCACAATAAAAGTAAAATCCTGTAGTACAGTGATCCCTCGCTATATCGCGCTTCGCCTTTCGCGGCTTCACTCCATCGCGGATTTTATATGTAAGCATATTTAAATATATATCGCGGATTTTTCGCTGCTTCGCGGGTTTCTGCGGACAATGGGTCTTTTAATTTCTGGTACATGCTTCCTCAGTTGGTTTGCCCAGCTGATTTCATACAAGGGACGCTATTGGCAGATGGCTGAGAAGCTACCCAACTTACTTTCTCTCTATCTCTCTCTCTCTTGCGCTGACGTAGGGGGGTGTGAGCAGGGGGGCTGTGTGCAGCTGCTTCCTGAAGGACATGCTGCACGGAGCTTCGCATACTTAAAAGCTCAAAGGGCACGTATTGATTTTTGACTGTTTGTTTTTCTGTGGCTCTCTCTCTCTCTCTCTCTCTCTCTGCTCCTGACAGAGGGGGTGTGAGCTGCCGCCTTCAACAGCTTTGTACCGGCGGTGCTTCGCATACTTAAAAGCCAAAAAGCCCTATTGATTTTTTTTTTTGACTGCTTGCTTTGCACTCCTTTGAAAAGGAAGATATGTTTGCATTCTTTTAATTGTGAGACAGAACTGTCATCTCTGTCTTGTCATGGAGCACAGTTTAAACTTTTGAAAAAGAGACAAATGTTTGTTTGCAGTGTTTGAATAACGTTCCTGCCTCTCTACAACCTCCTGTGTTTCTGCGCAAATCTGTGACCCAAGCATGACAATATAAAAATAACCATATAAACATATGGTTTCTACTTCGCGGATTTTCCTATTTCGCGGGTGGCTCTGGAACGCAACCCCCGCGATGGAGGAGGGATTACTGTACTTCTTTATACTCCCTGCTCTGCGCTCCAATAAATGCAAGTTATCGCAAATATACTAATAACCCAATTGTGCTTTACTCACTCAGAATATGGAACCAACTTAGAAAGCATTTTAAGATGGAAAATCTTTTATCCGTGGCACCTCTGCAAGAGAACCACCTCTTTCAACCCTCACAAATATATCCAGTTTTTAATACCTGGAAAAGTTTTGGGATTAAAATGCTCAGAGATCTTTATATAGACAACATATTTGCATCTTTTGAACAATTACGTTACAAATTCAACTTCCCAGCTACACATTTCTTTCACTATCTTCAAATTAGAAATTTTGTTAAACAGAAACTGCCCGATTTTCCTCACCTCGTACCCTCCACCATGCTGGAAAAAATACTGCTCAATTTCGAGGAATTAAACACCATTTCCGCATTATATAAAATCTTATTAGAGTCCCTACCTTTCAAAGACCCAAGAGTACATTGGGAAGAAGATCTCTTAATCAATATATCAGAAAAGGAGTGGAAGGTAGCAAAGCAGAGAAGTCACTCGAGCTCCATATGCGCAAAGCATAGAATTATTCAACTAAAATGATATATCGAGCTCATCTGTCTCTCTTAAAACTGTCCAAAATGTTTCCAGGGCAAGATCCAACCTGCAAATGCTGCAACCAAGCTCTTGCCTCATTGGGTCACATGTTTTGGGCCTGCACCAAACTAACATCATTTTGGACCAAAATTTTTAAGTGCCTTTCAGACAGCCTTGGGGTCACAATCCCTCCTAACCCATTAACAGCTGTGTTCTGTGTTCTTCCAGACGGACTTGAAGTGGAGAAAGACAAGCAAACGGTGATTGCATGCACTACACTTTTGGCACACAGACTTATTTTGTTAAATTGGAAGAATCCTAACTCCCCTCTGATAAGTCAGTGGGAAACCGATGTTTTATATTATTTGAAATTGGAAAAAATCAAATTCTCAGTTAGAGGATCTGTACAGAATTTTTTCAAAACCTGGCAGGATCTAATCAATATTATTTTAGAATAAGAAGAAATAATTATTACCGCATTTATTTCCCTTCTCCATTTTTTATTTACCTATATATATTTCTTCCTTTCTTTTGTTTATTGTTGCCTTATTAAAAAGCCCTAAGCAATTCTCCTTTGGCTGAGCTCTCTTTCTCAGGGGTGGGGTTTGATTTGTCTTCAATTTTTTTTTTGTTATAAATTGATCTATTTGTTTGGAATGATTACAATAAAATTAATAAAAAAAATTTTTTTAAAAAATGAAATGAAAAGTTATCCAAGAACAAAAAATCTAATTTCGAACATCACTTTTTAACAAAGCAAGAAGTATTTGCAAAAAAAAAATTCTTTCAGAGAAGAAAGGAAAAAAGTGGTGACAGAAATTAAGCAAAAAATGTAACAATCAATGTTGATATGCAGCAACTGGATACAATTTCCAAGAAATGTGACTGCAGCAAGTTTTGCTGTTTCTTCTGAGATTGCAAAGCATGGAAAACCTTTCTTTGGATGGAGACTATGTAAAAAAGTGCTTTTAAAATCTGTCTGAACAACTCTACTCTGACTTCAGAAATAAAGAAGATATTAAAAAAAATTAAAGACACTCTACTATATGAAAAAACTGTTCACAACAGAAACATTAAGATGGGCAAGAATGAGACAGATCAACAGATTAATGATATAAAATTTTAAACAGTTTAGACTAGCTTCCACTTGCGATACTGCCACATTGAGAGCGATCATTGAACTAGTGGATGGGGTTTCACCCGTGGTTGGCTGAATTTAACCTGCATTGTTGCCACTGTGATTTGAGCACCAGTGTCAGTTTGCTTTTAGTGGGTTGGGGTTTCATCCAGGGTCAACCACCATGGCCCACTTACAATGCTGCCACGGCCCACAGGTTGGGAAGCACTGCCATAACCACTGTAAGCACTCGAAATAACAATTGAAGCTTTCACAAACTATAGGAAATCACAAACTTAGAGATGAATTTCCCCCTGGGATTAATAAAGTATCTATCTATCTATGAAAGGTTGCTGTGGAGGAAGACAGACAATGATGTGAACACCATTGATGAGGGATTTGTTGCTTTACAGCAATTTTGCAATCTCAAGACACAAATCAATCTCTGAGAACAATCTTTTTTTGGATAAATGATTTTTTCCTGTTGTTTGAGGCGTGTTTTAAATTAAACAGCACAGGCTCTATATTTTTTTAAATTTATAAAAATGATTCATTTTAAGTATGGAAGCATATTACAGCATGAACATTCATATTAAAAACAAATGAGAAATTATTGTTTAACTATATTGTGACAACATAAGTGTAGGTACTGTCTGCTGGCTGATTCTCAAACCTACACAAACTCTAATCTCTCTATTATAAAAAAAAACTTGGGACGAGACGAAACTTTTTTCCTGCAACGAGACGTGATCTTTTGAAGAGAGACAGAGAGATACTTTCATGTCCCGCGAGATGGTCACATCATACTTACAACCTTTGGAAGCAAGTCCTGTAATACACATTGTGATAAAAACACAGACCAGACATCATAAAAAAGCTTGGGGTAGACACCTGTATAATATTCCTGGCTGCAAAAGGTTTTTAAATTGACAGAGATGTTCGCAATACTGAGTCCAAAACAGAACTGATTTCTTGGTTGTAAGATGGCAGCTTTAAAGGGCCACATAGGAAGTGACGTCATCGAAGGGGACAGACCCGGAAGTGACATCATCAAACGACCCAGACCCAGAAGTGACATCTTCTGAGGGAATGGTCTGCAAGGAACTGAGAGAGACAGTTAGTGCACCTCACCGCCCCCTGGTCGGATGTGGTATTACCATTACTTAAGCCCTTCAGCTGCCTTCTACTCGCGTGTGTGTGACAATGCCCCCCCCCCCTTAGCCCAGACCCATCGGGTCGGGCGACCTGCACCAAGAGGTCATGAGCACGAGAAAGGGCGTCAGCGTTGGTATGGAGAGAGCCCTTATGATGAATGGGCGAAAACTTGTAAGGTTGTAGGTCAAGAAACCACCAGTGACCCATGGATTCGACTCCTTATGAAGGGCCATGCACTGTAAAGGAGCATGATCCAACATGAGAGTGAACTGTCGGCCCAAGAGGTAGTACCTCAACTGCGTAATAGCCCATTTAATCGCCAGGGCCTCCCTTTTCACTGCCGCATACCTGATCTCTCGATCCAGCAGTTTCCGGCTCAGGTACATGATGGGGTGTTCAACACCATTGACACTTTGGCTCAACACGGCACCGAGGCCTGTGTCCGAAGCGTCCTTCTGGAGAATGAACGGGAGAGAAAAATTAGGAGTGATTAATACTGGTGGTGAAGTAAGAGCCAGTTTTAAGTCACAGAACGCAGTTTCTGTCTTGTCAGTCCATACCACGTTGTTAGGAGCTCTTTTCTTCGTCAAATCAGTCAAGCGCACCGCTCTCTCAGAAAACCGAGGTACAAACCGGCAGTAGTATCTGGCTAATCCAAGAAATGCTTGGACTTGCTGCGTGATTCGCGGACGGGACCATTTCAAAATGGCATCTATCTTTGAACACTGTGGCTTCACGGTGCCCCAACCCACCAGGTAGCCCAAATATTTAGCTTCTTTCAGTCCAAAGAAACATTTCTTTGGATTGATTCAGAGCCCAGCTTCTCCTAGTGTCCGCAACACTGCTCTGACCTACTGTATGTGTTCCTTCCATGTGCTGGAATAGATGATGACATCATCCAGATAGGCAGCACTATATGCATTATGGGGATGGAGCACTTTGTCCACCAGATGCTGGAAAGTCGCAGGAGCCCCGTGTAACCCGAATGGAAGGACACAATACTCCCAGTGTCCGCTAGGGGTGCTAAACACCGACTTCACCTTTGCGGAATCCTTTAAAGGAATCTGCCAGTACTCCTTTGTCATGTCAAGAGGGTCAAGAACCTTGCTTGGCCCAGCCTTTCAAGGAGGTCGTCCACACGAGGCATGGGATAAGCATCAAATTGGGAAACTTGGTTAAGCCGACAGAAGTCATTGTAAAACCTCCAACTGCCTGTCAGGCTTACTAACCAAGACAATTGGACTGGATCAGGGACTAAAACTTTCCTCTTTCACTCCTAGTTCCAGCATTCGCTTGATTTCCAGCTCCATTTCTACTTTCTTTGCCTCCGGGAGTCTATGGGGGCGCTGTCGGACGATAACCCCAGGCTCGGTCAATATGTCATCTGCAATCAGAGAGGTCCTTCCAGGATTCTCACTCACCACCTCTGGAACAGACAGGATAGCTGACTCCAGCTCCCGTCTCTGTCTGAAAGTTAATTCCTCGACGAAATTAAGGGTGTCAATTAGAGCAAAGAATGAGTGTGGCTGAACGGAGGAGGGATCGGGATCCATGTCCTTCCATGGCTTCAGCAAGTTCATATGATAAATTTGCTCTCTTGGTCGACAATGGGGTTATTTTACCAAATAGTATAATGATATTTCCTCTCCTTAATTTCATAAGGGCCTTGCGAATGGACAAGTAATTTGGAATGGGAGGTGGGAACCAACACCATGACACGATCCCCCGGATGGAATTCTCAGAGCGTTGTGCCATGGTCATAATAATGGGCCTGTGCTGCTTGCGCCTCTTCCATATGACTTTTTAGAATAGTCATATGGAATTTTTCAAATCTATTGCATAATTGCGCGATATATTCTAATATACTTGTGAAGGGAAGAGCGTCTCCTTCCCAGCCTTGATTACGTATTTCTGAGGTTTAAACATAGCAAAGCCATGGTCAGTTTGAATGGGCTGCTTGAACAATGCCCGGGTCATCTGGACCAAATGTTTTAATTTTGTGACATGCTATACCAATTATTGTACCAGCATGCAAATTCTGAGCCTGCTCGGTAGTTTAGTTCTTGAGCTATGGACTTGTGAAATTTGATTAAAAAAAAATTAGGCTAAACAAAATTGACACCCGTCTCCCCTCGGTTAACTGACTATATCTTGGAAAGTATTGATCTTACGTCAAAAAAACGTTACAGGGTGTCTCGAGTAACAATGGTACACCTGGTAATTTTTCCAGAATTTGTGAATGGGCCTTTGGTTGATTTCACATGGATTGACCCTTTTATTTCTTTCATTTTTAGAACAGACCTGTTTCATGAAAATGCTTACTTCACTTATGTTTATACTGAATTTCAAGACCACTTCTGAAAAAATAAATTTGGATGTTCTGTCATTACAGGGATTGATTTTAAAGTAAAGACGGTGGAAGTTGATGGTAAAAAGATTAAACTCCAAGTTTGGTAAGTTTTCTGTCTGTCTGTCTGTCTTTTGTCTACATGTTGCCTTCTTTAGTCTTCCTTCATAGCTGTTCTTTTGTCCAACATTTGGAATAATTTCAGAGACTAAGGACCAGGTGACAAAACAAGTGTCTCTTTACCCAAATAAGGTTGTTTATGTATGCAAATGTTGTCAAATTATGTACTGTATATTAATATTGCATCATTATATTTGTAAGCCTGCCTAAATTCTGCTATCTTGTACTCAGTAAACTGTGCTATAAATGAATTAATTGAAAATAAATGGAGAAAACAACACAGAAAATTAATTGGCAAAAAGCCAGTTAAAACATCAGTACCACAGCGTAGAAAAGAATACCAGCCTTGTTGACGTAGTGCTGGTACTTCCCACCCATGTGTACAAAGGTGGTTAGTCTCCCATTCTTAAACACAATTCTTTTGTTCTTGTATCCACCTTATCTTATAAAAGCTGCAATCTTAGTATTTTTAATCTATAAATCTTCTGTTTGTTTCTTTGTAGCTTGGAGATTTTATAATAAAGGCACTTGTGTCATTTAGTCAAAAAAGAGTGCATATATACAAAACTTATTAATGCTTCTTGAAACCATCCATTTTATAAATCTGCATTTTATCATTATAGAGTTGCAGGTTCAGAAATGAATAAGTGGACAGTATTATAACTAATTAAAAGAATGTTCGTTTGGGTAGCAAAACCAGTTATCTATAAGAACTTTAAAAATAAGCATTAAATAAATCTGAGATCCAAGACATAACCTGATTGCAATGCATTTACAACATATTTATTGATAAACTGGACCTGGAGTAAAACAAAGACTATGATACATCAGATGACAAACTGAATGATTCTACTGTACATCTTACAAGTGTTCTGCATGGGACTAGTATTTTTATTAGTCACAGTCCCTCTGAGGGTCCCCATTCCTGACTTGTTTATTCTTGACAGGGACACTGCTGGTCAAGAACGATTTAAGACCATCACTACTGCCTATTACCGTGGTGCAATGGTGAGTCTTTATCATTGTTGTTATCCACATTTTTGCATTTCCTGTGTAGCTGCAGTATATAGAATAATTGTCAAAGCTATTTACCAGTTTCCTGAGTTGGCGACAGAGTTATGCTTGAGTAAAGTAGCATAAATACAGTTCTTTCCTGGGCAGAGCAGGGCACTGGGAAGGGATTTTTTTTAAGCTTAAAGTTGATTTAGATGTACAGAGTTTATGACCATACCAGAACTTCCTAGAGTCTTCATGGAGATTCAGAAAATATGCATATATGAACTTCAATGTTAACACAATCCTCATGTAAATGAATAGAATCATAGGAAGCAAATTTTATGTTAAAAGCTATTATGTCATAATTGTTTACATTTAATTAGTCACTTAGTATCCCACTTGCAGGACAGCATTGCTCACTCAATCTCATGTATGTGTTACTTGAATTAATTCTGTAAGTTTGCAAATAGGACATTAGTTTTTTTTTTGATGTTTTTATTGTATTTGGAAACAATTTGAGTCAAAAATAGCAAATGACATAATGAGAATAAAAGAAAGCTTTCCTCCACTCATTATTCTGAACAGAAGGCATATGGAGTGTTAAAGGAATCAACTAGCTAGAACTGAGAATGCCTTCTCCAAACCCACCCTCTGGGATCAACGCTGAAGTAAGTTAAGAATATACATATACCTATAACAGGGTTTATACAGGTACTGGAAAACCTGGAAAGTCATGAAAAATTAACAAGCCAAAGTCCAGTACTGAAAAGTCCTTGACATTCTAAAAAATTTGAAATGGTACTCAAAAGTCATGGAAAATATTAAAGTGAGTTAAAATAAAAACATATCATTAGGAACAAAATATTATATTTCACCAACACAAACCAAAACTCACCTAATTTCATATTTCATATCCTTGCACCGTAGTATTACATTGAGGCGTGAACTGATATGGCTATGTAGTAGCCATTAGCCAGGAAATCAAATTACTAGTGTTGTGCTAATATTTAATGTTAAATACAAGGTAAATTAAACTGTGTATGTTAAACATATCCTAGTGATTTAACAAGCAATCATAATTCCAAGAAATTGTGCTTTTAACTTGAAATGGTTTGAAATACTGATTAAAAAGATTGGGTTCAACAAGAAAAATCAAATACATATTTACCAGGGTGCCGTTACTGTATGAAGGAGCGTGACATTTGATAATATAGGTAAGTCCTCTTTGAAAAACCATATGAAACAAAGTAACATTTTGAACTAAAGAAGAACAAGGAATCCATTAATTCTGTTAAGAATTTTTCGGACCTTTGTGGGGCTATTGTCACATCTGACCTCTGCACCAGCTAGCTGTTTAAGTGCCAGTGTTTAGCATCTGCAGTAAGGTATGAAATGGAAGGAGAAAGTTCAGCAAAGCACAAGGAAGTTGTGAAGGTAAATGGTTAGCAATTTCGCTATAAACCTTGATTTCCAGTACCAGGTGCTGCAGCTGTGTATTGATGTTGCTTTTCTGGAAGTATAAAGGGAGTGAGAGAGAAACAGAGAAGTGGTGTCCTCTGATCCAAGATCAGACAGGAGAGACACACTGGCTTTGGGAGGGGGATAGGAGCCTCAGGTTTAATCGTCCGATTTTTTTCTCTATTATATATACAGTATTTTGAAAAAGTTTTAGGCAGATGTGAAAAAATGCTGTAAACAAAGAATGCTTTCAGAAATATAAATAATGATTGTTTATTGTTATCAATTTACAAAATGCAAAGTGAGCGAACAAAAGAAAAATCTAAATCAAATCAATATTTGGTGTTACTACCTTTTGCCTTCAAACCAGCATCAATTCTTATAGGTACACTTGCACAAAGTCAGGAATTTTGTAGGATTCTAGTCAGGTGTATGATCAACCAATTATACCAAACAGGTGCTAATGATCATCAATGTCACACGTAGGTTGAAACACAGTCATTAACTGAAACAGAAACAGCTGTGTAGGAGGCTTAAAACTGGGTGAGGAACAGCCAAACTCTGCTACCAAGGTGAGGTTGTGGAAGACAGTTTCATGTCATGGCAAGATTGAGCACAGCAACAAGACACAAGGTAGTTATACTGCATCAGCAAGGTCTCTCCTAGGCAAAGATTTCAAAGCAGACTGGGGTTTCAAGATGTGCTGTTCAAGCTCTTTTGAAGAAGCACAAAGAAACGGGCAACGTTGAGGATCGTAGACGCAGTGGTCGGCCAAGGAACCTTAGTGCAGCAGATGAAAGACACATAAAGCTTATTACCCTTTGAAATTGGAAGATATCCAGGACTGCCATCAGCTCAGAACTGGCAGAAACCAGTGGGACCCAGGTACACCCATCTACTGTCTGGAGAAATCTGGCCAGAAGTGGTCTTCATGGAAGAGTTGCAGCCAAAAAGCCATACCTCCGACGTGGAAACAAGGCCAAGCGACTCAAGTATGCACGAAAACATAGGAACTGGAGTGCAGAAAAATGGCAGCAGGTGCTCTGGACTGATGAGTCAAAATTTGAAATATTTGGCTGTAGCAGAAGGCAGTTTGTTCGTTGAAGGGCGGGAGAGCGGTACAATAATGAGTGTCTACAGGCAACAGTGAAGCATGGTGGAGGTTCCTTGAACGTTTGAGGCTGCATTTCTGCAAATGGAGTTGGAGATTTGGTCAGGATTAATGGTGTTCTCAATGCTGAGAAATACAGGCAGATATTTATCCATCATGCAATACCATCAGGGAGGCGTAGGATTGGCCCCAAATTTATTTTGCAGCAGGACAACGACCCCAAACATACAGGCAAAGTCATTAAGAAGTATCTTCAGCGTAAAGAAGAACAAGAAGCCCTGGAAGTGATGGTATGGCCCCCACAGAGCCCTGATCTCAACATCATCGAGTGTGTCTGGGATTACATGAAGAGACAGAAGGATGTGAGGAAGCCTACATCCACAGAAGATCTGTGGTTAGTTCTTCAAGATGTTTGGAACAACCTACCAGCCGAGTTCCTTCAAAAACTGTGTGCAAGTGTACCTTGAAGAATAGATGCTGTTTTGAAGGCAAAGGGTGGTCACACCAAATATTAATTTGATTTAGATTTCTCTTTTGTTCATTCACTGCATTTTGTTGATGAAAATAAATGATTAACACTTCCATTTTTGAAAGCATTCTTTGTTTACAGCATTTTTTCACACCTGCCTAAAACTTTTGCACAGTACTGTATATATATGACATAGCAGTAAGCCCCTGATACTTTTGTCCATCATATACAATATTGCCCCTAATCAATCTTCTTCTTCTTTCGGCTGCTCCTGTTAGGGGTTGCCACAGCAGATCATCATCTTTCATATTTTACTGTCCTCTGCATCTTGCTCTGTTACACCCATCACCTGCATGTCCTCTCTCACCACATCCATAAACCTTCGCCTAGGCCTTCCTCTTTTCCTCTTCCCTGGCAGCTCTATCCTTCGCATCCTTCTCCCAATATACCCAGCATCTCTCATCTGCACACGTCCAAACCAGCACAATCTCGCCTCTCTGACTTTGTCTCCCAACTGTCCAACTTGAGCTGACCCTGTAATGTACTCATTTCTAATCCTATCCATCCTCGTCACACCCAGTGCAAATCTTGGCATCTTTAACTCTGCTACCTCCAGCTCTGTCTCCTGTTTTCTGGTCAGTGCCACCGTCTCCAACCCATATAATATAGCTGGTCTCACTACCGTCCTGTAGACCTTCCCTTTCACTCTTGCTGATACCTGTCTGTCACTAATTACTCCTGACAGTCTTCTCCACCCATTCCACCTTGCCTGCACTCTTTTTCACTTCTCTTCCACAATCCCCATTACTGTGTACTGTTGATCCCAAGTATTTAAACTCATCCACCTTCATCAACTCTACTCCCTGCATCCTCACCATTCCACTGACCTTCCTCTCATTTACACACATGTATTCTGTCTTGTTCCTATTGACCTTCATTCCTCTCCTCTCTAGAGCATATCTCCACCTCTCCAGGGTCTCCTCAACCTGCTCCCTACTATCGCTACAGATCACAATGTCATCGGCAAACATCACAGTTCACGGGGACTCCTGTCTAATCTCATCTGTAAACCTGTCCATCACTATTGCAAATAAGAAAGGGCTCATAGCTGATCCCTGATGTAATCCCAGCTCCAACTTGAATGCATCCGTCACTCCTACTACAGACCTCACCACTGTCACACTTCCCTCGTATATATCCTGTACAAATCTTACGTACTTCTCTGCCACTCCCGACTTCCTCATATAATACCACAGCTCCTCTCGAGGCACCCTGTCCTATGCTTTCTCCATGTCCACAAAGGCGCAATGCAACTCCTTCTGGCCTTCTCTAAACTTCTCCATCAACATCCTCAGAGCAAACATTGCATCTGTGGTGCTCTTTCTTGGCATGAAACCATACTGCTACTCACTAATCATCACCTCACCTAACTCCGAAAAGAACTACTCTCCAACCCACAACCACTCTTTCATCACGCTACTTAAATAGCGCAATACCCCAGTCTCTGTCTTAGATTGTGGCGCTTTAATTTCTAATGGTGAAGGCAAAGAAGTTGTGTCATGATGTTTGAAACTACTGCTCCACATTCCTCATGTTAATACATCAGTGACACAGGGCACCGGTACTTAAAATATATACTTCAAGGATTGGTTTGGATATATATTTGTATCTGCAAACTTTAAAGGGGGACCACATACAACTGATGTAAAAGAAGAAAAAATACCGTACTTGAGGGAATAATGTAAACAAATTAAAATCTTGAACATCTAATAATGGTAATATGTACTCAGATTTCACATTTGTCTTACTGATTAATTCAAAAGATTGCATTTTCTTGTAAAATTGTACAGTGGAACCTCGGTTTGCGAGCATAATTCGTTCCAGAAACGTGCTCGCAGTCCAAAGCACTCAAATGTATATCAAAGTGAATTTCCCCATAAGAAATAATGGAAACTCAGATGATTCGTTCCACAACCCAAAACTATTCATATAAAAATGATTAATACAAAATATAAAGTACAAATACATAAAACAAATTAACCTGCACTTTACGTTTGAAAAGAATTATGGCTGGTGTGAGTGAGTTTCTAAACTCTTGTGGGATTCCACCCAATGGGACGACATGCGGAAGAGTGTCCCAAAGCAATCGCAGTTTCCCAGCGCTGTAGCAATTCACTGTAAATGCGAATCCGAAAAGATTGCGGACATGCTATAAGCGCCTACCGTCGATGGGTGATACAAGGAACAAGTAACATTATAAATGCGCAGTGTCTGTGTATAGGAGAGTGGCAGATCCTGCTACAATAAATTACTGCGCTGTTGCTGTTTCAAGCTGAATAAAGCTGGTGTTGCTAAAGTACTGAGACTCAGCTTCCTGTTTTGCGGTGCAAGACGGGGACTCGCACGTCACAGCACATGCACACACACGCACACACACACACACACACAATGCTGTAGTAAACAGTATACACTCGTACGGATGTTGACTATATGACTGAGGCACGCCGACTCAGACGGAGAATAGGAGACGATTGCTCACAATCCTGCAGCGAGAGAGAGAAGAACCATCAGCTCAGTTGTGATCACATGACGCTCAGCAGACAAAGCGTATACATACTACTCGTATTGCAAGACCTCGCTCGTTTATCAAGTCAAAATTTATGAAAAATTTTAGCTCGTCTTGCAAAACACTCGTTAACCAAGTTCTTAGCAAACCAAGGTTCCACTGTATTTTGAAATAACAATCAACAAAAGCCAAGTCACTAGAATAAGCAGGAATTATTTATTCATGTGCAGTTTTATATATCATGTTGAAGAGTGAGCAGTCAACGACCTAATAATAATATTACTTATTATTTCACTTATACCTTTATCATACATGATTTTCTTTTGTTTTTCGAATTGGAGCATAAGCAAGTGAAGTGATTTGCTCATAGTCACACAGTGACAGTAGCAGGATTTGAACCCACAACTTCAGGGTTTGAAGTCCAAAGTCTTAACCACAATGCCACACTCCCTGCCAATAATATTAGTCCTTGGTAAATAACTTACTACCAGTAATATTGTATACAGAAGAGCTTGAATTACACAGTACTTCAGATACAACCGATTAACCGACAGCACTATAGCTGAGGCCCATTGTCTTACAAAACTTTCTGGGCGAAGCTGGGTAACACAGTTGGCCTTAAAATAATCTGCTAGTTCATTTCCTAATCTTCTTATAATGTCCTATTAAAAGAACTTCATTTGAAGGAACCATACAAGCTTCTTTACATATTGTACATGCTTGAGTTTCTAAAAGCAGTGTTTATTTTTTTAAAGTCTTGGTACCTTCTTAAAACACATGCAGCTAATAGCAATTACTAACATTTCTTTCATTCTTTTTTGTTCAAATGTTATTATTCCTTTTCATTACTACAAAATGATTTCATGTTAGGTATAACAAATATGCTACACATGTAGTGGATGTTTTAGCATTCTACTAGTAACAAGGGCATTCATCATTTGTAAATATAAAACAAAATATGGATGAAATTACTTTTATAATGATTAATGTTTCTAATAATGTGGATTTTGATTAAAACTGATACCTTGCAAATTTTATTTTGCATTAGTTAAATGTTTAAAATATACCATAAGAAAATTTTGGTAAAGGGCATCTGTTGTCGTAGAATTAAATCCCAATCCAATAATATCCAAAGCCAGGAAATCACGTAGAGTCCCAAAGCCTTCTGGTTTCAGTTTAGACTTTAATTAAAGATAATAAATATCCATGTTCTATCTGCAGAGAGAGCCGCTGTTCCTGAGTACAAGGACATTATGCTAATGGACAACACCTAATGGCATTTTGCCACCTTTGTGTGATTGCCCTTCAATCGTGCCCATTTCTCATTAATTTCTGTCCATCCATGCCCCATATTCATTATGATAATGATTAGCACCTCTTGGCATTTTGACAGCTTTGTCTTGTCTGTTTTTCAACCACACCTTCTTATTGCTATTCCTTCACCCAGTCTTTGGCATCATCTGTTAGGGTGTCATTTTACCTTGGTGGAGTGGTTACATATTTCAGGGTTTCAGTCATATTGGTGAGATTACAATATACTTTAAAAATAATAATGTCTTATAAGGTGCAGAATCGCATAGTAAAATGTGTGTAATCATATAGATTCTAATTTCTTTGCATACTGTATTCTAATTGTCCAGTGTGATTGTATATAAAAATATCCAGTAAATATTCATGTAGATATACAGTATTTACATACTGTATGTAAAAATTTTGTGAAAGCTGCATCAACACTTCTAATCAGAAAAAAGCTTGTACCAGGTGTGCCTCTTTTGGTATGTCCTAGTGTTTGTTTAGCATTACATTTGATAATATCTGCAAAAAGTTAATGATTGGAGGTTTCATTTTTATTGATCCATCAAAGGCACTATTTGAAAACACTGACTTATTTTCACAATTTAAACTATTCTACTAATTAAAACTTCTTTCACTGTTTTTCAGGGTATTATTTTGGTATATGACATTACAGATGAGAAGTCCTTTGAAAATATTCAGAACTGGATGAAGAGTATTAAAGAGGTTAGCCATTAAAAACAGGAAAGCAAGTAGTTCTGTTTAGCCACATTCTTGTGAAATGTTGCCATTACTTTTATAGCTTTTTATTTGTGTTACACTCTATAAAAGAGAGAAAATAATTTTACTTATATAAAGTGTTGGAAACTGTATTGTCAAATTCATGATTTGACATCTAGAATTTGTGTATGTAATTACCTTATTCATCACAACAAAAAACATATTCTGTACATAGAGTATTCAAAACTAATATAGCCTAAGGCAATGTTCAAAACAGTGTCCCACCGTGTGTAGATCATTTTATGTCTGTAACCCAAAGAGTCTGAGGCAGCTCATTTTTCATTAATTCTGATCATTTTTTTTCAACGTGCCTTTTGTAGTGGACTGTAACTCTTTTGTCTTTGTGATGTCCTAGTTTCATGGATACCTGCTTTTCTAGTCTAGTTTCACACTGTCAATCTGAATAAATTATTGTGAGCCTTCAATAAATTACTGATGTCAGTGGACATCTGTGGTTTCTTATTTGAAAATGAAAAGATTGCTTTCATAGGCACACAGTTTTACATAAATTTTTTGAGGAATCTACTTATGATGATTGCATACTCATCCAGATCTTGTAAGGAATTTCTAAACACATCTCAACTTACAGAATCAAACAATCATACAGTTTTTCCTCTACCACTTTAGTGTAGCACTGGTTCACTTTCATTGCAGGCTCCTCAGTTTCTGTTTGTAAGCTGGAAGCAGCAGTACTGAGTGGTGACCTGAATGTCTAAGGTGATGGTAAGTGTCTTTTACTAGGGTGTTATAATGATCCAGATTATTGCCACACCTGGTGAGCCAAGTGACATTCCGATGAAATCAAACTTGCCCTGGAGTATTTATTATGTATAGCCAGATCTTTTTTGGTAGGTAAACAATTGTCAAAATAGTATTTAATATAGAACTGTACATTCACTACAGGGAGTGTAAAAGTTTTGCAGTATGCTCTATTCATACAGTCAGTAAGTTGCTTCTGTGCTTTGTTTGACTAGAAGTACAATTGTGTGCTTTTTGTGTTATTTTCTTTTTGTTTATACAAGGAAATAAATAATAAAGTCCATGTTTATACAAGGAAATAAATAATAAAGTCCAGATCAGATCTAGTAGTGTTCCATGAAGTGGAGCCTTGCTTTAATGGTGAAACAGTAGTGATCCAAGACATTACAATATTTCCTTTGGAAGATAAAAATGTCTGTTTAACAATATACCTTATAACAAAAACTTATTAGTGTCTGCAATCCTAAACTATGCTGAAGGTAACTTTTAGTGGCATTTTTACAAAAGATGTTATTCACATTATTTAGGACCACTGCATACAGCTATCATAATCTCTGAGCTGTGTATAATAACATACAGCACCACTGTAGGTGTGATATATTCCAAGGTTAGCTACATAGTTTGGAAGGGACTTGTTCGTCCACACACAAGAAACTGTTGCTTATTTATCTCATGCCTCTTCCATTATATTTGCGGGCTGAATCAGAAGTTTGCTATAGATGTATATTTTTGTACACATGTGTATTTTTGATGTACCAGCCATGTTTCTGTGAAACAAAGCACACAACTTTCTTGGTATCCCATTGTATTTTTTTTTCCTCCATCATTGTAGGTTACCCATTTAATTTTGCTGGGCACCATTATTGGTCAAGTGATCACCAAGAGCAATCCAATTTTGGCACTATATCTCAGCAGTCATTTTTTTCAGAGATTCTCCTTTACTAGTAAGATACTGGGCAGTAGCAGTTTATGTTTACAGAACCGTAAAATTTCTCTTTGAGCTCTTCCTCTTTTTTGTTGGAAAGAGGACATTTGATTCTCTGGTAAAGATCTGCAACAAATTTTAAGTCTCTTTGTCTTAATTTAATTAGGTATTAGCATATCATGTTATTGTGCAGTGTACAATAAGACAATAGTGTAAAAATTGGGTTTTTCTGCTTGCATCTAGTACTATTTAACTGCCCTGAGATGGAGATGTTTAGATGTTAACCAAAACCAAACCTTATACAGGTTAGACCATTTCCTCCAGTTTTGGTAAACTAATAATTTTCCAAATAATGTACATGCAAAGATTAAGAAAATAACCATAAATGTATAGTATAAACAAATAACACTGAAAAAATGCAAAAGGAAAGAAATTTTAATAACAGTAGTGCACTATATGGGTATTTACCAAAAAAGTTCAAAAGATTTTTAACTATTTAATGAACATAACCAAACACACTTGCTCACATAAACTATAGTCATATCTCTCTATTATAAAAAAATCCTGGGAGAGAAAGACTAGGGAGATGAGACGTGATCTTCACTAACTGAAGGCAGTAAAACATTAGCTCCCTTCTCAGATTAAAAGAACAGATAGCCATCCTGCAGAAGAGAAAAGACAGAAAGAGAGCAAGGCCAGGTCATTTGACACATTACTTAGTGAGCGTGAGAACTTGCAGTTCGGACAACCACCCCTGCCTGTTTAAACAGAGTTTCAGCACACAGCACAGTTGGGGGGTTGTTAAGCACCCGTTCAGGGGTGTTGGGCCCTCACACCCCACCTCAGCTTTGGTGTGAACTAAGTGACAGTCCCAACCAGGCTCAGCCAGACCAAGAGGACATCCATGTTGATGTGTGCAGAACTGGGACAATGGTGAACATCAAAATCAACGGCTGCAAGCTAATAAACTACCATACTTCCTTTTGGAAAGTGGATCAACAATGTCTAATCCAACTCTTACGAAAGGAACATCCAAAATAGGCATCGGTAAAAGGGGAGCCCTAGCAGGTGTATGAGTAGAAAACAATTTGACAGTCAGGGCAAGACTTACAAAACTGCTCCACATCTCTGCCTATATTCAGCCAATAAAAACATTTCGAAATGCGATCCCTTGTCTTCTCCATGCTGAGTTGGCCCTCCAAGACATGTGTGTGAGCAATTTTCAATACCATCTCTCTATGAGCACTTGGAACCACCAACTGTTCAATCAGCCTGTCCCCAATCAGCCTGCGATCGGAAATCACCCAATACAAAAAGCCGTTCTTAACTTAAAAGTGCAGTTTTGAAACTAGGACCCTCCCACTCTTCATATTAACAATTACCTACAATGTGTGTGTGCTCAAATGCAAATTCTAAGCTGCTGTGGCTCGTTGCAAACATGCGAACTCTGTCTGTGTGACAACCACTGCTTCTCCTGAGCCTGACACAGCAGCGCCCCCCTCCCTAGCCAATGCTTCCCCAGAGCCGGAAGCAGCAGCCCTTTCTGAGGAGGTTGAAGGTACAAGCACCTTTTGCAAAGAACCTCCAACTATCCCAGGAAAGCAGGTGAATGATCATCCCCAACCTCACTGGACAAATCAAGTTCAATCTTCAAGCCAGCTTCTTGACTGACCTTGTCAGCGGCAAGCCATTTCTTTCTACTAAAGAATGAGGTGCTTTGTAGTTGGCCAAGACCAGTGGGAATAGGAAATTCCTCTTGAAGAGCCCGACATGGCAGTCCAAACTTTAGAATGTTTACATGCTTCGTGCTTGTGCAGGGTATCTGCCAGAGCAAGTCACATTGGATTACACAGAGGTCACTACCAGAATCCAACAGGGCAGGGATCTCGCACCTGGCTAAGCAAACAGAGACCTTAAAATTATCTTTTTTTTTCAAGATCTTGGCCTGAGAGCAACAAACATCAGCCAAGCCGATCTCCAGGGACTGAGCAAGTGGGAGGCAAAGCTGATCACATGTTCAGTCCCGGCTGCGGAATTTCCTTGTCAATGTCTTCAGCAAGGGCCATCGCCCAGAGGGTCCCCTCCAACTGTGTGGGGACATGACAGTTAGACAGGAGAAGGAGCCTAACTAGGGGTAGCCCCTCTGCCTGCATGTGGCCTGGGCCCCTTCCAATCTGTGCGTCAAATCCAACATATTTTTGACATCGCTCTGGAGTGATTAATAGTGATAGTGGTGATATTCCACATGGTTACATTGTCAGCTAATGAGTAGCAGTTTACTGTTCATCCTTACAGGTTTTTTTTTCTTTTTTTTCAGAAAAAGGCTTAAAAATTATTTTAGACTAGAATATAGAATACAGCAGTATGTGAGCGCTCTTTGATACCTTTAACATGCTTTTTCACTTGAAATATTATAATATTCTGTTCGCACTTTGTGAATATAAATTAAAATTATTCTGCCCATAAATGTATTTCATCTGAAAATCATTTTATCCACAAAAGGCATACATGCTCAAAATTGATTACAGAAAACAAAGTAATTTTTATTTTTTATACTGAATGATGAATTATTTTTGTATTTTGAGTTTTTGCGGATATTTTCTCATTTAAGGAAAAGTTTGAGAAAATGCAATATTATGAACATTGATAAATAAAAATTAATAATTACACAAAAGATTTCCTATAATAATACAAGTGTAATTGCTTTTGAAAGATGTTATCCATTATTACATGTTACACACTGTGTCTTGAGTGTAGGCTGGAAAGGTCACGTATTGTTTGGAGTATAAAATTACAGTTAGAAGTAAAACTTGTGTAATAATGGATTTCATTCCCAGAACCCATGATACAGTAGCTGCTACTGTGAAACTCCCTGAATCTAAGAATCACTGCAACTGCACTTAGTCTTAGTCTTGGTCTGTAAGACTAGATCAGCATGGGCTCATCCCCAGCTCATGACACACTGCAGCTGACTCAAACTTTTTTCTCTTGTTCTGCATATTGGGTAAAAGGAAAGCTCATGAAATTAAGAAAATTTTATAAATACTTCAAAAATGCTAGAGACTTAGTTTGTGAATGATGCTTAACTTTGAAGTTAAAGTTCTTTGATACCATACCATTTTTAAGCCCTTTTAATGTTATACTAAAATAGGTCTTTGGGTTCCTGCTGGTTTGTCTACTAACTCCAACTGTTTTAAGTAATATGAGATTTTATATCAGCGGAGTCTCTTTTTGTTAATGATTAGTTGGGTTAATGGTGGTGGTTTTAGTGTGGAATATGATTACAGATTCATGTTCATATTTCTCATACATCTCAGCGTTTCTCCTAGGAATTGCACTAAATGTCTGACTAGGAGAAAAATTTGTCCTACCTCAGAGTAGGACATGAAAAGTAGTTATGAAGTATCCTACACCTACTCCAAGCTACGAATAGGGGATCATCTTTGAGAATGAGTGATGCCATGATTTTATGAAACCCAACCTCCAAAATGGCACTTATGAAGGTGTTTTGTAGTTTCCTCAGAAATCATGATTACGTTTCATAGTCCACAAAGATGATAGTACATCTATATTTACATTTTTTTGCTTACTAGATGCTTTTATCCAAAGTATCTTACAAGAGCTGCTAACATAACTGAGTAACATTAGTCTGGGGTACGGTTTAGGAACTTTAAATTGATTATCACAAGTTGTTATCACATAGTTATCGGAAGAGAGGAGTGACATGTCCCCAACTTTGGCTGATTAAACACCAAATGTGCCGCTCTATTTTCAATCATCTGCAGCAGGCTTTTGACACATGCCTAGTACTCCTGCAAACTGGAAGCTGTTAGATATGGTCTGGTCTTGGAAGACCAAAAGACCATAGCAGCATGGTCCCTGAAGGACAGATGTTAGTGATAATGAACCAAGCTGAACAGGCAGGAGAGCTGGGATGACAAGAAGGTCTGTCTTTGCCAGCTTGAGCTGGAGATGGTGTTCCTTCATTCAGGTTGCAATATTAGTGAGACAAGCAGAGATTCTAGCTGATACCAAATGGTCCTCTTTAAAAAAAAAACAGGTATAGCTGTGTATCAACATTGCACGACTAGGAGAAACCTTGGAACTAGATCATAGAATCCTGTGAGGAGGCGTACAGAGAGAACAGGAGAAGGCCCTGCACCAATCTTTTGGTCAACCTCATGCTTGCCGGGTGCACCTTTGACATCTTTCCACACGAAGACACATGATAGGATCTGACCAAGAGGTAAGATTCAGACCACCTGAGGTGATTCCAAGGTCAGAGAGGGTGGCAAGGAGGATCTGGTTGTTGACCGTGTCAAAGACAGAAATGAGATCTAGCAGGATGAGGATATATGACACATTGATAGTTCTAGCCCAAGATAACATGTTGACAATGGTAAGTAGGGTCGTTTTGGTGGAATGGCCCTTCTTGAAACCCAACTGATTAGGACTTAGCTGTTGAAGAAAGAAAAATACCTGGTTAAAGACAGCATGTTTCAATGTTTTAGATGGAAATGATGGAGGTGAGACTCTTCTATAATTATTTACTTAAGATGGGTCAAGAGTGGGCTGCTTGAGAAGAGCAGTTATTAGGGCCTGTTTAAACAATGTAGGAAAAGTCCCTGTGCTGAATGAGTACTGAGTTGACAATGTGTGTAATTGCAGAAATGAGTGAGGCAAAGATAGCCTGGGAGTACATATGTGAGGATGGGGTCAAGTGAACAGGAAGTGGAACAATTAGAGAAGTGGTTGGAAATGTCAGTAGTGGAGAGGAAGGATAAAGAGGAGAATGCTGTGGTGTATTCAGGAGGGAGCAGCCTGGCCAGAGAGTGATGGTGACAGTCACTTTTTCCTTGAAAAACATCGCCCTTCTTTTCCTGAAAAAAATTCATCAGCAATCAAAGTGGTTGTGGGCTGAGGAGAGATGTGAAAGCAGAGGACAAGTTATGAGTATCAGACACGTTGTTAATCCTGTTTTGAGAGAAACTTACCTTAACATTGGTAGTAGTGGAATAGAAGGAAGATAGAAGAGAGTGATGCTTAACCAGGTCAGCTTGGGCTTTTGAGTTTCTCCTTTTCCTTTCAGCTGTCCTAAGCTTGGTTTGTAGACCGCGTAGAGCTTAAGATAGTCATGAGCAGGAGGGTCTTTCACATTCAGTTCTAGAAGAAAGAGGACAGATAGCATCAAAACATAGTTTAGCTGAGTATAGGGTGTCAGTTGCAGCAGTGGTGTCAAGAAAGGTGAAGTTGTCAGAAGGAGGCACAGAAGAGCAGACTAGTTAAGAAAAATGAGTGGGTGAGAGGCAGTGAATGTGACATTCCATCTGACAATGCTTGCCGTTTTCTCATAGATGGAGCAATCACATGACATACATGATTTTTTACTAATATTATTAAATTTCTGTCAAGTCTTTTTATGAGTTCATTTCTAAAACTTTCAGGCTTTCCTGGCATGTGTGTGCTGATCTATGCCAGAACACCAACGTCTGGCAGCTCATAGCGAGTTAAGACATCTCACAAGCTCTCAATTCTGGAGAAGTTAGGAATTGTTTCCTAAATTAGGAAAATTGATAAAATGCTTTTACTTCTGTTCCTAAGAGCAGGTCCAAATTTGCATCATTCTGAGATTTTTGAGCCAATTATGACCTACTCTAAGACACTTGATAAGCTGACTTGTTTTTGAGATATATGGGTATGATTGTGTTTCTGATTGAACAGACTTTCAAATCTCTTAATTTTGTTTCACTCAGATGTATGTTTGATTACTGTATTATAACACTTCCTTTGTAATGCATATTTTTGGAACAAATTAAATATTAATTACAAAAAATAATTTAAGTAAACTATGTTTTATTTTTAAAATGTTCAGGGCAGAGCTTAGAGAAGTAATTATAAGTTCTTGAAATTTTATAAACAATTTATATATATAGAAATATTAAAAAATCCTGTGCGACATATTTATATTTTGCTTTTTTCCCCAAAGAATGCCTCTGCGGGTGTAAATCAGATGCTTTTGGGGAATAAATGTGATATTGAGAACAGAAGAAAAGTTTCAAAGGAGGCAGGGGAAAAGGTAAGTATTTTAAAATAGTTTCTAAAATTAGTGAGAATTTTACAATTAACCAACTCTTATCTCTGTTCCTAAGTGCTTGTTAAAAACATATTTTAAGTTTGTAGCAGCAGTCTACCCAAGTAATTCCCATAATTTTGAACACCTCTGTCTAGTCAGCTCTTAATCTTTAATTGCTTAAACTGAAAAGCTTTAAGCACTTCAGTCTTTTCTTATTATAGTCTAGTAGCACATATTCCCCATTATTTATTGTTATTATTTATTGTAAAGCACATTGGCTACAGCATTACTGATGTAGTTTTAAATGTGCTCTATAAATAAACTGACATTATTAACCTTTACAGTTATTTCTTGAACTTTAATCTTTATCTGACACTTATCCGGCCAACTCTGAGTTCTATAATTATTTTGATGATTCTAGGGTACCACAAATATTTTCAAGACTAACCAATTTAACATGTTTTGTAAGTTTATGCAGTTTGTTACCTGCATTCTTACCTGCATTTTAACTCATGTTTAATCCAAAATCATTCTTCCGATCTAAAAGTGATGCCTATTTCAATAATAAATAGGAATTATAAAACATTTTTCCAAGGTTTTTATAACTTCCAGGTGAGACAGCCATTTTCAGTGCTTATTCTGGGATTTTCCCATGGCTACTGTTTTTAAGGACAACCAGTTAAACAGGTTCAGCTTCTAGCTTTTAATTGAGGACTTACCCTTAAATCATTGTATCTGTTACAAATGGGAATTAGAGTTCTCTGTATTTAGCATGTATTGTTTTACTTATTTCTAGTATCTGCTTTCTTTTGAACACCAATATCTGATAAATGACTGAAAATTAGCTACTTCTCTGTGAGATTAATTTTTCCATACAAAAAGGTACAAAGTAAATTCTACACCATGGAGTGTTTCTCAAAGGCAGGCTATTTTAGCTAGACGACTAAGTGTATTATAATTACATACTTAATAAAAGCAACAATTAGAAAATCAACAGCTGAAATTTCCCCAGGTTATACTATGAAAACTGAGAACTTTACTTTCTATTTGCTCTTTACATGGGATGATGAAATTACAGAAGGTAACATAACATTCATAAAACCACTTAATCCAATAAAAAAAAAAAAGTTCAAGATTTTATTAGTGTGCAAAAAACATATCTCATTCCTTTAATTGTATTCAAAGATTTTAGAAAGAAATATAAAATATTATAGAAGTATAAAATATTTCATATATTTTTGCATTGCCCTGAATCATTAGTCATTTTTTTAGTAACTGGAAAGAAAACTGTATACTACAAATCATGCGAACTTGTTCAGACATAGTTAAAATATAGCTGACATGGGAGGGAGGGTTATGGATGTAACCCGTTGACTTCAGAGAACAGTGTAAATAAAGTTATTCCAGCATTCAAAAGCCCCATGTCAGGAGAGAACTATAAGAGTATTGTTAGAGTGGTATTGCCAAAGCATTTGTTTGAGTCAGTGGAAGCGCAGCAGAAGCTGTGCTTTGTGCCTAGACACAATTCCATGGATGACGCCACACCAACACTGAGGGATAGAAAAGTAGAGGTGCATGGGCTAGGAGTTGCCTAGCAGCAATGACCAGCTATAAATGCAGCAGGTCACCAATGAAATGGTGAGCATTTTCTATAATGTATAGTTGGACATAGCAGTAGTCAAAGTTTGTTGCTGGTCACCCATGCATTTTTCCAGGTTGGCTGGAAATTAATGCTGTTCTCAGACTGTTACAACCAGCTTCATCTGTAGGGAAGGACTTTGCGGAAGACAGAGTTCATGAAATTGAGAACAATGAATATATACACTTACTGAGCAAAGTATTAGGAACTAACACTAATACTGAGTAGGACCTCTTTTTTGTTACAAATCTTCTGTTCTGTCACATCCCAACAGTATACTATTGGATTTAGATTTGCTGACTGGGAAGGCAGCTGAAGAACACTGAACTTATTGTCATGTTTGTAAAACCAGTTTGAGATGACTTCTGCTTTGTGACATGGTGCATTATTATGCTGGAAGTAGATATTAAAAGATGGGTAAATTGTGGATATGAAGGGATGCACATGGTCAGAAACAACATTCAGGTAGGCCATGAAATTCAAGCGATGATTGACTGGTATTAATGGAACCAGTGTGTGCCAAGAAAACACCCTCCACACCATTACATCACCACCACCAGCCTGGACTGTTGACATAAGGCAGTTTTGGTGTCTAGATTCATGCTGTTGGTGCCAATTGTCTGACTCAAACATCTGTGACCCTCAGCAGTAATCCATGTTAATCAGACACTGCAATTTTTTTTCAGTCTTCAAATGTCCAGTTGTGGTGAGCCTATGCCCACTGCAACCTCAGCTTTCTGTTCTTGGCTGATAGGAATAGAATCCAATGTGGTCTTGTGCTATTGTAGCCCTTCCGCCTCAAGGATTGACATGATGTACATTCTGAGTTACCATAGTCTTTCAGTCAGCTCAAACTAGTCTGGCTATTCTCCTCTGATCCCTTTCATCAACAAGGTGTTTCCATCTGCATTTTGTTGTTTGATGTGAACATTAATTGTAGCTCCTGCCCTGTATCTGCATGATTATATGCCTTGTGCTGCTGCCATGATTGGCTGATTAGATAATTCCATGGATAAGCAGGTATACAGGTTTTCCTAATAGTTTGCTCAAAGTGTATTAACTGTATCTGTCTAGGCAATAATTTTTGTTTTGTGTTTTATTTTCTTTTGCTTGAGTAGAAGAGGTGAAGGGGTCAGTGCTTAGCCTCTGTTATGTCATAGGGCACAACAGACTAGAGTAATGATATTGGTCTGTAACGATATTTATTGTTAATTAACTTTGTATATACTATATTTGTAAGGACAGTTAATAAATGTAAAAATTATTGGACTTTTTATTTTCTTTCAACATTTTTATAATAGCTTGCATATACCTTTATATAATGACAATGCTGGCTTTATAAATATGTATAGTATATATGTATATACTGTAGTTTTTAAGCTTTGTAGTTTTAAGCTTTAAGCTATGTAGTTTTTAAGCTTTCAGTTAAGTTACTAGGTTTTGTTTCAGAGCACTGTCTTGGTATACAGTAATCATTTTTGAAATTGCACTCTCAAGCTATGTGTTGCAGATTATTATTTTACTTTTTAAATATTTAGTGAAGAATGAAAGTACTGATTTAAGTATACACATGTTATTGTAGGTACTACTAAATTTAATCAAACTAGTGGAAACAAGCGCTAGCTGAAAAGATCATCAGCTTTCAGATATGAGAGGAAAAAGGTAATGCAAAATAGCAAGGATTGATTGTTACATTTAAAAAAAAATCAAATCATAACAAGGAATTAATTAGCAAGGAAGGCATTACAGTGCTTCAGTGGGAATACTTAAAAGAATATCAAATGCCCTAAAGAAGGATTTTCCAGGTGGAGGCAATCAGATGCAAGCATCAGTTTTCAAGTGATACATTCATATGTAGGTACTTTTAAAATTGGGACAATTTTACTATTTTAATATAATAAATTATCAAACCTCATTTGTATCATCAAGGATGGTGCAGTGGCATTGAAGTTATTGTTGCTACTGCATCCTGTCATGTTAGTTTCTGTTGCTATTTATAGACATTCCTTCAGGTTGTTTGGAATATTCATATTGCTTCTGTCCATTTATCTTTGCGTGTGTGTGCGTGTGTGTAAAAGAGAGAGAGAGAGAGAGAAACGGTTGTTCCTGGGCAAGATTTCAGCTTGCCTTTGGCCTGAACTGACTATATATGTCTGGCAGTAGCTAGGTGAATTTCCATATACTTTTTTTGGTATACCATGATGTCATAAATGATCATAAATTGGAGTCAGGTTTTCCCAGATAAAACATAACCTTAGCCATGTTATTAGAAATGAAAGTTGATTTTACATATTCATAAAAAGTTAACAGTGACCATTTTCTGCTCTGTTTTTCACAGCTCGCAAAGGATCATGGCATTCGTTTTTTTGAAACAAGTGCCAAATCAAGTTTAAATGTTGAAGAGGTACAGTATTTTTTCATTTCTATTTAGTTATTTTGACATGCCTAAGTAAGTGAGTTATCAATATTTTTCTGATAAAGTAAATTTGAGAGTCACAATTAGTGTTCTTTTACAGTACTTAATGTAAGCCTTCAAATCAGACATGAGTAAACAGTTGATTTTGAATGTTCATCAGATCCTGTGGAAAGGACTTCACAATAGAGTAATATTCAGTTGCTGTATATATTATACAAATATTTGGTCCGTTCACTACAGACAAATCATGTGCTGTTTTTTTTTTAAATAAGTAATTTACATTGATCTGGTTTAAAAAAAAACATTTATTTTGTAGGCCTTTCTGGGACTAGCACGAGACATTCTTCAAAAAAATGAGAAGAAGGTAAGTGAAAACCTTTAGAATAATTAAATGTGTTGAATGTGTATTATACCTGGAAATATTCATATTTTTGTTCACAGAGAAACTCAGATGATTTCTGAGAAGTGCCAATTTGATGTGAGAATGTTGAAAAACTGCTATGTCGGCCTAATCCATAATATTATGCTAGGCTATATAATGAAGGACAGCAAAGTCTGTTATCCACTGTTTACTGAAATAATAAAATATTCACTATTTACCTTTTCTTCTATGTTTCCACATGCATTATCAATATTTGTCTCTAAAGGCATACTGTAAAATGTATGTTAATTTGCCTGATCAATTAAACAAAGTATTGAATGTTTGACATTATGCTACAGAAAGAAGTCCTGATTTTACTAAATTATTTTTTTTTTCTTTTGCATGGTTTTTACCCCTTATTTAAATAAAATAATTTGAGCATTAACATGATTTGAAATTTTGTTTGCAATTAGTCTTTTGCAATTTGTATTCAGGTTTTAGCAATTAGTCTTTTGCAATTTGTATTCAGGTTTTTAGAGTCAATTACTTTGTTTTCATGATGCATCATTCTTTAACAAGAATACCCACTGTGCAAAAATGCAGTCACTGTATGATCTGCTACAAATGTATTCTGATATAACTGAAGGGAAAATATAAATGTTGACAGAGTAGTGCCAACTGCCACCATTTAATTTAATATTTTAAAATAAATCTCCCTTTAAATGTATGTATATTGAATTAACACCTGGTATTAAATCTTGGGGGAGAATTGAAAATGTATATTTATTTATATTATTTGAAAGTAACCTGCTTTTCAAAAATCATCAAATCTTTGTTTTTTTGTTTTTAATTAGGCTCCTGTGAACAGAGATATGAAACTGGATACATCAGAGAAGAAGGCTTCAAAGTGTTCACTAATCTAATGAAGACAGAGGGAATAAAAAATGATGTAGTGCTCGATTGGAGCTGTCAAAGATTTGGACCAATCATGATGAGTGTGAATGACTCCCTGACCTTCAGATACTTTTAATAATGATGAAAACAAGAATAGCAAGAACAGCCACAATTCTCAAGTACTGGAGGAAATAGTTATACCTGTATCTTTCTTAGACTTTCTAACACTTAATGTTCAATATAAGACTGCAACAGCTTTTTAAGATATTTGTCTTGTGTATACCTGTTATACAGGGCAGATATCATTCCCAGTTCTAATTTTCAATACTCAGCTTTGCTTATTTCTCCTTGGCATTGCAGCCAGTCTCATAACTTGTTTATTACCTCATTACAGGGTGCCAATATTGAAGTGGAAATTGGATAGGAGTTTCTTGACTCCAGGTGCTTACTGTGTGCTAACTACACAGATGTACAGTAGAGTACATTAAGTTTTTGTCCATTTTAAAGAAAATTGTATTTTTTTCCTCTTACAATAAGTTCCAGAAGTGATTGTAACAACAGTTAATGTTTCATGCATGTGCCTTTTGGTCAGATGACAAATACAAACCCATTTTTTTTCTTCTTTGTTTTTTTCCATAACATAATGTATTGGACAGAAGACCTTAACCCACCAATGCATTTTATTTAAGGGTCGATTGGGCCAAAAGTATTAATGGACACTCCCTGTCAATCTCTGAGAAAATCAACTTAATTCTGATATGCTAGATACATGTAGAAAAAAATGTTTGCATTTTTATTCTTGACACGCAGCAGAAGATTTAGGGTTTGGAAATGTAAGCAAGTTGAAATGTTCTGTAGACCAAAACAAATAATATTTCTTGACACGTCTAGGACAGAAGGAATGGCATGTAGTACATCTGGAGGAGACTGGAGAGAAAGTATGAGCTGTCATTAAGAGAAATATATGATGTTGGCGGCTATGAATTACTAAGATACGTGGAGTTTTGGATGCATTTATGAAGGTGTATGAAGGTATAGCAGTTTGGGACAATTGAAATAAAATTGGTTTTTTTGCTTACACGGGAGTCTGATGTGAGTGAACTTTTGTGTTGATGCTTTGAGGCTGAGAACAGCAGTATACATGCTTTCTGCTACAATATTCATAGTCTAATTATAACTCCTGCTACTTTGAATTCTATAGTGGTAACAAAAATATTATCTATACAAAAACATTCATTACTTTTTACTTAGGTGTTATTTTTTAAGTTGTAACCTGTCTAGGACATTTTGAACTGAGTCAGTGAGTTCTTGGGAGTCTCAGACCTATGTATGTTTTTGACATGCTGCCTGAGGTTTCCTCTACATTGGCAATGTGCAGAGCTAGGATGAAGTGTCAATGGATTAGATAAGTTTGTTCGTCAGTGCCAGTCTCACTTCTTTTGGTGCATGGCCTGAGGCCCACCAAAAAATAAAACAGCAAATGTAAAATTTCATGGCCTTTTGTTTCTGTTTCAAAATTGATGTTTGTTGTAAGTCATAATCATTCATAGGTGTGTATAAATCCAACCTTTACTTATACACAGTGCAGCCATCCAGACTTGAGGTGAAGTAATATTTACAAACTACGAATATCTGTCAATGTAGTTTTATTTAGTACTCTTAAGCTGACAAGGATGTGTATGTGATTGAAATTACTAAACTCTCTGTCCTTGAATAAAAATGCAAACTTTCTATGTTTTGTTTTGAATTGATTTCCAAGAGCTACTATTTCTCATGAACTGACAAGTACTCCTTCTGCGGTTATTTGCTGAGATGTAATGCAGTTCCATCTGTAATATAGAAATGTACACTTTGAGCCATTAGCTCTGCCACTAGCTTCAAGTATCATTCCTGACATCCCTTGCATAATTTAGGTAACTTCATGATGTTTGACTACTTCAGTGGAAAACCTTACTATTTACTGTATTTCAGTTTTTCCTCTTGGTTTTCATCCTTGGAGCTGCTATTGTTACAGTATATTTAAAAATCAGAAAAAGGCAATAAATGATGCAAGTTCAATGTTGCAGAGTTACTTTGGGTTAGCTGTGAAGGGGTATTTTAACAAGCCACTAACTTTTGACATAAAGGGATTGTTTCTACTGTGCCTAATGTTACAGTGTTCATTTAAGGTAATCTCTGAGAGACCTTTGGAGACCATACCTGAAGACTCCTGCAAGTACTCTATTTAGTAATTTCATAACTGCTTTGTTCTAAAAATATAAGTCAGCACTGCTTCATTTTGTTGTACAGCAAATGGTTTCTATCAGACACTTCAGGAAACTTCAAATGTACTGTAAGGCAAAATCAATTATCTTTTTTTTTAATTATGTCATATATCAAAGAAGTGCCCAAAATACAGTTTTGAAAAGCAGCATATATTAATAGTGTACCTGATTTAGATGGTATATTTACAGTCTCTGTAAATTTGTCAGCATTAGCATAGAGTGCAGAAATAAAAGAAATGTACAGTCACCTTGTCCAAAGATTTAGAGTGTTATCTAGAAAGTGCAGATAACCAGTAAGGTGTGTGTATTTTCTTTGATGTTTAAACTTCTGCAGGTCAGTATGAAGATTTGCCAAGTGCAACAGTAAGCTCTAATGCACAAGTTTCATTTTTTGATGTATTTCTATGTTCTGTCCTGCTTTGTACTATAAAGGCATTATGTCTTATGTGACCTGAGTGATAAGTAAATGGAAAGCAATTAAAACTTTTATTTACAAAAATTATGTTGCTTTTTTCTTGTTTAGGATTTAATTTTTTTTTTATGATTACACATCTACATTGAAGCAGAGTCTGAACTGCAACCCATTTACAATTTTTAAAATGGCTATTTTTTTCTCTTTCTTTGTATTAGTTTTTCTCAGGGTACTGCAGTTTTTCTTCCATATACAAGCTACTGTATATTAGGTTTATTAGCAACTGTAAAATGGGCTAGTATGCACGAGTTTTCTACTTTCTATACCACCCCATCCTATGACATTAAGAATTGGAATATTACAGTTCAGTTAATGAATGGATGGATCAAGACCTCTTGAGAGAGGAATTGGGCAGTTTGACAGATGTTAATATTTTAATGCCACTTTCACTTTTGTAGTTTTATGAGAATGTAAATAATAATTGAGAATTTGATTAATTCACTTATAGATATTCATAACACTGGCAGGAAAATTAAGAGAATAATTAATAGTGCATTTTGTAAAATTCCATAATTACTAACATTAGATATGTGCACTGTTGTGTGATTCAATTAATTTTGATTTATTATTAATTTATTAATAAATATCTCTGCAAAAGGACGAAGGTCCAAGTCTTTAAAGCCCTGGTTCTTCCTGTCTTCCTATATGGTTGCCAGACATGGATGCTATCCAGTGACCTGAGACGAAGACTGGACTCCTTTGGTACTGTGTCTCTCCGGATAATCCTTGGGTACCGTTGGTTTGACTTTGTGTTGAATTAGTGGTTGCTCATGGAGTCCCGAATGAGGCACATTACCTGCATTGTGAGGGACCATCAGTTATGGCGCTACATGTGTCTTAATTCCCAGAAGGTGATCCGTCTCACAGGATCCTCATTGTTGAGGGCACGAGTGGTTGGACCAGGCCTAGGGGACACCAACGTAACACCTGGCTGCGGCAGATAGATGGTCATTTCCGGAGGGTGGGAATGGAGTGTGTGTCTACCTGAGGGTTGCCAACCGGGATCCTGAGCTGTTTCATTGTGTGGTGGGGTGAGGCAACATGCCGTAGCATTGCATGCCCCCCAACCTGACCTGACCTGACTAACTTACATTATATTGTCATTATGCCTGCATTGCAAATAAAATACTGATCACTTAACAGAACAGTAAATATGCAGCAGTATCAAATAAAAAATAAATGAGGAAACATCACAACAGAAATGCTGAATGTTTCAGGCATAAGACCTAACGCTGGACAGTATATGTGTACCTTAGATTCAAAATCATCACTCAAAAGGAAAAGGTAGTATAAGCTGATTTATGGGTCAGGTATTTATCTACATAATGGGGTCTTGGTCACAAGACAAGCAGGTTCAAGTTGATAACTTTATGTCAGTTAACAGTAAACAAAATTGTTAACAAGTCTGCAGGATCACCATTTAATGCTATAGTATTTGCTTACTGGGTAGCAGAGAGCATACAGATTGTTGGAGCCTGAAGCAGTAAAAAGTGTTTTTTTCATTGGGTTATTTAAACCACCCATAACAAAGCCACAGATTAGTTGTTGATGTCAGCCTGTAATTCAGTCAACCAGTATGCTCTCCATTATACATCTCAGTATGGTGAAGATCAGGAATGCATTTCATCTGATTGACAGAAATTCTAATGCTTTCTGAATTTCTTGACTGTGAAGGTGAACAGCTGTATGATATTACTGCAGTACACAAAAATGGTAATCTTACACTGAGATAATTTACAGGCCAATTTCGGAAATTGCATTGGGATGAAAACAGCTTCTATCTACCAACTTTGTTCAGTCACTAGCTGAAATTATTTTCATCTTCCCTTTTCATATCATTGACATGGTGTCATACATTTCCAGGTGTTGGTTGGATTTGAAGATGATCCAGTAATGGAGCAGGCCAGGCAGTGAGTATTTGGGAGACAGGCAATGTTTTCAATATGCAGGAATTGTGAGCTTTCTATGAAAGTGTAACAGAACGGACAAATGTGGTGGGAGGAAGGCTTTTCTTATGATACTTGGGAATGACAAGTCGCCTATTGGTGCGCATACCGTGATGGACTAGCATACAATCAGAATAAGATTTTGTGACAAGCAAATTAATATTAATGAATGGACATAGTTCTCAGAAGCAGTTCAAAAGAGTTGAGTGCCCTTTATTACATTAGAAAGGTAAAATAACTAGCCACTAATAATTCCAGGGAATAGAACACACAAAGTTAAAAAAGGCTTCTCAAGATTTATTGGATTAAATATATAATTAACTTCTGCATACAAATTGCTAGTATGGAATTCAGTCCTTTTTTTAAAGGGTACTTGCAGTGTTCCCCATGTATCTGGATTTGTCAGAAAACACATCTGGGTCCACATTTGTTCTAGAGAAGACTGAATTTTCATTCCCTATAATGGTTTACACAGGACTGTAGTTGTCTTGTTGTCCAGGTTTCTTTGCTTCATAAAACACCCATGGACCATTTAGCTAAAACATTTACATGAAAGGTAGGCTAACTAAACTGCTTGTAGTTACATGACTTTGATAAGAATAAGTACGGTAACTCAGTTCATAGGGAGCCAATTGCTGGATCAACATCTTCTGACCTTGTTGTAACCTATGACTGTGCAAACTAGGTCTCTACAGCTTGCCTCAAACACATTCATTTCAGAGTAACAACTACTTACAATGTATTATTAATAAACTTGGTCTCCTACATTTCCTTTCAAAAGCAGTGTTAAAGAATATATTCCTTTTTAATTTTAATAATCGGTACAGTATCTATCCATTTTCTATGCATGTTAATTAGATTAGATTCAATGAACTAATTTTAATAATCTATACAATATCTATCCATTTTATATGCCTGTTGAATTAGATTAAATTCAATGAACTTTATTAATTCCAAGGGGAAATTTAGATGTATACAGCAGCAGAAATATAAAACAAAGATACTGACTCACAGGACAAATCAATCAATCAATAAATAATATGTGTATATTGTTCAGAAATTGCAAAATTAATTTAATGAGTATCGGCATTTAGTTTGGGGCATCGGAAGGAATGATTGAGTTGCCTGATAGTAGTGGACACAAAAGACCCCCCCGAGATGTTTCTTAGTACACCATGGAGGAATGAGATTGTGACTAAAAGTGCTCCAAGAGAGCACCTCCTTGTGGGGATGGTGGGGATTTTTCATGTTGGCATTCAATTTTGCCACCATCCCCTTTTCCACAACAGCTTCTATTGATCCAGGTCAGTTATGAGGAGGTGATGCCTATTCTAGCAGCACTGGGTTATAGAAGAAACTAAATGTAGGAGGGATACCAAAGCATCTGAAGACAAACACACTCATACTGAGTGAAGCTAGGATCAAGATGCAAACATGCATGTTTTTTTGGATGTGAGTGGAAATCTAAGTATCAGGAAAAAAATTCCAAAAAGAACAAAGAATAGAAAATGTAAGCCCCAAATAGTGACTGAGCCAGGATTTGGACTCTGTTTTATTGGAGCTGTGAGTGCTGACAACTGCACCACCTTTTGTCAGGATTATGAAATGATAATAAATATGAAATAATACCCTCACTGCAGTGACATGGTCTCTGTTTATCCTTGATAAAAACCCATTTCACTTGAGTCTTTCAGCAGATTCTTTCTAGATTGTAATTTATATTTACCATGTATATCTCCTTTGATTAAAATGAAAGTTATAAGGTTTACAATACAAAATGCTTTTGAATTGATAGTAGCATGTATAATTCTTTATTAAATTGAATTTTAGTTGTTTAACTGCCAGCTTAGGTTTCTAATTTTAACTAAAAAAAAGAACCTTTTCAATCATTTTACTAGACAATATCATAAAAAGGCACCTAGTTCAAATCTAATTTTTACAGACTTTTAAAACCAGAGTGGAGCAGCATAGTTATATTCTCCAAACTTATGTACACTATTCTTCCTTTCTGAGAAAGAGTTATGATTCAGACCCTTATAGGATGGCAGTTACTTATGCTGCCATTTCTGTTTGAATTATTATGATTTTTCTCTAATTAGCATCAGATCACAAATTCTCATTTTCAAGCCAGTATTAAAATCATTAGGTTATAAAGTGATAAGCATTTATAAAGATAGCTAAATGGGAGCCTTCAGTAAAGTTATAAAAAAATCATTTGCATCCCAGAGAGAATTTTGCCTGACATTTATATTAGTGATGTTAGTTGTACTAGTGGAATTTACACTGGTAACCTTACATATAGCTGAGTAGAAATATAGTTGATTCAGAAAGTATTCACACCCCTTCACTTTCTGCTCACTTTATGTTGTAGGTTTAATTTTAAGTGAATAAATGTACCATTATTATTTATCAATCCACATTCAATAACCCATAATGTCAAAATGAAAAGATGTTTTCAGAAAGATTTGCAAATACTGTATATTAAAAGTCAAAACCTGAAATCTCTCATTCATTTATATACGTTTTCAGACCTTTGGCCAAGACATTGTGGTCAGGAGTTTTAATTCCCCTTGAAACGTGTCTAGAACTTGATTGAATTGAATTATTGAACATTGTTGAGAAAGGCACATACCTATGTATATGAGATCCCACAATTCACACTACATATCAGGACAAAAGCCAAGCCATAAAGTCCAAGGAAGTTGGCCGTCTGGCAAAACTGAGTAACTGGGGAAAAAGGGGCCTTGGTCAGGCAGGTGACTAAAGCAGAGCTACAGACACATTCTCTGGTGAGATGGCAGGACCTGTGAGAGGGATAAACAATCACAGCAGCACTTCATCAATCAGGTGTTTATGGTTGAGGGGTTAGACAGACACCCCTCTTGAGTAAAAAGGCATTTGAATGCATTTAGGTGACTCTGAGAGCATGAGGAGAAATGTTGTTTGGTATGAGGAGACAAAACTGAACCCTATGTGCAGAGCTGCAAGCACTATATCTGGCAAAGACCAGGCACTGCTCATCATCTGCACTAATACCATCCCTACAATGAAGCATGGTGGTGGCAGCATCATGCTGTGGGGGTGCTTCTCAATGGAAGGATGAATGTGGCCTAATACAGAGAGGTCCTTGAAGAAAACTTGCTTTAGAGTGCAGGCGACCTCAGACTATGGTGAGAGTTTACCTTTCAGCACAACAATGACCTGAAGAATACAGCCAAGGCAAAGCTGGAGTGGCTTCAGGACCAGTCTCTGTCCTTGAGCAACCTAGTTGAAGCCAAAACATAAACCACATAGAACATCTATGGGATTGATCTGAAGATAGCAGTTTAAAGATGCTTCCCATCCAGTCTAATGGAGTTTGAGAGGAAGAATGGGATAAAAATGCCCAAATCCAGGTGTGCAAAGCTTGCAGAGGCTTACTTAGGAAGACTTTGCTGCCATTAGGACTTCTACATTGTAGGTATTTTTTTCATTTTATACAGAAAGTGGTTTTACTTGATGGCAAGCAAAAGTTCCATTTTATCAAACGCTGAACAAACTTTCCCTACACAATGCTTTGCAACTAGATTTTGGATTTTCTAACAAATGGACCCCAGTCAGTCAGCATCCATGGCATTACATCTTTTACCATCATTCTCAACACCGTCACCCATCACAGGTGCGTTTCAAGCCCCTTGTTGTATACTGTATACGTTTATGCTGATCTATGACTGCTTATCTCACTGTCCAAACAATCACATGGTGAAATTTGCAGATGACAAAGCAGTGGTGGGAATTGCCACTCGTAATGATGAGTCAGCATACAGGATGGAAGTGGCTAAACTGGAGGCTTAGGGTAAGGATAACAACATTAGAAACAATGTCAAAAAAATATGATGATGATGATGATGATTGTGGACTTTCGATGGACTGGTACTCTCCCTCCTCTCTCCCTTTACATCAATGAGGAAGAGGTTGAAATTGTCACCTGCTTCAAACACCTGGGGGTGCATATTACAAATGAGCTCTTTTGGATCTACAATACAGCCCTTCTGGTGAAGAAACCCACCAACACCTCTACTTCTTGATGAGCTGAAGCAGGCTGGTCTATGCCCCTCTATTCTGACCTGCTTTAACAAATGTGTGGTAGAGAGCATCCTTGCCTCCTGTACAGTATTA
Organism: Erpetoichthys calabaricus; assembly: GCF_900747795.2. NCBI lineage: Eukaryota > Metazoa > Chordata > Cladistia > Polypteriformes > Polypteridae > Erpetoichthys > Erpetoichthys calabaricus. Next base: position 214,983,280 of record NC_041395.2, read on the forward strand.
CGATGTAGTAAAGCAACTGCTTGACCAAAGACAGGCGAGCACTGCAACGATTAGTTAATTCTGTACAGCGTATCAACGGCAGCATCCTATCCAGTTGTATCCAGCAGAGGGCGCTCTCTCCCCCGGGATGTGTTTCTTGATGCAGAATTGACTACAGCCAATACCGTCCCTTTTGTACTGATTGACAGAAAGTAAATACAAAAGAAAAATATACCAAAAGAGATATATGTATTTAATTTGCAATAAAAGATAACATTCATTCCCAGAATATAATGCATAATCCTGTATACATACATATTCAGGCCAGAGAGAAGCAAAAGGACATCACAGCCAAAGGGGAGAATGCTGACACACAGATGTCCCATTAAGCAGTGAGGAATGTTGACATGGTCAAACATTTTTGATGTCATGCTGGATCCTCGTCATTATAAAAACTCATAATTACATATTCATAGAATTCATGTTAGATATGGGCCTCCAGAAGAACTGACTGGTTATCAGTACCTTCACAGACTCTGGGTTTTTTAACCATATTAAGAAAACATCAGCACCTTTTAAAATAACCTGTTTGTTTCCTGACTGTACAATCTGTGTGACTTATACTACACTTTGCATTTTGTTTCAGTAGTCTCATGTAATAAACTATTTGCAGCTTTTTTTACTTGGTGCTAATTTTAAGTATAGTTATCTTACTTTACTTATATCTATATATGCTAGGGGGCTTTGCCCCCTGCTCGCTTCGCTCGCCAACCCCTGTGTTTGGTTAATTGGATATACAATTTTACATTTTTTTTTGGAATTGTTTCAATTTCATTATTTTCACTTTTACATTAAAGCTTCATTAAAAACAATATTTTTTGGAGACACATTGTGACAACGCAACGTATAACTGCCCGTGAGTGAATATTGTTTCTGTTTCTGTAATAAATAATCTGTGTTTTTCTGTTTGTCCCTGTGATTTATTGATTGTCATAGCAAAAGCTATTCTCACGGTAAACTGTAAACATTTTACTACGAATGGCATATCACGATCTCCTTTGGTGTGTAATGTTATTCGCAGAATATATACATCACCTTTCTTTTTGCCTGTTAAAATTTGCATCGCTTCTCCAAGATCATCAATATACACCCGACCGAATTGTGTACTCTTTGAAATTTAACTTGTCGTTCCTTTAACTGTTGTGGGACCACAGATTCTCATAGCATATGGTTCATTATTGTGTAAATCCACATTCTGTCCATTGAATGATGCGAATGCGAAAAGACTTTGTTGTCTACTCTTTTTTTCAGACCTCAGTTTGTCCTGGTATTTTTTCAATTACACCTGGATCTGATGATTATTCACCTTTTGTTTGCGGTAATGCAATCGTTTCTATCTTTTCTTTGATACTGTAGTGACTGACATGATAAAGTGTCACAAAAGTTTTACTTGAACAATCGCTGACTTCCTAACCCCAAACACAACTTTCTAGCACCCTCTCCAACGCCCCCCCCCCCCACCGCATCAAATCAATACCCCGCTATCAGTCCTCCGTGCTGTACTCCGCCTTCCCTCAATCGGACCTAACAGTCACTTAAAACCAAAAAGCCCTCAACCTGGCTGGGACGCTACAATACTTTCGAATTTCACTGCTTTCATATTCTGTTACTTTGTCTGCATGTGTATCGCGCCATCGTTTGTTTGAACTTTTCAAATTCCACTGCTTTCATAATCTCTTATCTGCCTTTTTTTCTCTCCAATGCCTTTGGGTCTCTATTCTCCATATTGTCCAAATACACTTTATATGCGCTGAGAGCACATGATTTGTGTGTACTATGTGCTTTTACACGACTGATGTTTTTTCGATGGGTGTGCTCTTATATATTCCATACTATCTTTGTGGACCTTTGCAGACCCCGTAGTGTGTTACGTTTGACTCTGGGGTGCAGTGCAGAAGCCTCTTTTCTGTGTGGCTATGTCGTTAGCTATGGGCACGTTGTTTATCCAGGCGGGCTCGTGTTTGTATATCCGTCAGTCGAGCTCGTTCGTTTTGAACCCGTGCTTGCTTTGCTTCCGCAGTTTCAGACGCGCGTTGTAGGCGCCTGTGTTCATTGATCTTATCCAGGTGGGCTTGTGTGTGTATCGTTGAGCTGTATTGTTTTTGAATTTGGTGTAAAGCGTTCAGCGGTTTGTACAATCCCAAGCAGCACATTATTCCTAACTTCACTCCGCAGTAGTGCCACTCACAATATGGCGGTGACGCCTGCTGCTATTTCCGTTAGTTGAGCTGTACGCGCCTGCGCAGTACGTCTCATGGTCCCATCGCCGTGAACCTGCGTCCATGCCATCCGGTTACCTGCATCCATGCCATCCGGTTTACCATTCTCGGTTAGTAATATGGATAATTCACTAAGTCCATGGCAAGTAAGACGCACGCAAGACCGAGCCCCGCCCACCAACAATTCATTAAGCAGCCGATCATGGCACACGCACTACAGAGCCAACAATTCGCGCGAGAGCGAAAGCATTTGCCAAGAATGTTTTCATTAATCAAGAACGAAAATCGGAGGTTCGAAGAAGATCACATACCGTCGTAGTTCCGACCATAAATGATGCCAACTGGCGATCCGGCGTCGTTATTCCCATGACCCGCTGAGCAGCCATTACTCTCACTGGCATGCCTCCGCATAAAGTCAAACTTAAAATTGGTTCAGTCGTCATGCTTCTCAGAAACCTCATGCCAGCAAGAAGTCTCTGTAAAGGCACTAGACTGACTGTTCTCAGCATTCACCGCAATGTACTGGAGTGTAAAACAATCGCAGCACCTATCTCACAAACTGTCCATATTCCCCAGATTTCCCTGACCCCATCAGATTCAAATTTGCCTTTTACTTTTACACACAGACAATTTCCTGTTAGATTGGCCTTTGCAATGACAGTTAATAAGGCGCAGGGACAAACTTTCAAAAAGATATGCCTGTATCTGCCAAAACCAGTTTTCAGTCACGGACAATTGTATGTTGCTCTCTCCAGAGTTCCATCTTTTCATTCACTTACAGCACACAGGCACGCGCTTGAGAGAGAGACACACACACACAGGCGCACAAGAGAGAGAGAGAGAGAGAGACACACACACACACAGGCGCGCGACAGAGAGACACACACACACACACACACACAGGCGCGCGCGAGAGAGAGAGAGAGAGAGACACGCACACACAGGCGCGAGAGAGAGAGAATCCCTGACCCCATCAGATTCAAATTTGCCTTTTACGTTTACACGCAGACAATTTCCTGTTAGATTGGCCTTTGCAATGACAATTAATAAGGCACAGGGACACACTTTCAAAACGATATGCCTGTATCTGCCAAACCCAGTTTTCAGTCACGGACAATTGTATGTTGCTCTCTCCGGAGTTCCATCTTTTCATTCAATTACAGTGGTATCCTCAAACCCACCCCATTTGGACAACTGTGTCTTTCAGGAAGTGTTCACCCATCAATACATAATTATGCGCGGGTTGGCTAGTAAATGTATAATGTATAAATGTTATTTTGTTCTATTTTGTTGTGTTTATCTCTGATATCTTTATCATGATGTTTTGAGGGTTAATGGGCTACTTATGGGATACTTTTTATTATGAATTTTTTTTTTTTTATGTGGAATTATCGTGGGCACTGTTTAATTACTGGAAGCTGAGTACCAAATTTAGTTTCTGCATATGGATGTTGGAATGATAATACAGATCCTTGGAGGCACTAGCTAGACTGAATTGTGAAAGTTTACATGATTAAATTACCTACAAAATTTGAAAGGAGTTTTTTTTCTACTTGCAGTTTTATTGTGGGGTGGGGGTGACATGGTGGTGCAACGTTTATTCAGGTATCCAGGTTTGAACCCTTCGTCAGTTCAATACTAGTGTGGAATTTACGTATTAGAAAATTAGAACATTAAAAAACTTTTGATGAGATCAGTCTGTTCTTTTTTATTTGATTTTATTAATTTTAAAAGCAAATAACAATCCATACAATCAAATCAAACTTAACAACCCCAACCCCCTTCTGCTTTAGGTCATTGTAGAGTCACCTTTTGGATGTGTGGATGCTTCGAATCCCAAATAATTTAGGTTATGATTGAATCTAATTAATTTTAAAAAAGATTTGTTAACATATATGGGGGTGGTTTGAAAGAGAAAAAGAAGCTTGGGAAGGATGATCTTCTTAACAGTGTTGATTCTCCCTGCTAATGTGAGATGGAGGTGGACCATCTATTCACATCTTGTTTTATTTTTTCCATGAAGACAGCAAAATTTTGTTGAAAATGACCTTTATATTTACTTGTGATATTTAAGCCTAGATATTTAAATTGACCTGCTAAGATAAATGGGAAGGTCTCCAGTCTAATATTGTGTGCTAGAGAGTTCACTAGAAAAAACACACTTTTATTCAAATTAATTCTGAATCCAGATATCTTTTGAAAATCTGCTAGTGCCTTTAGGACTGCTGGAACAGAATTTTGTGGGTCAGATATGTACAGTATCATATCATCATCATATTGTGATATTTTCTCTTCAAGTCCTTATCTGCAAATCCCCTTTACCTCTGATGCATTTTAAAAGTAAACAGCCAATGGTTCAATGGAGATTGCAAAGAGCAATGGTGATAGGAGGCATCCTTGTCAAGTACCGCATTCTAGTTTGAAGTGGTCTGAAATAATGTTGTTAATATGAACTGAGGCTTCTGGACTAATATAAAGTAGTTTGATCTATGCACATATGTTTGCACTGAACCCAAATTTGTGCAATATGGTGAATATATAGTTCCATTCAACCATATCAAATGCTTTTTCTGCATCCTAAGATCTCCGGGGTTTAGATATAAAGTATGAATATATTACAGTACGTTAAACAAACATCGAAGATTAGAAGCTGTCTGCCTTTAATAAATCCGGTTTGGTCTTGTGATTTTACAGAAGGAAACACAATTCTTAGTCCTTCTAGCTAGAACTTCGGAGTGTATCTTAACGTCATTATTCAGGAGTGAGATTGGTCTGTATGATGCACATTGTAGTAAGTCCCTATTTTTCTTAGGAATGACCGTGATTAGTGCTTGGTGAAAAGTTTGAGTTAGAATTTTGTTGTCTTTAGCTTCTATAAACATTGCTAATAATAGTGGATCTAACTTAACTGATCATGAAGCAGGGGTGTAGCACAGAACTCTAGGCTCTATACATAAGCAGTCTCTATGGGGCCTTTCCTCTCAAAAATAAACTTTTCATTCCAGGATTCGAGGGCTCCCAACCGTGAGCCCTAGATAATCATTACCCTTTTTCCCCCCACTACGACAGCCATGCATGGAACTTAAATCACTATGCCCTACACAGTCATCTGGTAGCTGCTGTCGTACCCCCGGGTCATTAGCTGATGAGAACTATACAGAATTCATACCCAGAGGTCCACAGGAATACTCTGGGAAACTCTGAAGGCATTTTTAAGAGGATGGAATATTTCATATCTTTCTCACAAAAATAAATTAGAAACCAAGATGGTGTCTGAGTTAATCAGTAAAATTACCAGAACAGATCTAGAATATGCCGTCTTCAAATAAGGCCATTTACAGAAAATGTTTTGCAATCAGAATTCAACCTCTTGACTACTAAAGGAACAGAACAGCTCATCTTTAAATCGCAACATTATTATTATGAACACAGAGATAAGGCCAATAAGATTTTAGCCCAACAAATCCACAAGAAGGAAGTCCACAATGCAATAACAGCAATTATCAACATGGAGATAAAATCATAGACCATAAAAATATAATCCACAGATTTAGAGATTACTAAAAATTCTTATATTCTACTCAGTCTAAAGAAGATAAGACACAATCTAATGAGTTTTTTTGACTCATTACAAATAGATACTAAATACTCTTAGTGCTGTGGAACTGGATAAACCTCTGACACTCTCAGAATTACTAGACGCTATAAACTCACTTCAAAGTGGGAAAGCAGCTGGCCCTGATGGCTACCCAGTGGAATTTTATAAAAAAAATTTCAAATAAGAGATCATGCTATTCAGCCCTATAAAGCTTGCTAATCATATTCACCTAATTCATCAAATATAACATCAAGTTAAATTTTGAACGTTCCTAAAGTCCTGCTCTCTTACCACACTACACCGTTAAAAATAAAGTGGCCACAGTGGTTCTTTAGAGCGATGCCTTAGAGCAGGCCAAAGTCCAGCCTGCGGGCCAATCATGGCCCAAGATCAGATTTTATATGGCCCGCGCCTTTTGTCTCAAAATGTGTTATTCTTGGCCTGCATGCACAAACAGAATAAATAAATCATACCAATTCAACATGCAGTTTCTCTTTTGAACTCATGGTGGCAGCACTTTATAACAAAGTCTGCTAACTGCCATAAAACCTCAAACAGAAAAAGATTGAATGATGGACCAATCACAGCTCTCGCTGGACGCACGATGCTGTGGGGTTTGGGTGGGTTTAACACCGAGGATTCTGCAGGTGTACGCTGCCAATTTGAAGGTACACTGTATGGCTGTGTAAAATTTGCTGTGACCCTACAACTGTCATGGCTACAGCAAGTAAATAAAGGAAAGTTGATAATGAAGGACGCCACTTCCAGGCAAGGTGGAAGTTCCAATATTTTTTCACTGAAAACCGAAACAACTGTGTCTGCCTAATTTGCCACAAGACTGTTGCTTTGTATAAGGAATATAATGTGAAGAGACACTACGAGACAAAACATGCTAGTACATATGACAAGCTATCAGAGATTGACCATGCTGAAAAAGTGAAGCAACTCGAGGAGAGCTTAGCCGCCCAGCAGCTGTTCTTTATGCGGGCCCATGAGTCAAATGAAAACATCACCAAAACTAGCTACGAAGTGGCTATGTTAATTGCTAAACATGGAAAAACTTTTACAGAAGGCGAGTTTGTTAAAGACTGTGTCATGAAAATAGCAGAACACATTTGCCCAGAAAAGAAGAAAGACTTGCCAACATTTGCCTCGCTCGTAACAGTGTGGCACGGAGAATTGAAGAGCTGTCATCAGATGTTAGAAGACAACTGGGAGACAAGTCAACAAATTTTGATTTTTTTTCTTTAGCCTGCGATGAAAGCACAGATGCATCAGACACTGCTCAGTTACTGATTTTTTGAGAGGTGTTGATGGTGACATAAACATAACAGAAGAGATGCTGGACCTCAAAAGCCTCTAAAGCCAAACAAGAGGAACTGATTTATTTCATAATGTTTGTTCAGCTGTTCATGACATGAAACTACCATGGAGCAAGCTTAGTGGGATTATTACAGATGGTGCACTGCCATGACTAGTGAACGAAGTGGATTGTCCATGCTTATCTGTAACAAAGTCAGCGACGAAGAAGGTGACGCTGTTAAACTCCATTGCATCATTCATCAGCAGGTTCTTTGCGCCAAACATCTAAGATTTGATCATGTCATGAATCCAGTGGTAAAGGCAATTCATTTCATCTGTTCTAAAGCTCTATACCACTGCCAGTTCCAACAGATCCTGCAGTTCCCGCTTGACATCCAGGCTGAATATGGAGATGTAATATATCACAATGACGTGAGGTGGCTCAGCAGGGGATCACCACTGCAGCGATTTTTCTCTCTTAAAGGGAAAATTGGACAGTATTTGGCAGAAAAGAAACAGCCAATGCAAGAACTGTCAGATACTGAGTGGATAGCAGACTTGGCTTTTTTGGTTGACATAACAAAGCATCTGAATGTGCTGAATGTTAGCCTTCAAGGACAAAACGCAGTAGTGAGCTCTCTCTTGTGCCTTTTTACCGGCAGCTGGATAAAGGCAAGTTTCCAGAAATGGGAACATTTGCAAAGAAAATGTTGAGCTTGTTTGGCTCTACATATTTGTGTGAGCAGACTTTCTCTGTTCTGAACTTAAACAAGAACCGCTTGAGATCAAGACTTAGTGACTCCCACCTATGTGATATTTTACACATGTCTACTACTGCTCTCAAACCAGACCTGGCCTGTGTATTGAAATCCAGATCTCAGTTTCACCCTTCACATTAGTGTCAATAGCTTACCTGTTGCTCTGTTATCAGAATTAGACACAGCTGTATTTGCAGAGTTTCTGAATGTTTTCAATTTCTGCTAGAAATTCCGATAACTTGTATGCTGTGATCTGTGTATCTAAATGCTGTGAAAAGAATACACAAAACAGGATAAGGGTTGGGGTTTTTAAGCCCCGTATACTGTAAAGTAAAGGTCAGTTCAGGTTTTCAAAACTCAAAAAACACAATCAAAATAGGGAGGACGGACATTTTATAAGGGCGGACAGGAAATAACGTGGGGGGATGCTGGGAAGTGTCGAGATGGATTCTGGGAGTCTGACGTCATCAGGTTTCGTCAGAGGCTATGAATGAACCCGGAAGTGTGCGTTTCCTTGAATCAGCCGGGCGCTCTTTATGGCTCCGCCGCTTCAGCCTTTCTGAGGAAGTAAGGAGACGAGGATTAGTACACTGCCGTAGCTCCCTCGCGGGACGTTTTACACAACAAACCGGGTCGATCAGCTGCTCCCCAAGCGCTTGTGCGTGACAGGACCTCCCCGTTAGTCCAGACCCACCGGGTCGGGCGACCCGAACCGAGAGGTCATGAATGCGGGAGAGAGCATCAGCGTTGGCCTGCAGGGAGCCCCGACGATAAACGATAGTAAACTTAAATGGCTGCAGGTCCAAAAACCACCTGGTGACACGAAGATTCGAGTCCCAGTGCAGGGCCATTCACTGGAGAGCGGCATGGTCCGTTACCAATGTGAACTCCCGTCCCAGCAGGTAGTACCGCAGGTGGGTTACTGCCCATTTGATGGCCAAGGCTTCCCGCTCCACCTCTGCATACCTTGTCTCGCGGTCCAGCAGTTTCTGGCTCAGGTATTGCACAGGATGCTCGACACCATCTATGCTTTGGCTCAGCACGGCACCTAAACCTGTGTCCGAAGCATCGGTCTGGAGAATAAAAGGCAATGAAAAGTTAGGAATGCGCAATATAGGTGCCGAGGTAAGGGCCCGTTTTAAGTCACAGAATGCACGATCCGCTTCCTTGGTCCACACCACAGTCAAAGGGGCCCTTTTCTTTGTTAGATCCATCAAGGGTGCTGCTCTCTCAGAGAAGCGGGGCACAAACCGGCAGTAGTACCCGGCCAATCCTAAGAAGGCTTGCACCTGTTTCTTGACCATCGGACGGGGCCATTCCAAGATGTCTTTAATTTTGGTGCACTGCGGTTTAACTAATCCTCCTCCCACTAGGTGGCCTAAATATCAGGTTTCGTTCATCCCAAAGTAACACTTGCAAGGGTTGATACAAAGCCCAGCCTTCACTAGCGTCAGGAGAACCGTATAAACCTGCACTACATGTTCCTCCCAGGTGCCGGAATAGATGACCACGTTATCCAGGTAGGCGGCACAATAGGACTGGTGAGGCCGTAGCACTTGATCCACCAGACGTTGAAAGGTCGCCGGTGCCCCGTGCAGTCCAAATGGGAGTACCTTATAGTGCCAGTGATGCTAGGGGTACTAAAAGCCGTCTTCTCTTTAGCAGAAGCCGTTAAGGGAATTTGCCAATACCCTTTCGTCATATCCAGGGTAGTCAGATAGCAAGCCGTTCCCAGTCTCTCCAGGAGCTCATCCACCCGGGGCATTGGATATGCATCGAACTTCGAGACCTGATTAAGGTGTCTGAAGTCGTTACAAAACCGCCACGACCCGTCCGGTTTGGATATGAGGACGATAGGACTAGACCAGGGGCTATGGCTCTCCTCGATGATGTCCATGTCCAACATCCGTTGAACCTCTAGCTCCACTTCAGCACGTTTCGCCTCAGGGAGGCGGTAGGGACGTTCCCTCACAACCACCTCCGGGGCTGTCACAATGTCGTGCTTAATCAACGAGGTCCGGCCAGGTGCTTCGCTGACCACCTTCAGGATGGACAGGATGGCTCTTTCAAGCTCCTGTCGTTGTAGGGGCAGCAAATTGTTGCCGAAGTTAAGGGGTGTTTTTTCTGAGAAAAGGGAGAGAGAAGGGCCGGGAAGAGGGTCATTTTCCCGATCTCTCCACGGCTTCAAAAGGTTGATGTGGTATACTCTCTCACTCGGACGACGAATCGGTTGAATCACCAGATAATCGACGAGTCCTTTCCTCTCTTTAACTTCGTATGGGCCCTGCCAATGAGCCAACAATTTAGAATGCGAGGTGGGTACAAACACCATTACGCAATCCCGTGGCCAAAATTCACGTAAGGAGGCATTCCGGTTATAATTCCGGACCTGCGCTGCTTGAGCCCTAGACATGTGATCTTTAAGTAAAGGTCTGATTTTTCCCAATCTATTGCATAACTGCGCGATATACTCCAATACGTTGGTGGAGGGACGGGCCTCCCCTTCCCATCCTTCTTTTAATATATCCATTAGGCCCTGGGGTTGTTGTCCGTATAATAATTCAAAATGGGAAAACCCCGTGGAGGCCTGCGGCGCTTCCCTATAAGCGAGAAGTACTAGTGGTAAAAGCTGATCCCAGTTCCTACCGTCCTCTCTGACTTCCTTGCGGAGCATCTGCTTCAATGTTTGGTTGAAGCATTCAACCAGTCCATCCGTTTGGGGATGATAGACGGATGTCTTAAGATGCTTAACCCGGAGTAGCTTGGCAACCTCCCTGAACGTTTCCGAGGTAAAGGGCGTACCCTGATCCGTGAGGATTTCTCTGCGTATGCCCACACGGGAAAAAAGCCCTACTAATTCCCGCGCGATGTTTTTTGTATTGGCAGCTCGCAGGGGAACTGCTTCAGGGTATCAAGTTGCGTAGTCTACCATTATCAAAATATATTTGTAGCCACGCACCGAGGGTTCCAAGGGTCCCACAAGATCGACACCGATCCTCTCAAAGGGTATATCTATTAGGGGTATTGGGATCAGAGGAGCACAGTCCCTCCGGGGAATCTGTCGCAGTTGACAAACTGGGCAGGATTGGCAAAAACAACGGACCTCCTCATTGATCCTGGGCCAATAAAACCGGAGCTTAACCCTCTCCAGTGTCTTTTCAGCCCCGAGATGGGCGCCTAGGAGGTGGGCGTGAGCTAATTCGCAAAATTCCCGCCGGTAAGTCTGCGGCACTAGCAGCAATTTCCGCACCTCGCCGTCGTGCTCGGCCACTCGATACAACAAATCATTTTCAAGTACAAAGTAGGGTCCATGTGGTTGGGAAGCCATAGACGATATATCGTCAGCAGACACAATAGCATTCCTGGCGAACTTCATAGTTCTATTGTTCGCGTTTAAATGACGCTGGGGTAGAGCGATACTGTATGTCTAACCCACCGAGTGTATCCACTATTGGGTCCGTGGGGGCTCTCGACCACCCCGGAACTCCACCCTGGATTATTTCCGGGTCAAGGTCCGGCGCCGTACAGCGCTCCCCCGATTCCTCTACGTCATCAACGTTCGCCGAGGTGCACGGCATGGGAGCAGCTGGGAGGGCCTCCTGACCATCCATAACCAGACCTAGTTTAGGTTTAGGAGAGGTGATAGTCATACCGCTTTTATTGTTTGACCAGTCCCATCCCAAGATTACTGAGAAGGGTGGCTCCGGCATCATGGCGACCATTAACCGTTTCAGAGTCCCTTCCCAGGAGATGTAACACATTGCGGACTTATAAGATCTGGTCTTCCCGTGTACACACTTGACCCCCAAATGCTGGGCGAGCCATTGTCGCGGTAAGACATAACGGTGAGCAAATATTACTCCCGGAGTCAAACATTGCCACCACCGAGTGCCCATTCAATAACACCACTCCCGTATTAGTAACCGCGAGGGGATTAGACAGTGCACAGTACCTTTCCTCTCGGGTCCAGCTGCAATCCATGGGCTCTTGGTTGAGTGGGCAAGCTGGCAGCATGTGTCCCGGCTCCCCACACTTGAAACAGGGCGGGAGCGCGAGTTTCCGCTCCTTGGGCCGGGCTGGAGCCTCCGTGGCACGGCGAGTGGGCTCTGGGACAATGGGCCATCCCAGTCGGGACCCACGACTGAAGCCATCAGACCCCCTGACTTGGGTTACCACCAGTTGACGCTCCAAAACCTCCAGAAGACCATTCATGTCTTTGAACGGGTGCCTCTGGACCTGTTGGGCGAGATAATCTGGCATTGCATAGATCAGCCCCTCACAATCCACTTGCTCTACCACCTGGCGAGCCTGGTTTTTATCTGGCTGTAGCCAGCGCCCTAGCTTACTCCAGTACTCAAAGGCCTGGGCTCTTGCCGGAGTGCGGGGTCAAATCGCCATTGCCGCCAGAAGCGAGCCTGCTGGCCAGAGATCACTCCGTAGCGCTGATATATTTTGGCCTTCAGGAGGTCGTACTGGGTGGCTTCCTCCTCGGGAAGGTCGTGATAAGCCTGCTGTGCGGGCCTCTTCAGGTAAGGCGCCAAAATGGATGCCCACTCAGCCTGCGGCCACTGGTTTCGGGTAGCCGTTCGCTCGAATATCGACAAAAACGACTCTATGTCGTCATCCCCCGTAAGGGCCAGCATTGGAGGGAGGGGTGGTTTCGCGGGCTCCGGCCTTGCTGCTTCTGCTGCTGCCATCCGCCTCTTCGCATCCGCAAGCTCTGCTTTAGTCGTGGCTGCATCTACCTTCATTGCTTGCAGCTCCGCGACGAGCGTGTTGAGGACCGCATTCAGGTCTTGTCCTTCTGTCATTGTTCGGACTGTACAATCCTGCCGACTACGCCACTGTGAAAAGAATACACAAAACAGGATAAGGGTTGGGGTTTTTAAGCCCCGTATACTGTAAAGTAAAGGTCAGTTCAGGTTTTCAAAACTCAAAAAAGACAATCAAAATAGGGAGACCAGACATTTTATAAGGGCGGACAGGAAATAACGTGGAGGGATGCTGGGAAGTGTCGAGATGGATTCTGGGAGTCTGACGTCATCAGGTTTCTTCAGAGGTTATGAATGAACCCGGAAGTGTGCGTTTTCTTGAATCGTCCGGGCGCTCTTTAGGCTCCGCCGCTTTGGCCTTTCTGAGGAAGTAAGGAGACAAGGATTAGTACACTGCCATAGCTCCCTCGCGGGACGTTTTACTCAATAAACCGGGTCGATCAGCTGCTCCCCAAGCGCTCGTACGTGACAATGCTTAAATTTGCATATTTTTTACTTTTGCTGTGTGAAAATGACAACATTAAATAACGGAATATTCATATGCATCTTTTATTGTTTAAAATAATGTCATCAGGGGCTGTTGGCCCTTGGGCACTTTCACATTATCAAATCTGGCCCTCCTTGAAAAAAGTTTGGACACTCCTGCCTTAGAGGAATCATTTTTGGTTCCCAAAAGACCTAACCTCATTAAGGTTCCAGAAAGAACCATTATTTATTTAAATCCGAAACAGGTCCATACAGTAACTAAAAATAGATGGTAACAGAATTGTAAAATACCAATGGGGCATGATTTTAAACTGGCTCTTGCTGCATACAATAAAACAATAAATCTTAGTGTCCTGCTAGATATTCTATGGAGTACCAAATGAGGCACATTACCTGCTTTGTAAAGGAGTGTCACTTACGGCACCACAGCCATGTGGTGCTATTCCCTGAGTGGCTCGACAAGGCCAAGGGGATGCCCATTTAACATCTGGCTGCAGCAGATAGAGGGTCATTTCCAGTGCTGTATCAGTACATGCTCCCCAAGATGACCTGACCTAGGTAGACTATAATATATTAAAGATTACAGTTACATATTAGGAAGTTTTTCAAAGAACAAAGAACCAACTTCATATTCAAAGAACCTTTCCCAGAATGAAATGCTTTGTCAAGCAATACAGGTAGTTCTACGAAGAACCACATGACATCAGTAAAGAACCATAAAGTGCCATTTAAGAACCATTATTTTTAATAGTGCACTTGATCATTTATTTCATGTGTTAATGGTACTTTGTGTGAAGATAAACGTCCTAACATTTCTGTAACATTCACCCTTAACAAGTTTCTACCTGTGTCCCAATGTTCATGTTGAAAAACTTGTTTAACAGTAAAACCCTTTATCCACCATACTACTTCCTTTCTTAATTTGTAAAAACATCAATCATGTCACTTCTTAATCTTAATCCGAATAGGTTCAACTCCTTCAGTCTTTCTTGATAATTCATACCATGCAGTCCTGGAATCTGCCTAGTTGCTGCTGTCTAGACTTTTTCTAGTGCTTCTATGTCTTTTTTTTAGCCTGGTGGCCAAAATGGCACATAGTATTCTGAGGCATCTCTTTTAACTATTGCTCCACACATCATGCTATATAACCAATATCCTGTCATCTTCCTGTTAAAGGTTTCTGTGCACTGTCTAGACATACAGTACATAGTGATAAATCCATTTTGAATCCTGGGGCCTTCTCATAAGGGGTGCTTTCGGACCTCCCGTTCAAATCTAATATTTTTACTTCATATGTGTAATACTATACATTCACTTACATTAAATTCCATTTGCCACAATCTGCCCAAGTCCATATGCTGTCCAAGGCCCTCTGCATTGACTCTACTATTCCTCGTTATTTCGCATCATCTGCAAACTTAACCATCTTGTTGTTTATACTCTTATCCAGATTGATCACATGCATTAAAAAGAGCAGCAGCCCAGCATTGTCCCCATAGGACAATGTATATCTGCATGGATTTTACTGTCACATTGTTCCTTTACGCCCGATTGCGCTACCAGCATTGAATTAATTTTAAAACTAGACATTTAATACTCTCAAGTCTACTTTAAATATTATATAAACGTCTTATGATCATCTATCTGCAAATTTTCAAACCCAGTTATTTTAACAGTCACTCTCAAAAGAATAACTTGCACTCAGTACACATTGCCGTCCCCATATAACAATGCAGTCAACTGGGGCCTCATGTATAACGCCGTGCGTAGAACTCACACTATAACATGGCGTAAGCACAAAAGCGGGATTGTGCGTACGCACAGAAAAATCCAGATGCAGGAATCTGTGCGCACGCATACTTTCACGTTCTTCCACTACATAAATCCCGATTAGCGTGAAAAGTAACGCACGTGCACGCGCCTTCTGTCCCGCCCCAACTCCTCCCAGAATTACGCCTCTTTGAATAGATAGATAGATAGATAGATAGATAGATAGATAGATAGATAGATAGATAGATAGATAGATAGATAGATAGATAGATAGATAGATAGATAGATAGATAGATAGATAGATACTTTATTAATCCCAATGGGAAATTCACATTCTTCAGCAGCAGCATACTGATACAATAAATAATATTAAATTAAAGAATGATAATAATACAGGTGAAAAAAAAACAGACAATAACTTTGTATAATGTTAAATGTTAACGTTTACCCCCCCTGGTGGAATTAAAGAGTCGCATAGTTTGGGGGAGGAACGATCTCCTCAGTCTGTCAGTGGAGCAGGACAGTGACAGCAGTCTGTCGCTGAAGCTGCTCTTCTGTCTGGAGATGACATTATTTAGTGGATGCAGTGGATTCTCCATAATTGATAGGAGCCTGCTGAGCGCCCTTCGCTCTGCCACAGATGTTAAACTGTCCAGCTCCATGCCAACAATAGAGCCTGCCTTCCTCACCAGTTTGTCCAGGCGTGAGGCGTCTTTCCTCTTAATGCTGCCTCCCCAGCACACCACTGCGTAGAAGAGGGCGCTCGCCACAACTGTTTGATAGAACATCTGCAGCATCTTATTGCAGATGTTGAAGGAAGCCAGCCTTCTAAGGAAGTATAACCGGCTTTGTCCTTTCTTGCACAGCGCATCAGTATTGGCAGTCCAGTCTAATTTATCATCCAGCTGCACTCCCAGATATTTATAGGTCTGCACCATCTGCACACAGTCACCTTTGATGATCACTGGGTCTATGAGGGTCTATATGCAAATCAATATAAATAGCCTTCTGTGAAAAGACAATGGGAAAAGCACGGGGGAAAATATAAGAATTTCAGCGAATACCAAGTGGAGGCAAAGGAAAAACGTACTATTTGTTGGTTTAAACAGTGGTATAATCAACAAAAGAAAGTTGATCGAGTGACAGAGTGTCGGAGAAACTCGAAAGATCAAATTCACAAAGTCGCACTGTGCCAGAAATAAAAAAGAAATCACATATCAAAGTCGCCGTGAAAAGGCAAGTCGTAGCCCACCGTCTGAGTGTCATATGAAAGCGTATTAGGGTACAGACAAAAAGCATAGGCACACAGTTGGAAAAAAGCACGAAATGTCAACTTTAATCTCGAAATTTCCACTTTAATCACGTAGTTTATTTTGCCATTAAAGTAGAACATCATAAACTTCATCTTAAAATCATTTATTTTACTAGTTTCTCAAGTAGCATGTTAAATGCTTTGTTCTGTGTTTGATCTTCTATGTGCTCTATGTGTGTGAATCACTACGTGCTTCCGTTCTTTCTCTTTCTCCGACAGGACACAGAATGCATTACATTCGAGATATTACAGCTCTCTGAATAATTAAAATACTGAGATGTATACGTGATATCATTTTCATGATGATAGGAATGAAAGCATGTTATTAAACATGGGAACACGGTGGCGCAGTGCTTGTTCATATCTCACGCAAGAGGCTTGCTGCACCATGTGCGACCTTCGATGAAATAATTTATTACAGAAGTACTGTCTCTTTCAAACTTACTAACCTCCAATTCCTGTCCATACTTTTCTTCCTCCAATCGCCACACAATCAGCTCTGTAATAGACGTTAAGCCATTTGTAAGCTTAGAACGCCGATTCTTCAAAACTTTTGAAATATCTTCGTAGTACATGTTTAATTATTCTATTCGTCTATCCTTCCAGTGTCACGTCAGCACCAGCAAGAATACAGCGCAAGGCAGGAGCTATCCTTGAACTAGCTATACGCTGCGGCACCGTGTCCTCACATGTTTAATTATTAACAATACAGATTATTTAAATGAAGTTAAAGTTTTATCTGTATACTATAAGCAACATATTTTGCTGCATTTCATCTTAAAAATGATATTGTCATCATACGCGCTTTATAAAGTACCGCAGGTTGTGCAATATTATAACTGTATCGTAAGTTTACAGTGAGGTGATTGTACTTATAAGTACAAACAGTTCTACAAGGAGCACTTGATGGACTGATTGAGTGCGTTTATAGTTATTGGGATGAAACTGTTTCTGAAACGCGAGGTCCGTACAGGAAAGGCTTTGACGCTTTTTGCCGTGGTTGAGGTCGTGTGTACTTGAAACTGTATACCGATAATTCTCTTTCCGATCATCTGCTGCTGTGATTCACACTCAGATACAGTGATATAAATACTCCGAGTGGTGCAGTGAGAGTAATATGGAAAAAGATGATCCGCAGTGGCAACCCTTAACGGGAGCAGCAAAAAGAAGAACAAGATGCAGTGAGCTTAACAACGCTAAAGCAGTTATGGTATTTGGAATACTATGGCTATTCCCTGGCCCATTATATTGCTACAGGTTAATTACAATCAGATGCATTACACTAATAAACAATATGCAGTTAATTTCAGTGTATTTATAAAGCCGCGTCAGGAATGTGGAGCTAAGAAAGAAAGGATGAGCACACAGGAACAGTAGCACTGCTTTGACACTGGGTGCCGCCAGTCTGCAAAACCGGGCGGATAAATTGCGTACGCCAAGGAATGAGTTACCGTGGAAATGTGCGTGGCTTTACGTCAAGTTTAGGTTTTATACATCGCGATTTGAGCGTGGAAAGGTTCGTACGCAACATTTCTGTGCGTACGCACCGTTTATACTTGAGGCCCCTGGTTTCCTGATACTAGGCATCCCTCACTGTAATAATTTCGGTAGTATCAGACGTTAAGGCAGAAACCAAGCATGGCAAGCATTATCTGAAATCAGCAGGAAATCAGGGTACTTAGGAAGTAAGTATTTGTATTTCCACAGCGCTAGTTACATGCATACGCATGCGTAGGATGAGGGTGGTGCCTGTTGTTTGTCTATTAAAGACCGCCCTCACGCAACCGCTTTTGGCAGTAAGAGGATGTCATAGTTGTCAGTCATATCTTTTCCTGTTGTCTGATTGGTTTTTACAGTGACGTTTCCCTCCCATGCGACGTTTCCTTGCTAGAGCGTCCTCGGAAGTTGGCTTTACTACAAGCATGGAGAAACACATTGGATAACGTTGGAATTGTGTTGATTTAGACGTTTGTTTCGGAGGGTCTCCTGTCATGGGGGCAGCTGTTTTTTTCGGCTGCACATTTATTGCGTTTGGACCTGCCTTTTCTTTATTTATTTTTACTGTTGCAGTTGACCCTTTGCGGGTTATTATCCTGGTGGCTGGGTATGTTCATACTTTGTGTTTGTGTATTTTATCTGGTATTGGGTAGGTTTTTTCTGACGTTATCTCCGAATTGTAATTTCTTTAGTTTTAAATTGGCGTTAACTTAGTGTTAAGCGCCCGTAGAACTTTAGTTTCGGGGTCAATTTCAAAAAATTCCAAGCTGTTTCATCTCCGTATCATGTATTTCCACCTTTATGGTCCCAAAAAGTTTTTATCAACCAAAAAGTTTTTCTTTGAAATTTTATTTAACTTGGCAGTTGTGCCTCTTAATTACTTTATACAGTGTATGGACACTGAGGCATTCTAGATTTGGTGTTTGCAAAAAAAGTTTATGTACTTGTACTGTGCATTTTGATTTTAAAATACTTAAAATAGTCGATGCTTTTCGAGAAGTACATTCCAACTTTTGGAAACATTAAAACAGCTCCGTATTTAAAAACGGTGCACGGTTTCTTTTCTATGTTTGTTATTTTCTATGTTTGTTTTTTCCATTGCAAGATCTCGGGTGACCGTGGTCCATAACAGGACAATTATTTTATGCATGCCGTTTGGGGCCACGTACGGTTTTTAGGAAACTGGAATATCCCGTAAAAGAAAAACAAAAAGCAACACAGAGAAAACCCCACACAGGCAGTAATCGGGCTGGGCCTTTCCGTACCAGTTAGTGATTCACTCTGTTGTATAGTATTGAGCTTTCGTCAAGATTGTATCACGTATCGATTTACAGACCAAACAATGAGAGTGCATTTTATACAGAGCACAGATTACAACCTGTGCGTAACTGGAAGTGTATAGCAGTATGAGTTTTGGATATACCGTATCCCCTTTACCAGCTGGTTTCACCTCCACAGCAATGATAGTTTTTTTTCTTTTTGTGCTGGTGTCTTGTTCTCAATGACTATGTGCCATTGTAGTACAGGAAAACCTTAGCAAGGCCCTAAAATACAGTACATGTACAGTACAGTTCACGTGTTCTGTGTTGGCTGACTTAATACAGTGTCCTCTTAGTTTTACATTACACTTATTGTATGACCTGTGCCTTATGCTGCCCTGTAATAAACAGCTGTTTCATACCTTGTACCTGGTGTGTCAGGATAGGCTTCCGCAAGCTGTGCCCCTGAGATGGATTGAGTAGGTTGCGTTATGATTTTATGACAGAATGTGTGAAGGATCTTTCAAGAGTCTATTATGCTTTATTCTAGGTTTCAAACTACGTATAATTTACTTGATTTGCTTTGTACAATATTTTCCCATGGTCATCATTGTGAAGGTTACCACATAAAATACAGATTCAGTGATATATGGAGCAACAGTAGAGCATAACTTGGGTTCTGAGGTTTGAAGTTGCAGGTCCAAATGCCTTAGTGTGTTGTGAGAACTGAAATGCCAATACTTTGTATAGGGGTGAGCTGCAGAGTATTTTAATGCATAGTTCTAATTTTTTTGTTTTATGTTTAAACATGATCAGCTTTTCAGACATGTATGTTTGCAGCTGCACCATGGATAATTCAAATGGAGCCTGTCTTTCACACATTTAAAATAGTTTCCCAGTAGTGCTAATGGTAACATTGGCATGTACAAAGCATAGTAAAATTATCACTTGTATGTTGGTCGGACATGCAACAGTACATACCGAATTAATGTATTCATTGGCCAGCATTGTTCCTGATGCATTAACAGTTATACCAGTTAGATGCTTATTAAATAAATTTAGAACAAAACATTCTTTTTAATTGTAGAAAGATTTCATAGTTTTCCATTTATTTCTAATTTCTCATAATAAAGTAGGTCTTTTATACATGATATATATAAATTCAATAGGTCTGTTGCTCAGATATATGTGCAAAAACAGCCATAATCCTTATTGTTGATGCACCCTATTGTTTTAAACCCTTCAATGCAGGAAATGTTATTATTTTAAGTTCTTTTGATACTGTACTAAACTGGCTTAAGAATTTTGTTGAACTCTCAGGATATATTCATTGGGTGGTTTATTTTGCACATATTATTTTAAATATTTTCAGACATCGCATTATCCTTTCTACAACTGTCACTTTCAATTCCAAATTTCAAATGGCTCTGATGCAAATCAACATGTCCCCTACTCTGACTATGGGCATTTTGTAGTGCATCAATACGATAACAATTCTAGCAGAAGATCACGAAAGACTAAATATGGGTTAGTGGGCTATTTGTTAAGCTCTGAGATTGAAGGGGTCCCTGTAATATTAGTAGTTTGAATATTTAGAGTTTGGCAGCTCAGTAGCTAAAGGCTCTGTCTCCAGCAGTGGTCTTATTATATATATCTACAGCGGACATATGGGAGCCCGTTTGAGCCATTTAATAGTTTATTTAAGGTTTGGCTTCCAATTAAAGAATGTTTGGAGTGGGCTTTTGCAACCACATTGTCCTGCCAAGACTGAGAAAGGAAAACATTGCTATATCATAAGACATGGATTTCACTTTTTAGTTCATTGGTAATTCCTTACTTTCTAGGTACAGTAACTGCTGATCACAATAATTAAGATTATTATATTACAGCATTCTTGCCAACACCTCCAACATTTGTTTGCTAAGCTAAAATAATGTGTTCAGCATTGATCTTAATGGAAAATCATTGAAGTGTATCTTATAATATATTGGCAGGTAAATTATTTCGGCTTTTGTTGTGGACCTCCTGCTATACTATCCTGAATTAGTATTTGGAATTTTAAGCATGCCATTACGTTTCAATCATGCATGCTTTATAGAGTAGTATATCCCGCTAGGTTAACACAGGGAAAGAAGAAAGTGCTAAATCATTTATTTTATTTTGTGCACAAGATTTTGTTGTTGGTGGCTCAGAATATAACTTTTAAATACTGTAGTTCTCTAAGAAATTGTATCTTTTTTCACTTTCCACCTCAATTGCCAACACAGACCATTTATTTACATAGATACTGTCAGGAGTGTATAGAATGTTATTTGCACATTGCTGTTTTATTTTGTTTTTATTTTTAGCACTATAATGTATAGTGGATTATATGGTGCTTAGTGTTCTTTAGATCTTTGTGCATATTCTTCTTTTTTTATCTCCTCTCATCTAGGGCCTTTTTTTGGCTGGTATCCGTTCTGTTTTCTTCATTACTTTGGTTTGTTGGCGTCCATCTGAGTGACAAGAGCAATCCGAATATTCAGTATGGACTGTTGGTATTTGGGGCAACAGCTTCTGTTTTGTTCCAGGAGGTTTCCCGCTTTGCCTGTTACAAGTTACTGAAGTAAGTACTGTGAGAAAGTTACCTTGCTTTACAGAGAGAGAGAGAGAAAATGCTGAACATGAGTGTTGAGCACCACCTAGTGGAAATTAATTTTAGTAATGCCTCCCTTGCCACATTTTTTATTTTAAATACTTTAACCTTTTCAGTACCAGAGCTAAATGATTTATTTAGAACATTCTCAAAAGCCGCATTCTTATAAACTGGAATATTGACCTTTTATTTATTTTCTTTATTAGTGCTCAAGGTTCATAGAATCCTTCTACATGAATCATGCCTAATAATGCGTGTATATTTTGTAACATATTAAATATTGAAGTTTGTTTTGTTGTTTTTTTTTTTACTTCAACCTTAATCGTTATGACATTTGGTATGAGGTTGTTGAAAGTAATCTGTTTTCAGTGTTCTCCCCAGAAATATTTTCCAGCCAGATGGCATGAAAAAGTAGCCGGGTGGGGAAAATTGAATGTGCACTATTTTTATTAGTTAATTATTTTCCAATGCTTAATATGACTTCCATTTTTAAGGTTTGACACTTGTGCCAGAATATTTTTTATTAAATTTAAGAAGTATCCAATTCAGGATCCTGCAACCCTAGCAAAAATTTTAAATAACAATTGTTATGACATAAACAAAGAGACACAAGTATTGTCGCTGTCGGGAAGAAAAGTGAAAACAATGAAAGTTTAAAAATATTCTTCAAAGCCAACTTGCATATGCAGAAGGTGTCTTCAGTTAAGAACAACCCATTTCTTTACTGTGTTCCAACAGCTTTTCAAACAACGTTGTATGTGGCAACTCATTTTTTGCCAACCAATACATGGATCTTAAAGCTCCTACAAAGGCATCTCTCTGTAAGTTATTTAACACAGATAGAGATCTTTCAATTTGACTGATTCCAGTTTGCTCTAGTACACACTTTCCTAAAGGGTCAGCAGAAGACTCAATGTGCGTTTTACTTTTTTCATGGTCCAGCAAGCTTTCTTTTCAAATTCTTGTGCATGGCATGTTTACCCAAGGTAACTCCCTCCTTGGGGGATGTTTGTTTGAATATTTCATGCACAGTGAGCACCACATACCATTTTCTTTGATCATTAGCCAATCAAAATCTTTAAACCATTGTTTGTATATGCTGGATAAGCGGTGCTTAGATTTATCAATTTGCATAGTGTGTGCGGAAGAGATTTCCCCTGATGGACCAGCTTCTGCAATGTCTTTGTCTGAAATTGCCACATGAGGAGTTGACGCTGCACCTTCATTGGTTTGTAGCGTCTCTTTTCTGAAATAACTGAGCAGTGTTGTTTTCTGAACACTTTTTTGCTCATGTTGGTAAAACGTTTGGAAAAAATTAAAAGTAGCTATGAATAAGACTTTTGAGTGGGAAAGTGAGAGCCTGTTGGATATTCAATGCACACTAGCACTATGGCAGGGCAAGATATGAACAAAAAAGGAATGGCGGATGGGTCACTTTAACAAAACTACGGAAGCGTATTAGGGCCACGGTGAGGGAAAAAAAAATTACGGGCACATTGAAGAAAAAAAAAAAAATATGTCGAGAATAAAGTCGACATGTTTACTTTATTCTCGGCATTTCCACTTTATTCTCGCCATTTATGTCGAGAATAAAGTCGACATTTCCACATTATTCTCATAGTTTATTTTGTCATTAAAGTAGAATATCGTAAACTAAACTTCATCTTAAAATCAATGTTTAATTTACTAGATTTTTTCAAACCCCGTCATAAGGTAGTGTAGTGCATTAAATGCTTTGTGTTAAGTGTTCCCCGACCAAGTTGTTAATCACTACGAGCTTCTTAAACGGACTATTGCACTGAGGCGGCGCCAGGAGGGATCACCGCACAGAATACATTCACTTTATGATATTCCTGCTCTCTGAACATTTACAATGCTAAGATACATACTTGATATCATTTTCATGATGAAATGCATTAAAGCAGGTATTAAACATGCACGGTAGTGTGGCAGTAGTGCTGCTTCCTCGCAATAAGGGGTCCCCAGGTGTACGTTCAGTATAGAGAACTTTATGGCAGGTGTAACGAGGCTTCAAAAAACTGGATGTATAAATGGGTATCGCACAGGTTTAATTTAAAAATTGTGTAAATGTTGGGTTCGTGATCTGGTGGTCGGAGACACAAACACAGAATTCAATGGATGTTCTTCTGAGTGGGCTTTCTTTATTGCATGCGTGCTGTCTCTATCTGACGTACAAAAACCCCAATTCCTATCCTTCCTTTTTCTTTCTCCACATAACCAATCACCACACAATAACACAAAGCATTTCATGCGCCACATAATTTACGACGGGGTTTATGAAAATCTAGTAAATGAAATACTACTTTTAAGATGAAGTTTATTTTACGATGTTCTATTTTAATGACAAACTACGAGAATAAAGACAACATGTCGACTTTAATCTCAAGATAAACGACGAGAGTAAAGTAGAAATGTCAACTTTATTCTGGACATAAGCTTAGCAGCACTACACAAACTGCACTGACACTGAGAACGGAGACGTCACTTCCTGATGCCCTTTTTCGGATATCTGACAGGCTGGTTCCACGAGCCTTTTTATTTTATCAGTCTGTTGCCGCTCTGCTCCCGCTATTAGCATGTACAGCCTCCTCTCGCCTACCCACCTCTCCATACTCCTTGCTACTAATTAAATTTACTTGCTAATTAAACTGCTCCGCCCCCGCTATTATCATGTACACCCATCCTCCCCATACTCTTTGCTTGTGAACTCCGCTCCGCCTTGTCCCCACTATTAGCTTTAGCACCGAATGATTGGCGATCCTTCTTCTAAATTATTTGACCACCCGTCCAATCGTCCCTTGCCATCTCTGCAGATCATTAGATCTGCGGCTGTCATCTCACAATGTCATGCGAGATGACAGCCTGGCGGAGTGCCCAGCTAAAAGACATTAGGGAGAATACTGTGTTTTGAATGTATGGTGGTTATGCTTTTATGGCTTAAGCTGTTTCAGGTAAACCTTTGAGCCTAAACCGTTAGTAAGTGCAGTGTATTGGGGTGGCTGGTTTTTGGGTTGATGGCAAGAATTTAGGCTGCCATTTTGGTAGAGGGGGTTGTTGCCTGCTTAACACTGGAATTACCAGAGCCAATGAAAAAACTCGTAGATCCGGCCCACCTTAAATCCGTTCGCATCTCTCCATCAGCGTCCTTTGTCCTGTAAATGTGCCGATAAAGACAAGCAGCAAGCAGCCTGCTATTTCATCCCCCCCCAGCTGCTGAACGTGCACAAAGTTCTCCCAGCTCATGCCTTGATTGATTATCTGGGAGTGAAGTGCTGGAGTTTTAGAGTGGAAATAATACATTGTTATTTGGAACACATGCATTTCATGTGTTCCATATCTACAGTAATCTGTGTAAACACATCGTTAAAACAAACTTTTTCATATTTTAGTAATAAATGTTACAAAATGTAGGCATAAGCTATATAATGTGTGAAGCCTGAAGTCCAAAGATCAAATAAACACTTTCACAAAAGCTTCAAGGATGATACAACAGCTTCCGTGGCATAACGGTAAGATTTGCTGACTTGTAATCAAGAGTCCCCGGTTCGATTCCAACTGCCTCCTATATTTGCCGTTTTCAGTAGTGAGCTGCTCTTATTGTTAATATTATACAGTACACACATACATTTGGTTTGTGTCTGTAACAGCCGCTGTACATTTATAGGACTTGTAAAAGTTACCGGTTTTTTTCACTTTTATTCTCTGTCATGATCACAATGCACACTACCGCCCCTCCCCCCACCCCACTCAGGGATCTACAGTTATTCCCAGTTTCAGTTAAAAATTAACAGCTTCAGATCCCATGGAGGGGGGATTTGGGTTGGCAGTAGTGTGCATCATGGTCGTGACTGAGAGAATTAAAGTTGAAAGAAAAAAAAAAAGCAGTAACTTTTACAAGTCTTATAAATGTACAGCGGTTGTTACAGACACAAACCAAATGTATGTGTGTACTGTATACAGTAATCCCTCGCTATATCGCGCTTAGCCTTTCGCGGCTTCACTCCATCGCGGATTTTATATGTAAGCATATTTAAATATATATCGCGGATTTTTCGCTGATTCGTGGGTTTCTGCGGACAATGGGTCTTTTAATTTCTGGTACATGCTTCCTCAGTTGGTTTGCCCAGTTGATTTCATACAAGGGACGCTATTGGCAGATGGCTGAGAAGCTACCCAGCTTACTTTTCTCTTTCTCTCTCTTGCGCTTTCTCTGATTCTGACGTAGGGGGTGTGAGCAGGGGGGCTGTTCGCACACCTAGACGATACGGACGCTCGTCTAAAAATGCTGAAAGATTATCTTCACGTTACTATCTTTTGTGCAGCTGCTTCCTGAAACGACATGCTGCACAGTGCTTCACATACTTAAAAGCTCGAAGAGCACGTATTGATTTGTGCTTGAAAAACAAACTCTGTCTCTCTCTCTCTCTCTCTCTCTCTCCCTCCCTGCTCCTGACGGAGGGGGTGTGAGCTGCCGCCTTCAACAGCTTTGTGCCGCAGTGCTTCGCATACTTAAGCCAAACAGCCCTATTGATTTGTTTGCTTTTTTCTCTATCTCTGTGACTTGATCTGCTCCTGACACACTCCTTTGAAGACGAAGATATGTTTGCATTCTTTTAATTGTGAGACGGAACTGTCATCTCTGTCTTGTCATGGAGCACAGTTTAAACTTTTGAAAAAGAGACAAATGTTTGTTTGCAGTGTTTGAATAACGTTCCTGTCTCTCTACAACCTCCTGTGTTTCTGCGCAAATCTGTGACCCAAGCATGACAATATAAAAATAACCATATAAACATATGGTTTCTACTTCACGGATTTTCTTATTTCGCGGGTGGCTCTGGAACGCAACCCCCGCGATGGAGGAGGGATTACTGTAATACTAACAATAAGAGCAGCTCACTACTGAAAACGGCAAATATAGAAAGCAGTCAGGATCAAACCGGGACCTCTTGATTACAAGTCAGCAAATCTTACCTCTACACCACAAAAGCTGTTGTATCGTCCTTGAACCTTTTGTGAAAGTGTTTTTGATCTTTGGACTTCAGGCTTCACACATTCTATAGTTTATGCCTACATTTTGTAACATTTATTACTAAAATATGAAAAAGTTTCTGTTTTAACAATGTGTTTACACAGATTACTGTAGAAACAGAACACACATGAGATGCATGTGTTCCAAATAACAATCTATTATTTCCACTCTAAAACTCCAGCACTACACTCCCAGATAATCAATCAAGGCATGAGCTGGGAGAACACTGTGCACGTTCTGCGACGGTGGGGGATGAAATAGAAGGCTGCTTGTCTTTATTGGCACATTTACAGGACAAAGGACGCTGACGGAGAGATGCGAACGGATTTAAGGTGGGCCAGATTTACGAGTTTTTTCATCGGCTCTGGTAATTGTAGTGTTAATAAAAACATTAAAATTGACTTTCTTTGTTGTTTAGAAAAGCAGATGAAGGTCTGGCTGCAATAAGTGAAGATGGAAAGTCTCCAGTATCCCTTCCACAAATGGCTTATGGTAAAGGGTGTGTGTGTGTGTGTATGTGTATAATTATTGAACAACTGATTAAACTCTTTCACTCTGCAGTCTCAGGGTTAGCGTTTGGGATCATCAGTGGGGCCTTCTCGGCTATAAACATTCTGGCAGACTCTTTGGGACCAGGAATCATTGGTATACATGGTGACTCTCCACAGTATTTTATTACCTCGGGTAAGTGCATGGACCTTCATTGTTTGAAAGTTTTTTTTCCTCATGCATTATAGATTCACTCTGTTTGAAGAATGTAAAAATGTCCATGAATAAACCAACAGGAATATACTGTTCGTCAAGAGTTTGCCGAAGTAAGGGCACCATCAAGTTGCTGTAACATAGTTACCCATTTCGCAGAGAAATTCTAAATTGGAGGTACATACACAATAGCTGCAGGAGAAGTATTGTAAAGTAATTCCTGCTAGGAAGCTGTAAGAGCATGAGGGAATTTGCTGTCAGTTGTAATAACTTCTCTCTAATAGGAGGCAGTATGTTGTCCCAAGCATCAATAATTTTGACCATGCTTCCCCTTAAATATAAGGTGATATTGAGAGTTCCTGAAACACCTGGCTGTTTAAATGTAACGAAAGGTTCAAGGAATTAGGGGCACCAGGGTGTACTTAACTGAGTTCTAGCTTGGTTCCCTTGGGGCAAAACCAGAGCTTCTCCTGAATCTGAGAGAAGGTTTAAAGCTACCTCACAGCTAAAGGCGCTCAGTCTTGTCCAGACAGACAGACAGACAGAGAGAGAGAGACCTCCACACGAGAAGTGGAGTGCTTTGTGTGTGTGTAGTGTTAAGTAGATTACAGAGTTTTGTTTATTTTTAATTTTTGTTTATCCTTCACTCTTTAATGCTAAAAAGGTGATTTTTACTATTTTTTCTTTTTATAGTATCCAGCAGTTAAAGATGGCTTTCCTGTAGGTGCTTTCATGACATCGTATTTTATGTTAAACCAATTTTTACTAGTTATAACCAAGTTACATGTATACATTGCATTTTGAATCACATTCACTAACACCACTAAATCATGTTTAGTTTCAGAAAAAGAAATCTGTGGAAGCCTGATCATACAGACATTAACAGAATTGTTTTATTTTGTGCAGTTAGGTTTTTTCGTGGTGAAAAATTAATTTCAGTAAACAAAAAAATTAGAAAGCATAGATAAAAACAGATTATAACAGAACCAACAGCCCCACCCAACCCAAAATGTCCCCGTAAAAGGGTTCCATATAGAATTACATCTACTAATGTCCACATAGACCAGCGAGAAGTTTAAGACAGAGACAGCGAACCTCAAAATAAAAAAGGAATAAGAAAAGGGGAAAATTTTAAGGCTTAAGATTAGTGCGATGGTACAGACACCTCACCAACATAGCTATTTTGTACAGTTCTGTTAAATGTTCGCAGACTGAAGTCTTTTCAATCATCACCTTGAGCTCCTTGATCCTTCTTTCTTTTTCCAACATTTATTTACAGTGGCTCCAGACTCGCATATGTTGAAATTTAATTGCCCAGATGTTCTTTTTAAATTACATTTAACAACAAGAATGCAAACCCATACAGCTGCCTCTAGGGAAGCATGGTTTTCTAATTAAGATTAAGGGTAAATTTCTAATAATACAATATGACAATTAACATCAGTTAAAGTAGATATTATAAAGCAAATTCATTTGAAATTTGACATCAACTTTTGTAATTTTTAATATTGGGACTATGTATTAAAAATATATTTTCCCTGTTGAATCACTGAGAAATTCCTGGATATTTGCAAAAAACCTAAGGAAACATGGTTTTCACCAATTGGATCGCTCTAATAGCCATGAGGCATATTAAAAACCAGCCTTGCCAAAATCGCAGACATTTTGGAGAAAACTGAAATTATGTTTTTCATTTAATAGACAGAGCAATCTTACTGCTGGTTTATAGCAGTTGCAGAAAGGTGCAGATGGCAGCAAGTCAGCAGCATTGTGGTTTGTTTCACCTGTATATTTTTTTTAATCAAAATTCTCATTCTTATTTATGTTTAATATAAAAAAAAGTATATGAACAAAAATGTGTATCATCTCTGTGTAAGTGATATTAAAATAAAAAAGCTTTACAATACCGTGCCCTCCACTATTATTGGCACCCCCCTTGTAAAAATTAGTAAGAGGGGTTATAAAAAAAAAAATCACTGTTTGCTGAAGAGCCTTCATCTTGCACTGCAAAAATGAGAAACATCTGACTTTTAATTGAAACAAGTTCATTCAATGAGGGCTTTGTTTAACAAAAACACATGCTACAATTGTTGACACCCTTGAAAATTTTAATGTGAAACAATGTAACTGGAGCATGTTACCCATTTATATTGGACATTAAGTTTATTGGAGTGTATAGGAACATCCCAGCTGAAATCAATGACTTCCTGATTAACTGGGATGCAAATGTGAGGATTCACAGAACCAAATTTCCTTAGGCAATCATCTTACCAGTGTTCCTGAAGAAATCTGAACAATTGCTCAATTTATGTTGTGATGGTTTTTTTTTTATTATTAATTCACACATTACTTGCTCCTGTACAATTATTTAGCTGGGAGTTTAAAATTATCACTAAGTTGCAGGTCCAAGTCCCCTTCTGCAGGCGGACATTAACCCCTTGGATGATTTCAGTAATCAACAACTAATAGAGAAATGCAGACTGCCCAGTTCATAGGTTTATCTTAGTAGTCTTGATATTTCCCTGTTTGTATTGTCACATCTGTATTATCTGTTCCACTTGAAAAATAACTTCCAGAATGCTTGTCTTTCTAGTAATATAAGACTAATTATGATTATTACTCTTATATTGCAATTTAAATGATTATCTGCAAAGTCTGTTTTATGATGAGTATTTAGTTTTCCTTTCAAATATGTTTGCCACACTTATTGGCAACACTAGAAAGTCATGAGTGAAATCTAACTAAAGTATTTTCGTATTCATAGTTTGTATCCTTAAATTCATCTGAATGATTAGGGACATTTAAATAGTCAGTCGTGGCTGCCTTTTCATTAGAGGTTTAAATATGGTGTGATACACAGGTCAAATCCCCTAGCCATCCATCACAGTGAGAAATGCATTAGAACCGAGTAATGATGTGTGAAAAAAGGTTTTTGATTTGCACAAATCGAGAAATGACTAAGAAAATACCTAAATGGTCGGAAATGTAAAGTTTCACCATCAAGGCAGTAAGAAGAAGGAACTGCAGATGTTAAGAACAGGACATGTGTCGATACTGACCCACGTACAGTTAGGAGGATGGCTCAACTTGACAACTACAGACATTAAATACGTCTTTGAGTCAGAAAGTCTCAAACTATGATCAGTTCAGGTCAAACCTACATAAGCACAAATTCTTTGGCAGGGTTTTCAGGAAAGCTTCTGTTGTCAGCTATTAAACTGCAATACCTACAGTTTGGCAAACTGTATGCACTTGAAGGTTACTGGAACTTTTAATGTGGTCATGTTCAATGGTAATTTAGCAACATACACCAGAGTAGCTTTGATGTAGGGGCATGCAGTAAAGTACTTCTCTCCTATTGTGAAGTATGGTAGTGATGTTTGATGATATCATACTGCTTTTCTGCCAAAGGCCATGAAAAACCTGTTAGGTTAATTGGTATCATGAACTCAGCAGATATTAAATCAAAACCCGACTGCCTCTGCTAGGATCCCTAAATGAGGTCTTCCAGAAGGACAATGGTCCAAAGTACACAGTGAAATCAGTTCAAAAATGGTTTGGTGGCCACAAAATCAAAGTTTTCCCGTAGTAGTTATAGGCCCCTGACTTAAACCCAGTTGAAAACTTGTGGGATGAGCTGAAGAGGGAGAGTTTACAGGTGTGGACCTTGAAATTTTAAGGATCAGGAGAGGGTATTTGTAACAATTCGTGCATACAGAACATGTCACACATTCTACCTCATTAAGCATTATTACAGGAGAAGACTTTAGAGTCATTATTTTGGCAAAGGAGGTTATGCATAAAGTATTTAATGATGTGCTAATAATAGTGGAACACATCTATCTCTCTATCTATCTATAAAGGAGAGTTGGGACCCGAGAGACTGTGTTTGTGGAGGGATGGAGAGTTAAGGCAGGTGGGGGAGTCACGTGATCATCTCCCCTCCCATTCACCTGATTTCATTCACTTCATTTCGCTCCGAGCTGAGCTCCGCAGCTGACGCAGTCTTGCCGTTCTTTTTCCATAGTGTTTAGTCCTTTCTCCTTTACTGATTTACTGTTTAGTAGACGCGGTACTTACTGAATAATATTTTTTCCTTTAGTGTTTCTTAGTGTGTAGTAGACACAGTGTGCCGGTGTTCCTGGCGGTGTTGCGGTTTAGTGTTACTTTCTACTTTGTTTTTGTACTTTAGTGTTTAATAATAAATAATTCATTACATTTATATAGCGCTTTTCTCAGTACTCAAAGCGCTAAAATAGTGAGTGATACTTAGCTGATAGCAGTGTAGAAGCAGCACAGCACAACGGAGCCGGTAGGACAGGCGGGTGTGGTAGCGTAGGTGAGCGGCAATAGCAAGCAGCAGAAAGCACATCAGGAGGAGGAAGCAGGATTTGGATGTTCCAATACACAGCCATAAACAGTAACGCTTGGTAATTTCAGGCGTGATCGCCCCTGAGCCATAAGCCAGGTTAGTATGAACATCAGATCAGTTCCCGGTCATAGAGTACTGTAAGATGAAACGGGAGCAGATCAGCATAGCGAATATAATCACGGAGACGGAGCATCCTGAGGTGCTAGACCGCCAGGTACAAAGAAATGTTCGTAGGTCTCGTCCCGTGATCCACAGACTCAGCTGTTCCCAGTAAAGTGGAGTCCATAAAATCTGTAAATATTAAGCCAAATCCATGCAATTCGAGTCAGCTGTATCCACGAACTATACGTACAATAAACAAAATAAAACAAGTGTAAGAAAAGGCGAATTTTGCGAAAAGTGCTGCTAATTCTGCACTAACAGGGAGGAGCGACAACAACAAGCGTGCGCCAGCGTCCCCTCACCTGCTACAATAAAGCAGTTATAATAAAGAAGTTTAGTAGACTTTTACTTTATCTCTTTTACTGTTCTTCCTGGCTGTGTTGCCGTTTTTTAGTGTTGGTGTCTACTTAGTGTTTGTGTTTAGTGTTATGGAAAGAGTGATCTTACCACTGTCAGATTTTGCAATGAATTAGTTGGTAAATAATGATTATTTATCAACAGATCACATGAGCAAATTCAACGAAATTTTAGCTGCGCATACAATTTTCCAACCTCAAAAGGTTTTGCTAATGTGGACTCCTGACATACCTATAATGCCCATTCCACAAAATGCAAAACATATTAAAATATTACCTTCTGCAGCTACTGAACGAGTGACTCACTGGGAGTGTACCTATTATGATGGTGCTGTAATTCATGTCTATGACAGTTTAAACGCCGATAAAAAATTCAACCTCACCAAAGAGCAGCTTCGTTTCCTTCATGCTTTGTTTCCTCACAAACCTCCCATAGTTTATGAAGACGCACAGCAACAATTAAATCATACAGATTCTGGTGTATTCTCAGTTGCATTTGCTGTGTGTATTTCTTTAAGTATTGACCCAAGTGATCAAGTTTTTACTATTTCTTCAATGCGAAATCACTTACAAATAATTTTTGTTACTCGACAATTGCATATATATATATATATATATATATATATATATATATACACTAGCCAACCCGCGGCGTAGCATACGCCGCTTAATTATGTATTGATGGGTGAACACTTCCTGAACGACACAGTTGTCCAAACAGAAGTAAAAATAAAATTGAGCCCGGTGCATTCTTTAACTGCATTTTCTGTCTTGTAGCGCAGTGGTAGTGTTTCTGGTTAACAGTAAGGAGACTGTGGAAGATTTTGGGTTCGCTTCCTGGTTCCTCCCTGTGTGGATAGCGCTGTGAATGAAACAAGTGAACATTTGCAAAATCCGTAACGGTGCATTCAGTAAGTACAATGCACACGCGTTTAATTTGCCAGCCGTCTTTTCAGGTTTGGGCTTATTTTGCAGTGTTACCGCTTGTGCATATTAAATCTTGAAATCCTTCGAGTAACAATGCGCCGGTTCTTTCATCATTTTGTTGCAGCCTATCAAAGACTTGCTGCCCCCAACTCCTCACCTGAGTCGCTGTCGTCTGTGCACCTCTGAGCCACGTTGTCCTTTCATTGTTCTTTGCGGTTTCGGCTGCTTTTGTATATATAATCCACCAAGTCACCCGACCACAGTAGTAGGAGGGGGGTGGGGAGTGTACACAGGGCAGGGACATATTCAGAGGGAGCGTATAACCCGCACTCAGTGGGTATTGCTCGTTCGTGGGGAACAATTCGAGAAAGAGCTATCAATCTGTCAATCGTCTCCGTGTCCGGGCAGGGTGAGGTTTCCCGTGTTGAGTCAAATAAAGCAAGATTTGTGTGTGGCGAGTTGTTGTGTTCGAGCATATGAGCAGGCACTGTGAATGCCTTGAGAGCGTGGGTGGACGCGTGCCAGATGAATGAGTATCTATATAATATATATATATATATATATATCTATATAATGAGTATCTATATATCTTCTTAGATATAGATAGCGTCTGATAGTTCAACTGATGATGTAACTATCATAGTTGTGATGGTTTTACACTCCAGCACATTGCGGTGAACGCTGGTAACAGTCAGGTGGGCAGGCGTATAGAACTGGTGCTCTTAGAGTTAGTGGGCGTGTCTCTCTAGCGGTTCGAGTTCTTGGGTGGTGCTCTGTTGTTTGTATCACACGATCGGACGACTTGGTGGATTATATATGATGATGATTAAATGTTAAAATCCTTCGAGGAACTAATTAACTAACACCAACCCACCCACACAGCTTGTGTGAAAAAATAAGCCCGCACGGTCGGACGACTTGGTGGATTATACATGATGAACATTTGCAAAATCCGTAACTCTGCTTTCAGTAAGTACAATGCACATGCGTTTATATAGTAAAAGGCAAATTATCCGCGACAAACAAACTGTTATAAATGCTGTATATCAAGCCGCTGCGTAGTATAGGTTGCATAATCACGCCGCTTTTTAAATGTTTTTGAGCAGAGGGAAAAAAATGAACATTTGCAAAATCCGTAACGCTGCTTTCAGTAAGTACAATGTACACTCGTTTAATTTGTCGGCCATTTTTTGCCAGTCGTCTTTTCTGGTTTGGGCTGATTTTTTAGTATTACCGCTTGTGCATATTAAATGTTGAAATCCTTCGAGGAACTAATTAACTAACTAATACCAACCCACCCCCACACACACAGCTTGTGTGAAAAAATGCGCCCGTACTTTCATAATTTTGTTGCAGCCTATTAACTGTTTTAGACGCTGCATTCAGCAATTGACATCCGCGACAAACATGCCTCTTTTTACATGGTCCTGCATTGGTGGGCAGGAAACGTTTTCCCTGTTCCTGCAGGACCATCTAAGAAGATGCATGTTTGTCGCGGAAACGAATTGCTGCATGTAGCGTGTAAAACAGTTTGCTATGGTGCACGCGGTCGTGCGTCGTAAGCGAAAAGTCAACGTGGCGCAGAGGTGCATGTGTACTGTATCCCAGATGAAGATAAATGACGGCGTTTTTTCCCAGTCAACGCGTCCGAGTTGGTGGGCGTGGCTCTGCGAGTTGTCATCGTAATCCAATGGTTTTAGAGTTGGTGGGCGTGGTTCCTTCCTGCGAGCGCTATTGGCGGCTTACTTGTCGGCAGCTTAGTGAATCCACGCCCCTTGGTAAAGTTTCCATTTAATTCAATAACCCTATTTGAACTAAAGCGGTTTCTTTGTGTGGGCGCCTTCATTCATTGTTTGTATCCATACAGGCTCGTTTACAGGTCGTAGCCATACGGGCTCGTATTTGTATTATTAATCGTTGAGCTCCCTCCATTTGGACACGTGCCTCCTTTGCCTACGCTGTGTCAAAAGCGCGTTGTGGACGTGCTCGTTCATTGTCCGGGCGGCTGTACAACCTGGCGTGCACGCTTTACCTCGGGTTTAGTTCACAGGTCGTAGGCATGGTAAAGCTTCCATTTAATTGAATAACCCTATTTGAACTAAAGCGGTTTCTTTGTGTGGGCGCCTTCGTTCAATAAGTCTAGTTTACAGGTGGTGTTGTGTGGGCACTTACAGGATGTGTTGTTTGGGCGCCACCCACTGACTCTGGGAATCCGCCGCGTTTTGGGAAGCCGCTGCGTTTGACTCCACAGGTTGTGTTGTTTGGGCGCCATCTACTGACTCTGGGAATCCGCTGCGTTTGACCCTACAGGTTGTGTTGTTTGGGCACTCACAGGTTGTGTTGTTTGGGCGCCATCTACTGACTCTGGGAAGCCGCCACGTTTTGGGAAGCCGCTGCGTTTGACTCTGGGGCGGGCGCCAAGGCGCAGTACGCATGCGCCTCGGTGTGTCCGCCGTGCATAAATTAACTGTGGTTTAGTAAGATAGATTTTAAAGCAGTACTTCGCCGCTGCGAAGCACGGGTATTTTGCTAGTATTTGATAAAAATATGGATTTTTTTTGTTAATTAAGAGTAAAAAAAAAAAAATTCTAATTTAATTTTAATTAAAGAATAGATTTTTGTTAATTCTGTGAATGAAAGATCAAGAGGATAATACATTAAGATTTTTGTTTTCTCTGCTCATTTTAGAGATGATGGAAGAAAGAATGAAAGGATAGCTATTTATTTATTTGGCTTGGCGGCATCTTTTTAACATTCATCTCCTTAAGAATCCAATGCATGCCCGATGAAAGAGAAACTAGCATTTATTTTTCCACACTTGAAAAAACGAAGTTTTTCATTTGAATGCTCAGTTGAAAGGAAAACGGCCTCTCACCTGTGGTTTGTAACATCCCACAAAGCCTTGGAGTTCTGAATCAACCCTCCCACTGCTATTCTGGCTATTTTTATGCAGTGCATGCATTGCGTTGATCAGACACACAAGTTAGCAAAAGGGATTTTGCAGAGTAGTTGAAATTTATTTTGCAGCCATTAAGAGGATATGCCATACAAATTTCTATGCAGGATTTTTCAGATTGCCATCTTGTTTGTATTTTAAGAACATCCTATTTAATACTTTAGCTACATAGCTGCTATTAATGAAACTGACAACTGTGTTTACAATGAAATAGAATATATATATCGTCCATAAATCCTCTGTTTCAATTGAGAAAGCAGCCTGGTGTATGGGACTCCAATATCTATAAAGTTCTGGTGATAGGCCTGTGTAAAGTCAGTCTGATTACACACAAACTGATGCAATAAAAAGAGAAAAGGCAAACAGCACTTAGAGTGAATATAGAAAAGAATCACTCCCCCTTCAAAAAAATTCACATTGTGTTGCTTTGCCGTATGAAATGAAGACACTCAGAACTTCTCCAGCTGCATTTACTCAATACAACTTACAATAGCCAAGTGTAAGATATAATAGCACCAGTTCAGAAAAAATAAAAAGACAGAATCACTGACATGGTTAATGGATCACCCCCCCTTCCTCCCCCCCATCATTACTTTGTGGAACCACCTTTTGCTTCAATTACGGCCATGAGTCTGTTGGCATACTTCTCTACCAATGTTGCACATCTAGACTGTGCAATATTTGCACAATTTTCTTTACAGAACTGTTCAAGCTCAGTCAAATTGGATGGCGACCGTTGGTAGACCGCAATCTTCAAGTCATTCCACAGATTTTCAGTAGGGTTTAAGTCTGGGCTCTGACTAGGCCACCCAAGGACATTCACCTTTTCCTTTTTCAGCCACTGTGTGGTCAACTTTAATGTGTGCTTCGGGTCATTATGTTGGAAGGTGAACCTTCTTGCCATTAAAACTTTCTGGCAGAGGGCAGCAGGCTTTTCTTAAGAATTTGATGGTATTTTCACCCATCCATTTTTTCCTTTTATCATGAGATGTGCCATAGTCCCTGCTACAAAGAAACACCCCAACAACAGGATGCTACCACCTCAATGCTTTACTGTAGGTATGGTGATCTTTGGATGGTAAGCTGCATTGGCTTTCCACCAGATTTACTGTTTGGTTTTGAGGTCAAATAGTTCATTTTTGGTCTCATCAGACCATAATACCCTTTTCAATTTGGCCTCGGAGTCTTCAAGGTGATAAATCGTGACCTGATGTGGCATTTCTTGAGAAGTGGCTTTTATTCTTGCAACCCTCCCAAACAAGTCAAATTTATTTAGCATTTGTGATATTGTTGTCACATGTACACATTGATAAAGCCTTTTATTTTTTTTGTATCCATCTCCTGACTTGTCACCCATAATTGATTGTTTGCTTTCAGTTAACACTTCCAAGTGCTGGATTGCTACATACTTGCTGTTTCTGGCTAACTGTCTTGTTCTGTGTGTTGTATGCAAGGAGGCTAAGGGAATTTTGGCTTTAGTAAAATCACTTGTGAATCACATGTTACATACAGTTGCTTTCAGTCTTGGTGCTGCAAGAGGCTAGATTAATGTCACTGGCAGTTCATTTGTGCAATAATCTATAATAATAAAAGGCAAAGCCCTCACTGACTGACTGACCGACTCACTCACTCACTCACTCACTCACTCACTGACTGACTCACTCATCACTAATTCTCCAACTTCCCGTGTAGGTGGAAGGCTGAAATTTGGCAGGCTCATTCCTTACAGCTTACTTACAAAAGTTAGGCAGGTTTCATTTCGAAATTCAAAGCGTAATGGTCATAACTGGAACATATTTTTTGTCCATACACTGTAATGGAGGAGGCGGAGTCACGTATCGCGTCATCACGCCTCCTACGTAATCACGTGAACTAAAAACAAGGAAGAGATTTACAGCACGAGTCACACGCGGGAACGAAGGTAAATGACATTAATTTTTGACTGTCTTTTAATACTGTGTAAGCATACATATTAACACATGTGCAATTAAACGTGTGCATTTACGGGGTGATTTCTCAGGCTTAAAAGCTCACCTTTTATCAAACGCGGGAAGAAAGGTAACTGACGTTGTTCACTGTCCTTTAATACTGTGTAACCATACATATTAACACATGTGCAATTAAACGTGTGCATTTACGGGGTGATTTCTCAGGCTTAAAAGCTCGCCTTTTACTGAAAAGGTAAATGCAAAACTATTTTAAATCAGTTTATTGAAACGCTCCCGTTAAGGATTGCAATAACATATTCGCGAGATAAAAGAACGAAGTAGGGGGAAATGGAGGAACAGCCGCGAACAGCTAAGAGCAAAAAATTAATTAAACAATTGAGAACGGAGCGAGTTAAGCATACAAGCATGTTCATAAGGGAAAGAAAGCACGGTGTAAAACGTAAGTTTAAATTAAGTTTATAGAAACGCTCCTGCTGCGGATTGCAATAACATATTCGCGAGATAAAAGTTTAATGAGAAGACACGAGGTATAAACGAACCACACGCCGTGGCGCAACATTAGGGGCAACAGTTTCAACCATTCTATGATCTGCTTCTCGCAACTGAAAGACGACACATGGCGGATGTTAGCCGACTTGCTGACCGCAACGTTAGGGGCTTCAACCATGGCGCTGACGCCACATCTCAGTGCCAACACTTTGCAGACTGTACGTAAAAGACACGCCCTCCTCACTGGACAGTTAAAAAGACCAATCAAACTAACGATGACATCAAGTATTACCCAATCAAAAGTAGGAAAGGAGGCATCTTCATAAAATGCGTGTGGGATGATTTGCATGACACACTGCTTTAAAAAAAATGATAAAAAAAATACGGGATAAATCCCGTCCAGTATTGATTCAAAACGGGACGCGCAATTTAATTCTCAAACGCGGCACGATTCCGTATTTTAAAGGACGGGTGGCAACCCTACAGTGCCAGGTAACCACCCATACAATCAGATTGTGATTCAGACTAGGAATGCAATGAATGTAATTACCCCGATCTACATACAAGGCGAAAGTCTTGCAACATTCAAAGATGATGGTTTGGGATAATTAGTACTTATTAAGTACACCATGGAACATAAAAGAGCTTATGAAGCCTTGAACCGAAAAAAGCAAGATCTCAGAGATCGTAAAAAAAAAAAAAAAAGGAGGTAATGTCGTTTTACTCGCTGTAGATTTTAGTCAAACATTACCAGTTATTCCACGAGGGAGACCAGCAGATGAACTCAACGCGTGTTTAAAATCCATGCTTCTCCCACGGTCGGTTATATGTCGCGTGTTCTCGGGTAGGTACACCAAAAAATTTATACATTTAAGCATGTAATGGGCAAACAAAAAATGAGGTATACCCGAAAGCACTGCAGTAGTACTCAATGTAACTTTACTTCTTAAATGTTAATGTTTTACTGTTTAATAATTTATACGCTTCTTATATATTGTTCAAATTCTTTTATCAAAATACCAGTGACAGCGCAATGCACGATAACATGGAGTGAATACACCATACACATCTGCCCACGGCCGCCCTGGTGTGCGCAGATAGGAGTTGATTCTAAAATAAAATAAACATAACAAGAGTAATACAATCATCACCCATAAAGCGAATAGCAGACGTGACGTATTATATGTGTACCAGATTTCAAGTGAATAGGTTAAACGGTTTGCAAGCTACAGGTGATTTAAAATCCTGGACAGACCAACGAAAAGCCACGGTAGCAAATTATAGAAGAAGATTTTACTGTTTAATAATTTATATTTATATGAAATGTGCTTCTTATATATTACTTCATATTCTCATATGATAATGATGTTAATGTTGTTTATATTGATTTCTATGTTATTGTAAGTGCATCTATGTGTGTATATGTATGTATGTATGTATGTGTATATATATATATATATTTATATATATATATATATATATATAATTTATATATATATATATATATATAATATATATATATATATATATAAAATATATATATATATATATATAAAATATGTGTATATGTATATATAATATATCTGTATATGTGTGTGTATATGTATATATATATGACAGCAACACTCATAACAATGACAACACAATTACATTGACAATCATGTTACGTTATTTTTAAAATGTTTCCTTTACTTTTTCATAACCTCTTTAACACACTACTTCTCCGCTGCAAAGCGCGGGTATTTTGCTAGTCAAATAATATAAATTAGTTCAGGTTTGAAGAGACCCACAGGTCCAACATCGCTTGTACTGGATGGATGGATGGATAGGTAGATGGGTGGGTTATATTTTATGCATCCCAGAGGGGAAATAAAAATTTTACAGAAGCTCCCAAAATAAATATACATAAAGTTAACAAACAACAGCAACACACACAAACACTTCTGGGTTGGATGGCAGATGGCTGCTACTGTCACTAACCATGTTGTAAGTGGCAGTAAGATGAGGTCAGAGTTGCCCAGATTGTACCACAGGTTTATATTTAAAGTGATTAAAATTTGTGTATAGTAGGTCCAGTTTGTAGTGGAACATGCCAAATAGATACTTGATTTCCTTGTTTGAAGCCACCAGCATTCATCATTAAGATACTGGTACAAAGTAAATCATTTCTGTTGATGATTTGGCCAAGACTTACTTTCCTGGGCAGTGACATGGACACATTTAGTCCACATTTCGATGTCTTGATCACACATTTAACTTTCAAATGTACTGTTCTCCTTTTGTCACCATTGCACGTTCACAGAAAAAAATCTCCCGTCCCCCTCCTGCTGTTTCCATTCAATCTGTTTAGTTCCACCCGATATTAACTGTTTCAGGGCTGATGTCGACTTTTGTCAAAAGGAGGAGTTGATGATGGTAATCAACTGTAAACTGTGACAAAACCAACTGTTATGTTTTAGTTGGACTCTCGTTGTCTGAAGGAACGTTAGATTCATTGGTTTGACCAAGATTTCCTGCGCTTGCATGAGTAGCAAGGTGCAAACAACGGCAAAAATGGGACTGAGATCTGGCGAGAAATCAAAGCAAATGCGTAAAGCAAAATCCTCTGCAGATGACATTTTGTCTATTATCTCTGAACTGGACTATGACTTGTCGGACTCTGATTTTGATACAAGTGATCGAAAACGAATGTGAGGCTCCAGCTTCAGCTGATTGGTCCCCAGTTAATCGTGGTACTGACAGTATTCACCAGGTAGAACTGCCACTTAACATAAGAGGTAGAAACCACCGTGATCGCTGCTGCTGCTGCCCCAGCGACTTGAAGACAGCCTGGCAGCAAACCTGCTGCACATTTTTCACAAACTGGCAGCCACAGCATGCAGCAACAGACATTTTATGTTGATTTGTGTGTGAAACCATTGCCTTTCAGAAACTGTTTTTTGGAAAAAAATATTCAGCCCTCAAAGAGTTAAATTAGCGTCTGAAATAAGACATGTAAGCCGGTTCTCCCCAGTACCTGAACTTGCCATGAATCGTTATAACAGTTTATACAATTTACATGAAAGCAATACAACTGAATCCTTTCCAATTTACTTTTATGCTCGCTCAGGATCTTTTCCTCTTCATCTCCAGACAAGCTTGTAACTTTTTATCCTTGCTGTGGATATTTGCTCTTTTGCCCTTTTCATTTTTAGACTAGCAGCTTTTCCAATAGGGCATAACAGTGACAGTGATTGCAGAGCTACCAGGTGAATACGGTAATGTTTAATATATCCCACTTTAAATTCCTCAGAGTATTTTATACTCTCCAATGTAAGATGTTTGCACTGTCAGTAATCAAAATGCTTTTGAACTCTACAGTGCAGTAAAAGGAATACAAACCTCAACAGCAGACAGTATATTTATTAAGATTTAGATTACTGTGCCAATATCTATATTGTAACCTGTAGCATAAAATGCATTGCCTTTTACACTAGTCCTGAACATGTAGTTAAGTAAATGCTTTTTCATTTCCATGTTGTCTGTACATATACTAAAGCAAGCCTTTGAAGATTACATGGTTCATTATGTGCTGGGCAGCTGGTTCTATACAGTAATTATGAAAGGTTGTTGTTGTGGTCTGGTGCATTATATTGTTTTTATATTCTTCTGATATATTTTAAATGCAATTTTCTGTTAAAGCTTGGTGGAAAGTGTAATTGTTACAACATAAATTTTATTTTTTTGAAATGTTGACTGTTCTTGCTTGTACACTACAGCTCATTTAATCACAGGGGTTGACAAATCAATAATCCAGACACCAGGGACTTTCTATTTTTAGTTCGAGACAACCAAACTACAGACTTGAAAAGACCAGTGGACTACCAGATGTTTCTGATCTTTGATCCATGCAATATTTCCTTAATCAAATGAAAATTTATAAAAGTAAAAGACCAAATTCTTCAAGCAGGATCTAAACATGGGGGTCACTTTTAAAGACACCTACTTATATCGTTGCAATCTGTCTTGTTTGCACTTGTAACATGAAGCCTGTGCTCAGACTGCAATGTAAAGCATGTGCACTGTCATCAACCAAAAATGCAGTTATACTTGTTGCAATCTGTTCAATCACTGCATTGATATTCTCCTAATCAGCAGGTAATGGCATTTGGTCAATGTAGCGTACTTAACAATTTCGTAGTAAAGGAAGTGAGACCCTTTGTGATAGGCGATAGACGGAGAGGATTGCTGGCTTTAACAGGAAACAAAAAGGAGGAGGTGGCATGTCCGACCCTTTAACCAAAAGCAGCAAAGAGAAGGCAAGTATAATATTCTTGGGAGTAGTGACCTCCATAATGAAAAGATGTACTGCAAGTATTTCTGCATTCGTTTTATGCGCTTTTATGACCTGTTGTGTCCTATTTAA
This sequence comes from Erpetoichthys calabaricus, assembly GCF_900747795.2. Classification (NCBI taxonomy): domain Eukaryota; kingdom Metazoa; phylum Chordata; class Cladistia; order Polypteriformes; family Polypteridae; genus Erpetoichthys; species Erpetoichthys calabaricus. Next base: position 215,026,295 of record NC_041395.2, read on the forward strand.
CCCTTTGTTAATTATTCTGGCACCCTCATAATCAGTCTCTTCTCAAAACTCGCCACCATGCGTGGCAAAAACCAAGTGTTCACCGCTGTTTCTTTTGTAATTTTTTGACATTCGGGCCTCATGACCAGCATGGATGCGTCGCGTATTAACCAGGCTTGCCATGGATACATCCACTAGTGAGTAATACTGCAAAATTTTTCAGCAAGTCTGTGAAGCTATTGAAAGAAACAATAATTTTAGATGTAAACCAAGTGGGTCAGTAAGAGCAGGGATGCCAAAGGTTAAGTGCCCTCTCGCGTACCACAATTTAAATAATACTTTTTTTTAACTGTAAAGAAGAGGACAATGTGACCCGTTCAATTACTGCCCTAATATCAGTTACAAGTGAAAGGAATCAGAAGTATGAGAAACATTATGACAAAAAATTAAAAATTAGTTTTCAAATACTGGAAGAACTTTTCAGATAATTAAATATGGGGGATATTCCGGCAAGTGTCAATGACTGCTATACCGTGCTCTATGTAAAACACATGAAGAAACCACATAAAATAGTGATCCTTTGTTTTCCGGCAAAACTAATTTTAGGATTGAAAACCATAATATTAGACTGTTTACTACAGTAGTCTGCCTGCAAGATGTAGAAAATGCTAATGTAATGCTGAGCAGTGGCAGTGGTTTTGAGGGTTTGGGGTTTTGGGTTCTTGGGCTTTAGCCCCGATCTCAATCATCCAGTCCCAATCAGTTGGAGCCCTCCTACTGTGGACGAAAAAGGCACACTGAAAAGCAGACAGATAATATTTTCTCAATTCACTTTATTTATTCATTCGGAGTCGCAGTAAGTAGAGATTCAAAAGAGTATAACTTATTGCCGCAAAGCTCAATTGAACCCTGATCAAAAGCCAGGAGGGGTTTTTTATACTTCAGCATCTCATGATTAATAAGACAGAAAGAACATCCTTATCAAACCAGTAAAGTTAAACAATATGTCTGTTGAGCTAAGCATTATCTGTGTTTTGGAAGCTAAGCACAGGAGAGACGCCTTTGCATAAACTACATGTGCAGTTCTGCAGCCTTGTGACCTTGTCCCTGAAACATTCACTCTGAGAAAGGAAAAAACAAGAAACAGCTTACATTTTATTCATGTGGACACCATTTCTCCTGAACCCTGGAATAATATATTTTTGTTAGTTCATAAGCCAAAGCGTCTCTCACTGGCAAGTTACAAAATAGTTATTATAAAAATTCTAATTTACTAAACACACAAAATACATGGTGCTGAGGAGAACATTCTTCTTCTACATTCCCCCCATTTTGAACCAACAAAACTATGGGTGACATAGGAGTAACAAGGGAGAGAGTAGGAGAAGGGGAAGGAGTGGAAGGAAAGGAGGAAGAAATGGGAAGCATGCATTCTTCGTGTAACATATAAGCCTTGGCCACGGAGGCAGTGAAATACTGGGACACAATATATCTAATTAGGGGGACTATACAGCAGGCCACAAGCAACAGAATGATAAAAGCAACGGCCAGTGAAATAAAAACTGACCTGAGCCATCAGCCCCAGGGGCTAGAAATGCCAGAAGTGGTAGCTAATTTATTTGAAAGGGCAGTTAAACCTGGCAAAGCATGGTGATTGATCCATCGGGAGCCGTATTATTAGGGATGCAAGTGCAGCACACATCACCAAACATAGTACATACACCCCCCTTTTCAGCAAGGAGCATATCTAATGCTAATCGATTTTGCCAAGTCATAAGGGATGTTCTATCAAGCTGTTCATGTATCCCTTCAACAGCCTCTTTAGTAAAATTCAGGAAACGCTGTTGGTTGTAATATAAGTAATTAATCCAATCTACATTTTTATTTATTGTAATTTGGGGGAAAATAGACTCAAATCCGGCAGCAACTTGATCTCGCGCTTGAAATTTATCAGGGACTCCACAAGGGACACCAATGGAATCAAAGTAAACGCCAGGGCCGTGAAGAGAGAATGTGGAGGGGTCAGCAGAGCGGGGTCGATGACATCGGGCAGAGCTGGACGACACACGAGAAGAATTCAAAGGGAGGAGGCGGAGTGGCATAACAAGTTGGGTGAATGCGCATGTGCCAGTCCAAACAGGTGGAAGAATATCAAGTAATTTTAATGTACTGCACATCCACCAAATATCAGCACGCGGAGTGGACTGTGTCAACAGGAAAAGTGATAATGTAGAATTAAATGAGGTGGAGTTAACCTGGAAAGTCTGGGAACAGAAGGAAGAAGGGATATGACCAACATTAGTACTTTGGAAGGGGGAACTATAATTACTAGAGAAGCAGGTATAATCGCCTTCATGAGACTGGAACATCGGGGGAGTCATTTGAGGAGTGGGGGGGGAAGAGGAGAGAAAGTGTAATGCAGTTAGAGTCTTTTGGTGTGGACGGAGAGGTAAAAAGGGCAAGGAGACAAGGAAGACCAACAGGGTAAATATTAGAAAGAGGGAAAGGGACGGTAGCCAAATGTGGCCTGGCCGTAGCACAGGCGTAGCAATCAGATTGATTTACTTGCTTAGCCGAATATAATACCCACTGTAACCAACAGTTCTGATCGCCATAGCCAGTTTCAATTGAAAAAGTGGATGAGAGGGTGGAAATATTCATAATCTTAACAGAAGAAAAGTCTGAACCAGAAGTTGGGGAGACAGGTGTGTGTGCAGGAGAATGAGGTGTTAGTAACAGGATTGTCAATCTTAATTAGAAATCTCCCTAAAGGGTCTGTTCCAGATACATATGCCCCTAATATATAGGTTCCTGAGTCATGTAAAGAGGAGTTCTTCAAAATGATGATCAAGGGGTTACAATGGTTGTCAACACATTTATGAGAAGCATGTCCTTTTATGATAGAAAATCGATTTTTTCAAACCGTATTTTTGGGCCTCAAAAGGTTGAGAACCCCAGTTCTCAGTTCCAGTGTTAGCAAAAACCCATTGCCAGGTGTCACAGTTACTTCCCCAATAATACTTCGTAACAGTCATACACACGTATTTGTCAGACCAGGTCCACTGGGCTTGTCGACCAGTCCCACAGCTGATAATAGAGCAGAAATCAACCTGCACTGATGTGGTGATTCCTAACGGGAAAGTCAAGGTGACCAGGGCAGTAGACAAGGGAAAAGAAAGCACAGTAGCACAGCAATCAAGGGTGCCATCTCTTGCAATGTGAGGCGTGAATCCAGGCGGGCAATCCTTCCATTTTCACTGCATGTGGTGTGGATAGAAGAACTTGGAACGGTCCTCTCCACCTCGGCTGATGCCAGTGTTTCCTCCGAGTGTCACGGACGAGGATCCAAGTGCCTAAGGGAATCGGCGTGTCTTTAGATGGAAGACTAGTCCTCCAGGCCTGGTTAACCTGCTCGTGGACTTCTTTCAGAGAAGCTCAGAGACCTGTAAGACAAGAGAGAAGATCATTGTCCACAGTATGCAGGTTAACATTTCGCATAACCATGCCCACAGGCATGGGTGTCCAGTCAGAATTTCAAACGGCGACAGTCCTAATTGCCGGTGTGTTCTTGCCCTCAATCTCATTAAGGCCAGAGGCAAAGTGTCTGGCCAGGATAAATTTGTCTGCTCACAGATTTTGGCTAATTTAGATGTTAGGGTGCCATTGTCAGTTTGCAATTTCTGTGGTATGCCCCACCTAGGAATAATTTCTTTGATTAAAGCTTTGGCTACAGTTTTAGCATCAGCGTGTTTAGCAGGAAAAAGTTCTACCCATCGGGAGAACACATCAACAATTACTAGACAATAACGATAACCTTTAGACGGAGTTAGTTCAATGAAATCCATTTGGAGGTGTTCAAACGGACCCATTGGATTAGGTGTAACGGCGGGACTTACCTGAACGTACCTGGGTGCCCTTTCCTACATTAGACTTTTGACATAATGCACAGCGTCTGCAGAACTGCTCTGCATATGTAGAAAAGCCTGCAGCTTCCCAGTGTTTTTCAACATCCTGAATTATGGCGTCCCTTCCAGCATGGTCTAGACCATGAGCGATTTTTGCCATACCTGGGAAAGAAGCCTTTGGGAGGAAAGGTTTGTTAGTTTGCCTATGGGTCCAGACTCCATCAGAGAGGGACCCTTCTTTGGACTATTTTCTTTTTTCTCTGTCCGTGGCTGCACTCTGTAAAGAAACAAGTTGATTATCAGGTCCTGGTTATTTCTCTGTTGGAATAAAGAGATTGGTGTGTTATTTTATGCAGCCTGTTTAGCAAAGTGATCAGCTAATTCGTTTCCTTTGCTGACAGGATCTTGTTTTCCTATGTGAGCTTGACATTTAACGATCGCTAACTTTGATGGTTTAGTTATAGCTTCTAAGAGGGATTCAATCAGTTTTTGATGTTGGATCAGTTTGCCAGCGCTGGTCTTAAATCCTCTACTAAAATAGAACGAACGGCGTGAGGTACCTTTACTGTTAGGGGGCTCATGAGCACTTTGTTTGTCTGTATGTGGTTGCGTTAAAACTGCATTCATTAATCCCCCCTTTTTCGTCCACGAACACAGTGAATGGACGAGAATATGGTCAGTGAGAGTAATGCATTTTTATTATTATTTATTTATTTATTTTTTTTTTTAATCACATAGAGCCTTGTCAGCCTGCTATACCACTGCATGCAGCCAGATCGCAGTGTTAGCTAGATTTTGTAAAGGCTGTGCTCCTCCTGAAAAACTTACAATCAAACAACTTCTCAGGCCGCAAGCTGGTACTACTTTTAAATTAGGAATTCATCCTACCATGGTGCCATACATGCTAGCCTCCAGATCATGGAAAAGTCTGAGGCGGAACCGGGTCAGCGACAACAAGGAAACACTAATTTCCGTGGCGACCCAAATGCCAACTGCAAACAAAAATAATCCATCTCGGGAAACACATAGCACAACTCCACAACAAGAAAACATTCCCACCAAAAGCTATGCAGCCACAGAGAAATATGCTGACTTAACCTGTTGTTTTGTGACCGGTCTTGGAAGGTTTTGAATGATGGTTAAACGGCCGTTAGAGAGAGCTCTTGTATCGCAAGAAATGTCATGACCTAAATATTTAACGATAGCTTGAAGTAACTGCAGTTTTTTTTTTTTTTTTCTTCAACACTTTTTTATGGCCATTTTCACCTAAAAAGAATAGCAATTTTCTGAGTATCATGTGCACTTGTTGTTTATTTATTTTTCTTTTCTTTTTTCTTATCTATATACTGTACCAATTTATTATCTTTTTCTGGCCAAAACCATAAACACAAGGGGCTTCAGTATATCCCTGAGGCATGACGGTCCAGGTCCATCGGCGGTTTTGAAAGGTAAAAGCAACCCAGAATTGAGAATCAGGGTGCACGGGAAATGGAAAAGAAAGCGTTAGCAAGGTCAAGAACAGAGAAGTACCGGGCGGACGGGGGTATCGTGGAAAGAATAGTGGAAGGATTAGGAACAATAGGTGCTCTAGGAAAAACTGCAGAGTTAACTCGTCATAAGTCTGGAACAAAACGGCAGGACCCGTCAGCCTTTTTACAGGTAAAAATGGGGGAGTTGACTGGAAAGTATGTAATTGGAATAATCGCTCCTCGCCTCACGAGATCAGAATGTACGGCAGCGATGCCAGCCTCTGCCTCTGGAGACAGAGGATCCTGGACATGGTACGGGCGGAAGGAAGATTTTGAGAAAATCACCAGTGGCTCAGTGTGCTATCCTTCCATAATCAATTTTTCCCTTGGGACCACAGTGCTAAGGAAACATGGGGAACTGAATCTCCTAAACAGAAAACGCTTTGTGAATATGTGAGGTGCACTGAAGCAACTGCTTTAGTAGACAACAAAAATACATGGAATGTGCAAAGTTTCAGGGCATGTGCTGGAGGAAAGAAAAGATTCTAACCAAGGTGTGTCCACTTCAGTAGGGAAATACTGGGCAGTATAAGGCAGGGTGTCCGGGACTTGTAAGTGAGGAAAATAGGCATGAGGGGAAAGAATGAAGGGCTTTCAAGAGGAAGGTGTGCGGAGAGATGTTCAGGGTCCAGGCTGTAAAAGAGGGCTTGGGGTGTGAAGTGTGGCACAGGAGCTTAGGAATGGAGCAGCAAAAATCCTTGTTCAGTTAAAGAAAATTGAGACTGACAATTAAGTCATAAGATCCCATCCCAGCAGTTTCACAGGGCACAAATGATTTAACAGAAAGGAACGAGTCAATAATGAAACTGTTAATGCTGAGCTGTAATTGCACAGGAACCTCCTTCAGCGCATGGCTCCTGTGTCCATTTCAAAGGCAGTTTCTTTGCCATTAAAGTCAATAAAAGATCAGTTTCAGCATGACGAGTAAGCAAAGGAAACTGGAAAAAGTGGCTGGGGTCCCTGATAATTCTTAGGACCAAGGAATGTCATTAGGCTCAGGGAGAGGGGGTGACGGAGGCGCTTGTGTGGGCAGTTGCGTCTAAAATGTCCAAGTTCACCGCAGCAGCGGCAGGCATATGACGCTGGCGTCTGCTCCGAAGGGTTAGGCATCTGAGCAAAAGGATTATTAGGGTTTGATAAATGGAACCCGCGTCCTCTTCTGTGCCCTCGCCCTCGACCTCCAAATAATTTTCCACGTCCTCTCCCCCTAGCCAGGTCAGTTCTTCCAGTATAGTAATTTATTTGTGCAGCCAAAAGTTTGGTCTGTGTCTCTGACTCTTTTAATTTAGTCTGTCTGTCAGCATGCTCTGCATGACGCTTGTCTTCCTCGAACGTTGCGGTCTTCCAGCCTTTTTGCAGGACGTGCAGACTTTGCTTTGAATGTCACTTCTCAGTCCCGAGATGAAAGGAGGCACTGCAGCACGAGTTCTATCGTTTGTATTGTCTAGCCCAAAGTGATTAGCCATCAGATCTTGCAATCGGTGAGCCGGCTGAAATTAGTGACCAGTTTGTGCCCTTTTTTATATTTTTTCTGCCAGGGCTCCTTTCAAAGGCTCTCACTGGGCGAGGAAAGGACCTTCATTCCAACACCAAGGGACACCGTTATGATCACCATGATTTACAGTTGCCCATGTGGTGCTCAGCTGTCGACGGAGCACCTGTGTCCACTGTGCAGCATTTGTTTCATACATGTTATCCAGCTGCTGTAACGGCTCCACAAATTGCAGTCCACGGACTGCTCGTGCGCTGGGAGACAGATGACTCTTTTAATTTCTGCCATTACAATCCAGTAGCATCTTGTGAATGATCTGAATTATCTTCCTCAGGGTCAATATGTGAGGATGGGTCATAATGATATTGTTCATCGTAAAAACCTGCTCCAGACGGTTCGTCTGTTAACAGGGGTGTTGTTGGAGAAGAGGGTGCAGGAGGTGGAAGCGGGGGAGTTTTGGTAAGGAGGGGGTGGACAGATTACGGGGTATAGGGGGTCTTTCTTTTCGGTCTGCTTTCTTTTACTTTCAGGCTTGGGCGCTGTCTCTATCTTCACTTTCTGCAACGCTAGCAATAATTCTTCCTTGTCTTTTTTGTGTTTTGAATTCAGCAGCCAGCAGGTTGTTACGCCTCTGCTTATTCCACTTCTTACATGCCTTTTTAAATCCAACCCAGTCTGCTTCTCTATTAACTGTTTAGGTGACCCGCTTTCAATCCTGACGGTGTACTAGGAGCCTGATGATTCTCTGAAAATAATCCTTCTAACATTAGGTTTTGAGGACCCTGGGGGACCTGTTTGACTGGCGTGCCATTATAATTTCCCATAGTAAGCGGCAGGCCTTCAACAGAGAGCAACTCAATCCCCGATTATTTCTCGTCCCACTTGTCGTCCCCGGAATCAACCAGTCGACAAGTGGAAAACAACCTCCCCTCTTCCAAATTTCACACGTACTCTAACTGCCCCTTTCACCCCTATTCCTCTTAATATAGGAACGTGCCACTCGGTCCTTTCTACTCGAATTCTTAAGGGATGACTTACTAGCATTCACACTGTGCCGTCACTCTCTATGAATCCCTAAAACCCTTCTAGGTCGATACGGTATGATTCTCTATTCTTTCAGCATGCTTTTATTTTTTATTCTCTTTTATTATTATTTTCTTTTTTCTTTTCCCCGTATACTTCTATTTCTTCCAGCACACCAGTCAAACCAACGGGAATCCCCCAAATCTACTCACCACGACTCCTTCTGCCTGCCTGGAAAAATCCCATCCAGTTGCTTTTCGTTTCGGTCAGGAGGAGGTCAGCGACTCCCCACGCAGGAAAACGCCCAAGGTTGGCCAGTCCTAACTTTTACCGGAGCTGGTCCTCGATCCGCGGAAATCGGTCCACTTGGACGAACCCGCCCAGGGAGTCGTCTGCCCGTCTCCTGCCCCACGTTCGGGCGCCAAAAACTGTGGACGAAAAAGGCACACTGAAAAGCAGACAGATAATATTTTCTCAATTCACTTTATTTATTCATTCGGAGTCGCAGTAAGTAGAGATTCAAAAGAGTATAACTTATTGCCGCAAAGCTCAATTGAACCCTGATCAAAAGCCAGGAGGGGTTTTTTATACTTCAGCATCTCATGATTAATAAGACAGAAAGAACATCCTTATCAAACCAGTAAAGTTAAACAATATGTCTGTTGAGCTAAGCATTATCTGTGTTTTGGAAGCTAAGCACAGGAGAGACGCCTTTGCATAAACTACATGTGCAGTTCTGCAGCCTTGTGACCTTGTCCCTGAAACATTCACTCTGAGAAAGGAAAAAACAAGAAACAGCTTACATTTTATTCATGTGGACACCATTTCTCCTGAACCCTGGAATAATATATTTTTGTTAGTTCATAAGCCAAAGCGTCTCTCACTGGCAAGTTACAAAATAGTTATTATAAAAATTCTAATTTACTAAACACACAAAATACATGGTGCTGAGGAGAACATTCTTCTTCTACACTACCCAGTTGCCATTGCTCCCATTTAGCATACTGGCAGTGCTTGTCAACAGTGCAAAAACTCCACTGGGACCCAAATTGTCACCAGCACCAGTTGTCTTTTGAGATTGCGATAACTCCATGCAGGACTGCCCTCTCTCTTTTCCCTTCCGACTTATGGTGAGTTAATTATTTTCAGGGGCTGGAGGCACTAAGCCCCTAATAAATTCTTAAGCCAGTGACACCCTTGGTGTAGTTATTTCATCAACTGTACATTTTGGAAACAAAAATTTACACTGATGCAGCAGATATTCCATTTTTTATTATTATGCTAAACAATGTGAACATGCTTTTTCAGGCCTAAACATTATCCTTACTAACATGAGGACCTGCATAATGGCCCAAGTGTGACAAAGTTCAATGCTGCAGTATGCATTGATCACTGGTAATGGTCAGTTAAAGTGTATGGCACTGTAAATAATATGTTGCACTTAATAATAACCCAAAGTGATGGTGTTTTTGACAGAGAAAGTAATTGGTGGGGTCTAAATTAGGTCTGAAAAGAAAATTAGTGAACACAGTATTAATGCAGTATTTCTGTTCATTTTTGTTACATTTTTTGTACTTTGAAAAAGACCACGCCTTAACATGATAATCCTTTTAAAATCCTCCATTTTTCAAATTGTTTTCCACAATGCAGATTGTCCTTATGTTGTGGTACAGCATTGCTATGCATTCATGTACAACAGAGCTTTACAAAAAAACACTGCTGTAAAAAGTTACAGGTTACCCACCACCCTGTATAGACAGTATAAAGCTGTGCTACCAGAAGTGTGCCTGAACTGCAAAGTTTACCAAGCTGGTAGCCCAACAAACTACCATATCCATTTATAATTTGTCCACCCTTGAAGTATATAGCGGTATGTATGTAGAAGCTGTTGCAAACAAAGACTGTAAAGAAGAACTTTGTGGAGGTCATGTGAATATCTTTACTAAAAGTATGTAACTGAGGTATTAGTAACCAGTGTGTCAAAGAGATGTTTACAATGCAAGTTTAATTGCAGTTACATTGGCAAGAGAAGTCAGACAATTCTATTGCATGCAAATGTGGCCTTTGGCACTGTAGCTTGCAGTCCTTTTAATTTTTCCACCTGTTCTTGATTAAGTTTTTGATCCTTTCTGCAGCAGCTGTGTCAAGAAAGAAGAGTTTATTTTTTTTATTTTTGTTTTTAAACATAAAAATGATTATTTTCCATTTTCTTATCAAAGAATGTAAAATACAAATATTCGCATAAAAACTGAAGTTTAAGTTCAAGAAGGTGTATGAATAGAGTTCCCTCCTGGTAATCAAGCTGTGCAATAGTGTTTATATTTAAAAAGCTTCAGTGATCCTTGTACTCAAAGTATCATATTTGGAAGAGCAGAAACATGATTCAGACTATCTGGAATGTGATTTTTTTTTTTTTTTTAAAAAAAGCAGAAACCTTTTAAGCAGGAGCAATTTAGAACATGATTCACCGATAGGCAGCCTTTATGAGCAGAGAAGCTTTCTCAAGTTAGGTGGAGGATGTTCATGTTAAAGTGATATTGAAATTCATTAATCACAGTGAATATGATAGTGAGGCTAACAGACAGCTGCTATACAGCAAACTATTTCCGATGTTTTGATGGCTGTATTTTTTTTTTTTTTTTTTGAAGTTAAAAAAAAATTGAAACAACAAGTGTCCATCAAGGCAGAAATGTCCAGTATATCATTCCATGTGAAATCACATGGGTTGTACTGGTACACTCAGCCGTCTTCCATGTTCTATGTGGAATTAGCATGTGTTCCTTGCATATATTCTTCTTTTCACATTTATAGGACCTGATGGAGAAGTTAAACTGTTATGTCAAAAACGCCCCACTGTACAGTATGTTTCCTATAATGGTCTTGTGTTAGGATCTGAAAAGGATAAGTGTGCTGGAAAATGGATGGATCTTCCTCTGTTATTATTTCTGATCATTTTTATACATGTCAAATTGCTCAACTAGATTTCTTGTGTTGCTGCAGTAGATTTAAATTAAAAAATATTTGATTATTTGAAAGTTATTAGTGTAAATGTGTTGAAGACATCCATCTGACTTTTATTAATATTGTACATTTTCTTTTTCCACAGCAAATTTAGAATAAATTTGACAACCTAAAACTTTTAGGTTAAGTCCCAACATAATTCTTTTTTGCATGTAATGTGTTTTTATTGCTGTAGGTGGGAATAGGTGATTAGTAAAGTATGAACCTAATATAAGTTTTAAAGATTTTACTTTTTTTGGAGCAGTTAAAAAGAAAAGGTTCTCCTTGGTTGCTGAATGAATTTCTGTCGTTTTCAGCTACACTTTGCAATTTTAGGCAGTGTGTACCAATATTGAAGCCATTCCTGATTTAGACAATTGAACAGGCTCCTGAGGTCATTAGTCACTCATTCTCGCTTGGTAAAGCACATGCTAAACTGACATTTACAGAAAACACAAAAGTGATGAGTGACCCAAAAAAATGTTTGGCTCTCTCACCCCCGCATTATATTCAGCCATATGAAATAGACTGTAGCAGTGCTTGATTCGTACTTAGAAGCATTAATTAACACAGTAGTTAGATGGGACCTGAATTTATACTTTTTATGAAATTTAAGTAAAGTAGGCAGAAGAGAAGTTGGTTCTCTGTTCAAGTGGATGAGTGCTGATTAAAAAAAAAAAATGCTTGTCACAACCCTCAGCTTTCACAGAGATGCCTTGCCTCATTACAGTCCGCAGCAGTGAGGTTTTATGTAAAACATGCACTTACATGGAACGTAAATAGATGACCCTACATTTATTCATTGCCCCAGTATTTCTGTTGTTTTTCAACACAATTGAAGGTGTACTTGTTTACAGGTGTGCTTGTTGCATACCATTTTTATCTTTCAAATAGAATGCATTGTACCCATTTAGCTGGTACTTTTCAAGTGTCCTTAGAGATTTAAGTATGACTTGGTACCCGAGCTAGGCTGGTCAGTTCTTGCATCCCTCCAATCGTTATCATAATAGGTTTAAAGTATAACAAACAAAAAATACTACTGGAGAAAGGAAACTTGTGACTCAAAGTCCAACAGGTGATGCTGAGAATTGTAACAAGCAAACAGATGGAGCACAACTAGACAAATCACTTCTTACTTCAACACAAAGATGCAGAGTAATCCTTTAGTGCACCACTTATTGGACCTTGTGTAAATTGGGCTAGCATAGCTGAACACAGTGTTATGTGGTGATGTTGTTAGTGAAAAACGAGCATGCCGTCATGTGTGCAGAGCCTGTAAAACTTGACTGTTGGAATGGAGAAAAAGTTACTTTGCCAGACAAATCCATGTTACTTTTCCATTTTGCTGATGGAAGGATCAGAATTTGATGAAAGCTATAGGGATCCATGTGGTCAGCGTGTAAATAGTCATTGTTTCCTGTTTGCAAAGAGAGGAAGCGATAAAAGAACGGATAACCTATTATAAGTATATATTTATTTTAAACCTTGTTGTCTTATACTGTAATTGGTCTTATGGATACTTCAGGATCGTTAGTTGTTTACATGTAATTATTCTATGATTGCGTTATTTGTAATTGTCTGTTTTTAGCTGTTTTGCTATTGATTATTATGACTGTGTCTTGATTTTTATTTTTTTTTTCCCCTCCAACACACCTGCCTTCTTGTCTTGTGTCAGCATTTCTGACGATGGCCGTCATCTTTTTGCACACTTTTTGGGGAGTCGTTTTCTTTAATGCTTGTGAGCAGAGGAACTGGTGGGCTGGTAGTGGCGTTGTCATCACTCACCTTTTGACTTCGGCACTGGTGAGAATACATTCTATTTTTTAAAAAAATGTCTACTTGTGAATGTGAAACATTGGTGGTGGATGAAGTAACAAGGTATCCAGGTTATAAAATGATTTTTACATTAGACCCATCTAAAATTTAGGCTGTCTCTTAGTTATTATTTTTCATGCTTTGTCAAGCTAGTATTTAAATAAAAATGTTTGTTAGATAACAAAGTTGCTTTTTTGTTCATTTTTTGAACATTAATGTTCTAGAAGAGAGTTTCTGGGAGCTGCTATTCCCTGATGTTTTGGCTATATACTGTATCTGCAGCTAAAATCTTGATTAAATGTCAGGGTTCAAGTGTGCCCTGAGAGAGGCACCCTCACTCCTATCTCTCTTAACATACAGTACTTCTCAATTAACCTAATTTGTAAGTTTAGATATATGGGAATAAACTTTTGTACATAGACAAAGTCCACACAGGCTTGGAAGAGATGTGCAAAATTCACACAGACAGGAAATATATTGAGACTTATCTCTAGTTTCTGGGATCTTTTAGACTGAGGAGCTAAATCCAATTTGGTTTTACTTCAACTGTCTGATTAGGACTTTTATGCAGATTTGTGGAGCTGGTGTGTCAAGGAATTAAATAATTAATGACTTTAGTTTTTTTCCATCACACTGAGTCCCTTTTCCTTTCATGAGGTATGGCAGACAGATATGTAGTCATAAACAATTTAGTCTATTTGATTTCTTTTTCTGAGCAAATGGTAATAGATTCCTAGTTGTCATGCAGCATAAGTTACTGTATTTATTAAGTTTATTCTTAAAATAACACTTGGTAATAGTGTAAGTATTTAACATACAAAACTATATTCTTTTTATAACCGCTTTCAATCTTCATGTTTCCTCTGTTTTTCTACAGACCTTTATGAACCCTTGGTATGAATGCAGCCTTGTCACCATCTATATTCTGACCATTGGAATGGCTGTATGGGCCTATTTCACTGCTGGTGGGTCTCTACACAACTTGCAACTTTGTTTCTTATGTAAGAACAGTTTCTTAATTATTCCTAGCATTATTGGCTTCTTAGATCAGTCATTTTATGTAAAAGCTTTTACGTATTTGAACTTAGTCTTGTATTCAGTTTTAATGTACGGGCTTTGTTAGTGATGGTGTAATTCTGTAAGAGAATGGGGGACTTTGGTGACCTGGTACCTTTTTTAGAGGTAGTTATTATACTGTGTGAGTGTAGTTTTATTTAGAATAATGTTTTTTTTTTTTTTTTTTTTTCCTCAAACCTAAGTCAACAGAACATGGTCTATAGTTTTTTCCCACCCTCATGTAAGGCTGCATTAACATAAACACTGAATTCTTTCATGTCTTTTAACAGGCAAGAGTAAAGTAGATGATCGTGTGGTTGTTTATTCAGCTCTTCAGGGTCCCATTGATGACTGAGGCACTAGAATTCATAATTCAACAACTGGAGCATTCTGGATATGCAGATATATTGTATGCTTCTAAAAGAAAGTGTTTATGATCAGGTTAGTTATCCGTTTAATTAAGGCAAACCCTAATATAGGTGACATTGAAGAGTCAGCTCTTTTTGCCTGATGCTTATTACCCAAGGTTCTCTAATTCTGTAGAGATGAAGCAACAAATAGAAAACACAATTTTAATAATAAACCGGAATATCTTGGATTGCAAAGTGAAAGGAGATTAGCACAATGTTTGACATGGGAATGTTTTTCTTTTTTTGAATATGTTTAAGCGTTTATACATTTTCTGTTTGCAAATATTTTTTTGCACTGTAATCAGGAATAATGGGGACTCTTGCATATCACAATATGTCTAAAAATAAATAAGTGGCTGCCCAGAAGAATGAACAGTAAAAAAAGGTCCTATTTGGATTTTTTCTAAGCATAGACTATGAAGTTGCAGAGGGGTTTTTTTGTGTTAAAACTTCTAACGTTGTAAAACAAATTTTTCTTTTGGTTTTTTTCACCAGATTAGTTTACACCTTGGAAAATTTAGCCTCCTTGTGATTTTAAGTATGATAATTAAAATGTTATGTATCTGCTTTCCACTGAAAGCAAATGGGTTATGTGAATTATAGTAAAATTTTTACCATCTACATTTTTTTAGGTGGAAATGTTTCACTGTAAAGGTATTGGGTGGTGTGCTTGATAAAACTATGCTTTCTTGAACCTATAATAATGGTCAAAAATACTAAATCCAGTAATATATTTTTTTGTATAAATAAAAAATATACCTGCAGAATCCAGTTTACTGCTCTGTTGTATCATTAATTTCTTCAGTACATCTGTTATAAGATTGTAGGAAATCCCATGCAGATTTAATTTGTTTTGTATGCATTACTGTTTTTGAGGTGCTTGCCTTTTTAATAAGTTTATGAAATGTAGCTGATTAATTTTGTTACATTTTTTTGCTTTAACAACAGGTTTTCAGTCATTCATCACTAAATGCATGCTTGTAATTTGCAATGGTATTTGGGTTTGTGTTGAAGTGCTGTTTTATCCAGAGTTGAATGGGGGCCCCCACAAACTGAAACTGGATTAAGTGGGTTTGAGAACTATCCATTCTCTGCCATTTGAGTGATGCTTTTTGTTGACTAATTATCTGCAAGTGCTACATACTTACTGTAATTCTAAAAATTGAGTTAATGATGAGGTTTTTGTTGCTCTTTCATATGTAAAGTTAACGGGTTTATGCATTAATTTATTGGTGGTTTTTTAATTTTGCGGTTTTACTTAAAAATAATTTATAGTACAGTGAGCAAAGAAACCCAAAAATATCATTTTAAAAATATGTTAAATGTTATGAATACTGAAGGTTAGCATTACCCTTAAGGTGTTTGGTTTTTAATCAGGGAATGTAACCACAATTTCAGGGGTACAGATTATAAGTCTTTTAACAGTGTCAGATTTTTTTTTTTTTTTAAATAAGGAAAGAAAATACTCAGTTATGGATCTACAAAATGTGCATGAATAAAATGACATCAACATTGGTAGAGGGCTTTCAATTTTATATTTATCTGTAGTTAATACCTGCCTATTTCATGTGAATTCCTAAGAGATTAATGCTTTATATGAACTTATGAAACTTATCAATAGTTCAGTTTTCAGTTTTTTCAATTTTGTAAAGTTTTTTAAAAGAAATTAATAGTAAATATTGAGCCAAAAGTATTATGATTTTATTTAAATGAATACATATTTAGCACAGGGTCTGAAGTGGGTCTTGCTCAATGGAATTGTTTCCTTGCTATACTGCATCTATGCATCTGAATAAGATATTTTGAGGGTGGTCACTTTAAATATCCTCATTCCATTTTTTTTTAAAAAAGCAATTACAATTAAAAAATTTTTATACCATTCTTTGTTTGTTTTCTTTTTCATATATCCCATTTACATTTTTAAGCAGTTTTAATTCTTGAAGCATGAATGTCCTCCTGAGGGTGCTCTTACACCAGATAAATTACATTGAGCTTTTTTTGTGTTTTCAAGCATTGATGAAATCAACCAGACTTTTAAAAAGACATCTTGGCATATAATATATGGAGAAATTCATTTATCTGAACTCTGTTTTGTTTAGAAAATGTTTTAAGGGAATCAATTTCTGTCCTAAACATAAACCTCTATCAGTATATCTTACTTTAGCACTTAGTTTGTGACCTTTTATGTTTAATAAAGTTGTTATTGACAGTGTATGCATATATGTATATACAATACTGTATGTTTCCAGTGGTTAGAAGGTTAGAATAAGTCTCATTTGACTTATTTTAAAATGTCTACCATGTGCTTTAAATATTGGTATCAATGCTGTAAACATTTCAAGTGTAATCATGGACTCAGTTATTTAAATGTTTAAAACTAAATCCTTCTACAGTGTTATACCTCTTCTTTCATAAAGTTTTCTGTCCTGTCTGTGTTATTCAGCATTGACCACTGCCGTCCACACCGCTTGCCCAATCATTATTCCTGCTGCACACATCCTCTCTCTGCACCACCCTGTGACATTCTCAGTGGAGTGGTAACTTGCTCTTTGACACAGTTGGTTATAATGGCAAGGCAGAAAAGCAAATTATCTATTTAAAAATGTCGAATTTTATATGGCAAAAGAAAGAGCGACGAGCTGATAATAAACGTCTAAAAAAAATGAACAAAAAGCTGAATATAATAAAAATCAAGAACAAAGAGAATCATACAATAAGTGAAAATGAGAAAAATATCCCAAATAATATGCAAACAGAAATGTGAAAAAGCAACGTTTATGGAATGTAAGTTAGAGGATAAAGTAATTCATAATATTGTTTTTGGCAAGGTGTTAATATAATTACATTTTTTACTTTTCATTACCTTTTACTATGTTTTATTATTCATTGGTATTTAAAATAGAGAGTTGTAGTAAAATACTCAAGTAACTGATTTTCTATATATAGTAACTTGGGACCAAACTGTTTTCCTCCTGTGTCCTGCATCCTCTTCTGTATACCATCTCTTTAAAAACAATCACTTTCTCTAACAGAGGAGCACCCCAACTCCCTTCGAGCACCTCAGCTATGAGATAGCGGACACCAGGCGGCCCCCCTGTAGATTGGTGAGCAGGGGGCTGAGACCCCTAGTTTCTTTAAACATATTTTAACTGCAGTATGTGGAATACATATCCTGTAGTTTTTATTTTTTTATAGTCAAGATAGATTCTCTCATGTCGTCTTTTTTTTTTTTTTTTTTTTTTAAATAAAAATTAGATTTTTATGTAAAGCAAAGATCTTCCTGCAAATTGTTCAGTTAAAAAAAATGTCAAAGCGATGCATGTGAAATTTTAAAAAGAACAGTGTGCAGTTGCAAAAAACAAAAAAAGTTGTGTAGCACATTTAAACTTTCTAACAACCACTTACTTTTTCAGTTACATAATAAAGTATTCAGCCTTATAACAGTGTCAGGGGTATACAAGTTTATACACTATATATCAATTGAAAAAAGTATTTGGTGCTTGAAACTCATAAATGGTAATGGTTATTAGTGGGACACTGTGCTATGCTATGTAGGATTTTTGTTGTTTTTAATAATGTATGATGATACTTAATACACAAGTGTTTTCCTGGTTTAAGTAACTAAACATATACTGCATCTCTCTGACTTAAGGATGCCAGCATTTTTATTGTGAACCATCAATTGATTTCCAAGGTAAGCATAAGTAAATATAAACTATACTGTACAATATAGTTTTATCAAAAACAATATGTTTTGGGATAATACAATTCATTTTAGTAGTGCAATCATACTTGAAGATATTGTTAGGTGCAGTGTAACCATAAAAGTTCAAAAATAAAATGACAGTGGGAACACTGTGTGTTTTTATTTTTTTTCCTCTTTAAAGCTCCTTTGTTTCCTTGTTATGAAATGTTGATTATCTAGGATCAACTTGCTCACTCTTCTTAAAGTGTTCACTTAGAACAGCATTTTTTCATGTGCTATTCTTGAACTAATTTTACTCTCAGGCTTTTTTTTTTTTTTTTTTTAAACTGCCATCCTGCTCTGGCAGAGCTAATGTAGCTAATCCTATGGGTCTATATTTTCTTACTTTAATTACAGTAAACTCCTAGATTGTAACAGTTGTAATTTTGTGTTCTGGTCACTAATGAAACTGTAACTGTGATGACATTTTATGTATTGTTGGCAGAAACAAGAGAAAAAAGAACCAATTGTCTTATGAGAAGGTAAAAGTTTGAATTTTTGCATATTAATTGCAGTTCTTCTGCAGTATAAAAAACCAATAACTGAATTTATGCACTATTGCACAATAAAATTTAATATAGTGTTTGTCATGTTTGCTTTTGTGTATAATAAATGCAGTAGAAAAAGCTTTAGATTTGGACTTGAAGATGGGGAGTAAGAGAGTCTTAAGACCAGAAATGGAGAAATGTCCAAAGTGAGTGCTGTTCTAATCTCTTAGTATTTATAATTATGATCAAATTTCACTTTGTTTATTCATGGAAGTAATATTTTGTACCTTTGTTTGCAAAGCTGTGTAACTGCTAGAGGACTAGTATTGGCTGCAAGATACTGACTTCATTTTTGTTACTACATCAGTAAATTATTGAGTTATGCTGCCACAACTAAGCAATTGTCATAAAAAATGCTCTAACGCAAAGTACTGCAGCAGTTAAGACGAGTTAAAGAAATCATGTTATAAAAATTATTAAACAATACAGGATTGATTTGTTTCAATATAACTGCTTCAAATGATTATAGGAAGACACAACTTGAACCCTTGACATCTTCCTCAAAGCGGTTTAACACAACATTTAAAACTTGGTTCAAAACGCCCTTGCATTTCTTAAAAATAATACTTTTCTTAAGGTGACCTGTCCCTTGGGAGAGCCTGATTGGAACTATTGTAAAATAATTACCCAGTATGTTATGCCTAATCTTTAATAGACTAGAACCAAATGTTAGGATAATCTGCAGCTTTTCCCAATATGGTAACAGAAAAAGTTTATGGTCCTTTTTCCAAGTACAGATGCAGCAAAAAATGTAGTGCTTCAGAACCTACAAGGAATTGCATTAGTATGGTCACAAATTTACTTTTTGCCAGTTTTATCCTTGAAAACCAAGCGGTGAATATGCCTGTTCATTTGATATAACCCACATTTAATGCTTGACATATAAATTTTAATGTCATCTTTGGAGATGTAAAAAGTCAGTAATGTCTTTGTATCATTGAAAAGCTTTCTCACAAATACTCAGTTTTTCTGTTATGTACAAACTTTTTTTTTGTGTGTTTTTAAATATGTCCTAGTTTCCAACTCAAAACCCTGTCTGTACCTTTCCCCAATCCTTTGTCACACACGTGCACATGGGGAACAGCTGAAGGGCCTAGTCACTTGTAGTTCTACGCCAGGCCAGGGGGCGGCGGAGTGTACTGACTATCTCTCTCAGTCCCTTGCAGACCTTTCCCGGGAAATCCCACCTCTTGCCGGCCCCAAGGATGATGTCACTTCCGATCACGAGGACGCCACTCCCAGTTCCTGCTACGATGACGTCATTTCCTTTCCAGGCCTTTAAAACTGCCACCTTGCCTCAGTACAGGCAGCTCTAGTGATGGGTGGAGTGAAGCCTCACGAAGCATCAACACGTTTGAAGCAATTGTGTCGGAAATCGTATCGAAGCTTCGAAGCATTTGACACTCACCTCTCTAGGGACACCTCCTGGCCATTTTCATTAACGTTACACAAACTTATGATCCACTTCAATGACGTCTGTCGCAACTGTTATTTTTTCGCAGCTACAGACTGACAACGAAGAGAAGGGTTCGTCAGCAGCTTCTAGTGTCTGATGTCTAAAAAATATAAATATAACTAACGCCGACAGGCAGAATGCACTATACGATAGCAAGAGTTAAACAAAACAAGATGCCTCACCTCATGGATTCCCGGCTCTTTCAATTAGTATTTACTTTTGCACTGTATCATTATAATCGCTCCTGTTATTAGTATTAACCCTGATCTTTACTTGAGATCACATTTAATAGCCTTAAATGTTTTCTTTGGACTGACTTAATTAAAACGGAGTAGACAGAAAATAAGTGGCTCAATTAACTAAGGTGGTTGCTTTTCAAATTCTGAGCGTAGTGCTATCCTGAGTTCGATCCGAACTAAAGACTCATCATAATTAATAATAATTAAAAAAATAATCTCGAGTGAAATCTTTATAACCAATTTGAACTAAATAATTTTGAGAGAGAGCCTACTGTGGAAGGAACGCATGAGATCTGTTCGGGAATCATCTCCACTTAGAATTGCCATCAAAATGCGATGACTAATTGCGTAAGGCAGCTCACGTATTTACATTAATTCATCTTCTATTCATCGCCATTTGACGTCCATGAACCCCTCCATTGAATAAGGTGATAACAAACCCACTGTGGTAGGTCAGGTTGAATTTGCTCTGCTGCACCAAACATTCAAAGGTGTCAATCTGGAGCACATCAGAGAGGCTGAGAGACACGGCGCAGATCAGTCACCGACATACAGACACACACGAGATACTCCGAGGTGAGCAGTGCATGCATCAAGTGAGCAGTGCATGTATCAAGGTCGGCATTAAAGATCCTCTTGAGTGCTGAGGCAACAACAAAAAGCAGTGGGATAAACACATCTGGACCTGCTGTCGAAAAAGCATTTGCTTTTAACAAGAGCATCCCTCCGTCATGAACACATCTTCAAGGTCCGGACAGGCAATCAGTAAAAAGTTGTAGTCACAGCACAGTGCAATAATAAAACATTTCCTAAAACATATACAGTAATCCCTCCTCCATCGTGGGGGTTGTGTTCCAGAGCCACCCGCGAAATAAGAAAATCCGCGAAGTAGAAACCATATGTTTATATGGTTATTTTTATAATGTCATGCTTGGGTCACAGATTTGCGCAGAAACACAGGAGGTTGTAGAGAGACAGGAGTGTTATTCAAACACTGCAAACAAACATTTGTCTCTTTTTCAAAAGTTGAAACTGTGCTCCATGACAAGACAGAGATGACAGTTCAGTCTCACAATTAAAAGAATGCAAACATATCTTCGTCTTCAAAGGAGTGTGTCAGGAGCAGATCATGTCACAGAGAGAGAGAAAAAAGCAAACAAATCAATAGGGCTGTTTGGCTTAAGTATGCGAAGCACCGCGGCACAAAGCAGTTGAAGGCGGCAGCTCACACCCCCTCCGTCAGGAGCAGGGAGAGAGAGAGAGAGACAGAGTTTGTTTTTCAAGCACAAATCAATACGTGCCCTTCGAGCTTTTAAGTATGCGAAGCACTGTGCAGCATGTCATTTCAGGAAGCAGCTGCACAAAAGATAGTAACGTGAAGATAATCTTTCAGCATTTTTAGGTGTGCGAACAGCCCCCCTGCTCACACCCCCTACGTCAGAATCAGAGAAAGCGCAAGAGAGAGAAAGAGAAAAGTAAGCTGGGTAGCTTCTCAGCCATCTGCCAATAGCGTCCCTTGTATGAAATCAACTGGGCAAACCAACTGAGGAAGCATGTACCAGAAATTAAAAGACCCATTGTCCGCAGAAACCCGCGAAGCAGCGAAAAATCCGCGATATATATTTAAATATGCTTACATATAAAATCCGCGATGGAGTGAAGCTGCGAAAGGCGAAGCGTGATATAGCGAGGGATTACTGTAGTTGTCCAGTCTGTATCATTCCTAAGCAATCTTCCAGTTATAGAGACGCAATCCCAGTTGTTAACACATTTATCGTGTAGCTCTCCCCCCCCCCCACACACTCAAAGAACACATTCCACCTTATTAATTTAATATTTAAAATTTTAAACCGCTAAACCCACCATCAACAACTACAATAACAGTTGAAATCGTCACTCAATTTTTTTTTTTTTTTGTTATAGACATAAAACAAGATGCCCATTTCCATTTGATAGATCTTTACTAGTGTTCTCGCCTTGCTTGCTCTCGGTCCATGGTGGAATTTGCTGTTAAATGAAAAAAAAAAAAAGAAAAACAGACTCTGTTGGGTCACAATTCACAATGGGTGGACGTGGGACCCGAACCCACGAAAGCCTTATTATGGAACAGCAATGCTACCGCTGCACCACTACAGTTTTCAGCGGGGTGGGTGTATATAATGCATGTTTTTTATGTATGTATGTATGCATGTAATGAAGACAAAAACAATTATATATAGATGTATACTATATGACATACGTTCAGTGTTGCATGAAAACGTTGCATGAGGTGAAGAATGGATATTTATGAGAGTATTATAGTGAGAGATGTGTCGTCACCCGTTTTACTAAGGTCTTCTTTGCAGCATTATGCATTCTACAAGTCGGCATTTGTATGATGTATAATTTATAACTTTATTTTCTGCCACAAAGTATTATCGGGAACAATCATTTAACATGTATGGATCATCCACAAACATTCATTTCAATGGGAATTCTGTCGAGTTTTTGAACTCTGTTGATGCCATATGTACTTCAAACTGGAGCTCGATGAATAATGATTCGAAGCACTAAGCAGACATGCACACTGGAATCATCAAGCTGGGTTAGAAGCACTGAGCAGACATGCATACTGAGATTGCATCATGACGGAGCTCAGAAGCCTCAGACATGCGTAGTATTGAGCTCATGACAGGGATCCAAAGCCTCAGACATGCGTAGTACTGAGATTGGATCATGATAGGGCTTCGAAGCCTCAAGCAGACATGGTCACTGGTTACTGAATCTTTGTGAAGCCTCAGCACACTCAAAGGCATTGACCTCTATATTTTGAGAGTCTATCTGACACTTAACTCTCTAGTTATATTTTGTAATTCGTATTGATATTACACACTTCAGTTAATATAGTTAAACTACAATTCAGGTAGTTGCTGAGAAGTAATTATTGTTCTTGTGGATGCTGTGATTTCCTTTGTCTGATACATAGTGTCAAAGATATATTGTCATTTATCAACTTTATGTATATATAAAAAGATTAGGTAAATTGTGCAACCTTTTTATGGAACGCTTAATTTTGTTCAAAGCCGTACGTCATATAGTATACATCTATAAATATAGTTTTTTTTGTCTTCATTAGGAGAATACAACAATGATACTCTTGTGTCAATTAAACCAATTTAACATGTATATGTCAAACAACATATTTCCACATCCGCCGCAGTAAGTACAGTAGTAGTAGTTCAGTTGTGTGAAGCTCGTTAATTATCCCGATTAGGTGGCTCAATGGTATTGTAACTGTCTCAGTAAAAACACCAGGGGTTCACGTCGTTGATCCTCCACTTGTGAAAGGTTTTTTTTCAATTCCTCCATTCAACAATATTTTCAGCTTGGACGGATAGCGAGCGAATCGAGCTGTCGAGGGAAGGTTGAGCCGCCGTAGTTGGGCAGGGGGCACACGTCTCTAATTATATTATATTGTATATGTATGTAAAGAGTTTCACTGTAAAACGTAATAAGCTTCATATTTGTGTGTTTGGAGACCCTGGTGTCATACTGTATTTGTATTGTAGAAAAACAAACTACTGTGCAGCATGCCTAAATGTGTCTTTTTGTTTCTGATCGCTATACGGCACTACCAATTTGAGACAATTCGCTATAAACAGTTTCAGCCAATCAGCGCCTTCTAAACATGCAGAATGACAGTGTGAACCTTTATTGTAGCGGCGCAGCATCTTCGTTTCACTCAGTCATTGTCCTGTTAGACTATTTACTGTTAAGTGCTACTTGAGCTACTGTTTATAGTACAACAGGTAGCCTACGTAGTTCTTAAATTGGTATTGAAATGCACACACAAGTCTCCTAAATTATTTATTGAAATGCTTACATTTACAGTGTCCGTTTTAGGAAGTCGTAGTTTTTACTTGTTCCCATTATTAGGAATTATAATTTCTCAGTGTCACACATTATTCATTACTACTCACGAGTCCCGCATCATTGAGATTCTGTTTTATATTCTGTATAAGCAAACTTTTTAAAAGGAGCGTTAATTGAACTGACTATAGCAGACTTGTCATCTTCTTAAAATGACTTTATTGATTTGATGTTGACAATCATAAGGTCAAAAACCAAGGAGGATATGAGTTTGCATGGACTGTGCTGTTTCTTTTTTTTCGTGACATCGCTTCAGTAGAGAGTGCGTCAAGTTAACAATGCATTCTGTCCTAAATGACAGCGCACACACTTTTTGATATTTCCTAAAGGCCAATGTGTCTCAGTTTGCTCATTAATATATTTTGACAGTGTATTTTAGTGAGAATTATTATAAACATATTACCCATGTTCATTTCCCATGTAGATATGTAACGTTTGGTGAGAATAAATAAAAAGTAACAACACATATAATAGTTATGTTGCATTGTTTATGATTAACAAAATTCATTGTTTTTTCAGAAATGTTCTACTTATACAGTCGATTTATTCCACTTCTGAAGGTGTACACTGTCGGTATTCTCCATTGCATTTGCCCCCAATTGTAACGTGTCGCAGACGAGCTCACGTAATGGGTGACAAGGCACATTCTCACCCTGATGCCGAGGCTCTTGTCATGAATATTCCCATCTTGTGCGTTTTCTCATTCCTGCCAGTTTACTATTATTATTGGACTTGTATGTTGAGGAAATGTGTGTCTTATTTTATGTCTATGAAAGGAAGGATGGTAAAGCCTTGAATGAAACTGAGTGTTGATGCTTTGGATAACACAGGTAAGGAGCAGGGAACGTTAAACGTGACAGTGACTGCGGGGGATTTTGGAACTGGAAGATAGAGTAAGCTTTTGTCATTTCTGTATTCTTAAACCATCTGCAATTCTATTTACATCAATGATTTACTCTGTTGTTGCATTCAGAATAAGATGCATTCAGAAGGAAAGGATGTTGCTGACAAAGTCAGGTGCTTTTTTGAAAGTTTGGCTCCAGATGTGCTTATCCAGCTGTTCCTTCTTGTCAGTACTTGAGTGATCTTTATGTTCACCTCTGGATGAATTCACAAAGTTTCTTTACAATTGTTTTGTCTCATTAACGCAGAAATCCCGAAGCTTTCCTTAAATTGCAGAAGACACTGGATGGCGCTGATTCTGTTTTAAAGACAGTTGTGATTAGTTATGCAGCACGTTTTTACTCGCATTGCTTTTTGGAAAACAATAATACAAATCAGCTACAGATCTGGGAATCACTGAATAGTAAAAACGTTTAATGAGAGTGTCTTGCGCATATACTGGTGTAATGACCACGTCGGCTTTAGTGAAGCGTTTCTTAGCCTCTCTGATATGATCAACATGGGGTAGAAGAGATTCTGGATTGTTAATACGTGCTACCTTACGCAAAATATGCTCATTAATTTGTTACAGATTTTAGGTGAACATGATTCCACACCAAGGAAAAAGGTGCCCTATGTAAATCGTTCATAATGTCTTTCAGACAAGTACTACTTAACTGTTTTATACAAAATCCTTATTTCAACATATGCAAGCCTCAATTAGGCTTTGAACTCGGGTTAGCACACCTTTTCGCTGTAGCAGGAACAACTGCTTTTATGCTTTGAGCTAAAGCACCTTAGCAGACTAGAGGGTGACCAAATCGACTGTTGACTGCGCAGATATCAATGACGTCATTACGCTAGCGTGCCTCAAGATCATGTGACGGGCACATTTGAAGCAAGCCTTGAAGCGACGCTTCGATCTCCAGTGCTTCGAAAGCTCGACAGTGTTGAAACCGAGTGTCGAGCGGCCCATCACTAGGCAGTTCTGTTCTGGACTCTGAACCATTCACATCTTGTACAAAAACAAGCAATTTTGCAGCCGAGCACATTATACGGGTGGCTGCCCCAAACCTTTGTGATGTCTCTGACTCATTCTTCTGACAGTGGCGTAGGCGGCAGGATGCAGCTTTCCCAGAAGAAACCAGGAAGGAACCTTAAAAGTACTCGGGTAGGAGAGTACCAGGGCCGTGTTTCTGGGTGGGTGGCGTGCTCAGCGGTCCGGAGTGGCATGGTGCAGGCTTCGCTCCCACCAAGGGATAATGAGCCCCTAATCCTACACAGGGAGAATGTGGAGGAGACCCACCGATGTGGGCTGGTCCCTGGGAGGAAAACGAAAAGGGCTTACTATATTCTCTCGGAGGAGAGGACTGGGCCGCCCGTTGGGACCAAGGTCCTAGAGACATATGGGCTATCCCCAGACCAGCAGGTAAAAACACTACAGACTTGGGAATATGATCCAGAGAGATCAGCTCGGGAGCAAGCTTATGCTCTCTGGGAAACAGTGGCTCAATGGCTGAGACCCTTTGAATTAAACACCCGGCAAATTGTGCAGCAGGTAGCCTGCTTTATTTTGCTGCAAGGTTTTCCCAATAACTTTGCCCAGCCGGTCTGGGGAGACTTCCATTCCATGGACGAGCTTATAGCTCAAATAAGACCGCAGCCAGCCTCGCAATCTGTGGGAGCAGAACGGTCCTCTAGTGGACTCCGTAGGGATTACGTCCCACTATATAAGTCCCTTCCATATAACCCGAAGCCTGTCCCGATGTCCCCGGGGCGCGGGAGCGCGGAGGGATGCGGGTGGAAGGAGGGAGGACGGTTATGTGCACTTTCAAACCCCCTGGCTACTGGTAATATGGGAGTGGTAATAATCAATGGCCATAAAGTTACAGCACTTCTGGATACCAGCAGCAACATCTCCGTTGTTGATTGCCGTTATGTACTACCGCGACAGGGAACGAAAGAAAAGGCCAGTATCCGGTGTGTACATGGCAATACTCGCTCATATAAAACTGCCCGGTGTGTCATCAGCTATGAGGGAGTGGTAAAAAAGTTCTCCGTAGCGGTCCATCCACACCCAGCTTTTCCTGTGATACTAGGGCAGGACTGGTCTGACAGTAAATGCGGTGTACTGATATACACTCTTCGTAACTCTATAGGCCTAGTCATAGAAGGAACAAACCCGTCTCAAGCTGTTTCCACACCGTGTAACCGGCCGGAGGAAAGAGATACGGAAGACTCCGAGGAGGACGGGGAGGTTCCTGGGCCGTCGCACATAAACACGTCATCAGCCCGGGCCTTGACGAGCCTGGAGGACTCCCCGCCCCTTGAGGTCAGACTGGACCCTCTCTCCAAGTTGCTATTTCAATTCAAGGATACACCGGCGTCTTTCAGGAGAGAACAATGGAATGACGACTCCCAGAAATTTGCTAAAAATGCAGTCGTGCTTGTCAATGGCCAACGCACTCATCAGCCCATGCCTCACGGCCCTCACTTTGTACTTGACAACGATCTGTTATATCAAGTAGCTGATCATGAGGGCGGAGTGCGGAAGTTGCTGCTAATCCCACGAACCTACCGGCGGCAGGCTTGTGAGTTGGCACACGCCCATCTCCTGGGAGGCCGTCTCGGCACCGAAAAAACTTTAGAGCGGATTAAGCTCAGATTTTATTGGCCGGGAATAAATGAGGAGGTTCGTCGTTTTTGCATTTCTTGTCCAGAATGTCAATTATGACAAATTCCTAGGAAGGACCGCGCTCCTCTCGTTCCCCTTCCCCTGATTGATGTTCCCTTTGAGCGTATTGGGGTCGATATAGTTGGACCCCTGGAGCCCTCGGCCCGAGCACATAAATATATATTAGTCGTCGTAGATTACGCTACCCGATATCCAGAGGCAGTTCCGTTGCGCTCTGCCACTACTAAAGCTATAGCACGGGAACTAATGGGTGTATTGGACGGCCTTTACCTCGGCGACGTTCAAGGAAACAGCCAAGTTACTCAAAATAAAGCACTTAAGGACCGCGGTGTATCATCCTCAAACCGATGGTCTTGTCGAGAGGTTCAATCAAACTCTCAAGCAAATGCTATGCAAGGTGGTCAGTGGGGACGAGAGGAACTGGGATCAGCTCCTCCCCCTCGTGCTCTTTGCTTATTGGGAAGTCCCACAAGCCTCTACGGGGTTCTCCCCTTTTGAACTGTTGTATGGACGACAACCCCGAGGATTATTGGATATATTAAAAGAAGGTTGGGAAGGAGAGGCTTTTCCCTCTACCAATATATTAGAGTATATCGCACAGTTACACGATAGACTCGGAAAAATCCGACCTATTTTAAAGAGTCACATGGAAGAGGCGCAAACAGCACAGGCCCACTATTATGATCTTGGCACGGTTCTCCGGGAGTTCCAACTGGGGGATCGCGTCATGGTGTTGGTCCCTACCTCGCATTCGAAGTTGCTTGCTCATTGGCAAGGCCCGTATGAAGTTAAGTAGAGGAAAGGGCTCGTCGATTATTTGGTGAAACAACCCAATCGTCGGCCGAGCGAGCGGGTGTATCATGTTAATTTGCTGAAGCCGTGGAAGGAGAGGGACCCTGATCCCTCCTCTGCTCAGCCCCGCTCTTTCTTTGCTCAGAGTGACCGCCTTAACTTCGGTACCGACTTAAATGCTAAACAGAGACAGGAACTTGAAACAGCGATCTTGTCTGTTCCGGAGGTAGTAAGTGAGCAACCCGGAAGGACCTCTCTGATTGCGCACGACATCGTGACAAATCCCGGAGCTGTCATACGAGAACGCCCCTATCGTCTTCCCGAAGCAAAGAAGGCAGAAGTGGAGCTTGAGATCAAGCGCATGCTGGAGCTAGGTGTGATTGAGGAAAGTTATAGTCCCTGGTCCAGCCCGATTGTCTTGGTCAGTAAGCCTGACGGGAGTTGGAGGTTTTGCAACGACTTCCATTGACTGAATCAAGTCTCCCAATTTGACGCCTACCGAATTCCTTGTGTGGACGACCTCCTTGAGAGACTTGGGCAAGCAAAGTTTTTGACCACACTTGACATGACAAAGGGGTACTGGCAGGTTCCTTTAACGGACTCTGCGAAGGCTAAGACCGTGTTTAGCACCCCTAGTGGGCACTGGCAGTACACTGTCCTCCCATTCGGGTTACATGGGGCACCAGCAACTTTTCAGTGTCTGGTGGACAGAGTGCTCCGGCCCCATAACGCGTTTAGTGCTGCCTATTTGGATGACGTGGTCATCTATTCCAGCACATGGAGGGATCATGTGCGGCAGGTGGAAATGGTATTGTGGACACTGGCTGAAGCCGGGCTACGAATTAACCCAAGGAAGTGTTTCTTTGGATTAAAAGAAGCCAAATATTTGGGCTACCTAGTGGGTCGTGGTATCATCAAACCAGTGTTCCAAAGTTGATGCCATATTAAACTGGCCCCGTCTGAATACCAAGCGACAAGTGCAGGCTTTTCTCGGGTTAGCGGGGCACTACCGCTGGTTTGTGCCCCAGTTCTCCGAGAGAGCAGCACCCTTGACAGACCTTACAAAGAAGAGGGCCTCAAATCACGTGGTATGGACTGACAAGACGGCCGATGCATTTTGTGACCTCAAACGGGCCTTTACGTCAGCACCCATATTAAAAGCACCCAACTTTACACTTCCTTTAATACTCCAGACAGACGCTTCGGACACAGGCCTGGGGGCCGTGCTGAGCCAAAGCGTCAATGGTGTTGAACAGCCCGTCATGTACCTGAGCCGGAAACTGCTGGATCGGGAGACCAGGTATGCGGCAGTGGAACGGGAGGCTCTTGCGATAAAATGGGCGATTACGCAGTTGAGGTACTACCTCTTGGGCTGTGAATTTACTCTGGTGACAGACCATGCACTCCTCCAGTGGATGGCCCTTCACAAGGAGTCAAATCCGCGGGTCACTAGGTGGTTTCTTGACCTCCAACCTTATAAGTTCTCGCTTGTTCACCGGAAGGGTTCTCTCCATGCCAATGCGGATTCCCTCTCTCGAGTCCACGACCTCTCGGACAGGTCCGCCCGACCCGGTGGGTCTGGGCTGAGGGGGCGGCCTTGTCACACACGTGCGCATGGGGAACAGCTGAAGGGCCTAATCACTTGTAGTTCTACACCAGGCCAGGGGGCGACGGAGTGTATGGACTATCTCTCTCAGTCCCTTGCAGACCTTTCCCGGGAAATCCCGCCTCTTGCCGGCCCCAAGGATGACGTCACTTCCGACCACGAGGACGCCACTCCCAGTTCCTGCTACGATGACATCATTTCCTTTCCAGGCCTTTAAAACTGCCACCTTGCCTGAGTACAGGCAGTTCTGTTCTGGACTCTGAACCATTCACATCTTGTACAAAAACAAGCAATTTTGCAGCCAAGCATATTATACTGGTGGCTGCCCCAAACCTTTGTGATGTCTCTGACTCATTCTTCTGACACCTTGTATAATATAGAATAACCCCAAAGAAAGGGAATTGTGTAACAACTTTTCCTTAATTTTTTTGTTTCTAAAACAGGTACAGGATCTTTCAAAACTTTGTGCAAAGAGGCAAGTAGATCTCCACTCTCCAAAGAATTCACTCAACATTTATACTAGACTAAGGTAATATAATTTAAAATTGAGCATTAAACTGTGTGCAGCATTAGATGATATGCAACCAGGCACTTGTCTCCTTTGGCCATATTTTATGACTTTGCTCCAGGCTTCTACCTTATTACAGTCATATTTTTATTCTTCTGTCAAATAACCTTGTCTCAATAGATATGTACCCACTTAGTATTGTCTGAAATTGTGCCAGATTAAACATCTCCTAACTAAATATTTAGTCTGGTATAATGCTCTCTGTCACATTGATAATAAGCCACCTGGTCTTGCTTAGCTAGAAGAAAACTATTCTACCTTTTATTTTTTTTGATTGCTTAATAAGAGTATATATCATTTGACATTGTGGGGTTGGGCAATTTTACATTGTCAGGTTCACGTTAGAAATTATTTCAGCCTTTCATGGATACTGCTGTTTGCTATCTACCTCCAGAGCAGATACAGAGTTGCCTTAAATTTTAATTCTAGACTGCAGTGTATGCAATTTTGAAAACTTGAAAAAGAACTTAAAGTACTGAACCTGCTTCCCTTGCTCCTCTTTCTTTTTATATATCTTCAAATTTTATTTCTTTTTTTCTTAACACAAATGTCAGCATGCATCTGCAAAGAAAAAAACATGTTAGAGGTTAATTCCACCATGAAAAGGAAGTTAGGTAGCAGACCCAGTATTTTGGCTATATCAATTTCATCAGACATGTATTTGAAGAGAGAGGTCTCTTTAGTCCCAGTAAAAGAATATAGCCACACAGAGCTTTGAGCCTATCATCGAGGTTAATCAAGGTATATGAAGTGTTCTGCAGTAGGCTTTGTGAGGTCTTTGATCTTAATGACTCAGTTCTGTTTTCTGAATCTGCTGTTTCACTTGCAAATACCAAGAGTGCCATTGTATCCTGTCCCTCTTATAAAATCAAAATCAAACAAAAGACATCAAGGTAGTCCTAAAAATATCATTTTCTGCATATTTTAGTTACTTTCTGCTCCTAGGCATCTATGTTTTACCTACTGTATGGACATGGCTGGACAGTAAGCTTATTCTCAGTCTGGGATCACATGCTTCTCCAGGTCTTAAAGACCAGCTAACATTTTAGTCTCTCCCTTTATCTTCTGTAATGGCAGCTTTTCACCTTTCACTCCTTTTATCTGCCCTGGCTTTGTTACCTCCTTCACCACCCATATATTTTATTTATATATATATATATATATATATATATATATACAGTGCATCCGGAAAGTATTCACAGCGCATCACTTTTTCCACATTTTGTTATGTTATAGCCTTATTCCAAAATGGATTAAATTCATTTTTTTGTTATATGCAAATTGTAAATGATTAATTTCAGAAGCTTAAGAAAAATATCAATATTAAAAAAAAAAAAAAGTAGTCAAACACATTGTTTTAACACTAGAATTACCAGAGTCTACGAAAAAACTCATAGATCCTGCCCACCTTAAAACCGTTCTCACCTCTCTTTTGTCTTCTAAATGTGCCGATTAAGACGAGCAGCAAGTAGCTGGCTATTCCATCCCCCACTGTTGCAGAACGTTCACTAAGTTTTCCCAGCTCATGCCTTGTTTGATTATCTGGGAGTGACTGAACTGCTGGAGTTTTAGAATGGAAATAATAGATCGTTATTTGGAATACACGCATTTCATGCATGTTCCGTTTCTTCAGTAATCTGTGTAAACACATTGCTAAAACAGAAACTTTTTCATATTTTAGTAATAAATGTTACAAAATGTAGGCATACACTATAGAATGTGTGAAGCCTGAAGTCCAAACATCAAATAAACACTTTCACAAAAGGTTCAAGGATGATACAACACCTTCCGTGGCTTAACGCTAAGATTTGCTGACTTGGAGCACAGCAGCCCTGCCGTGCTACAGAGACCCGAGTTCGATTCCCAGCTTTGGAGAAAGTGTTTTTTTTTCCTCAAACGGACATAAAATTTATAAATTGGTATGCACTATAAATTGTTAAGTTTAAAATGTCGATCGCGGTTATTTCTGTTGATTAATTCATGCTTTTTACTTAGAGTCAGAACAGGAGCTTGTTCAGCTTATTCAGCTTCTGATCTGACTCAAACAGCGCCAGTATAACTTCACACCCGATCTGACACTGTTCGTTTTCAAATAATATTGCATTACTTCCAAGGTTATTATAGTTAACGAAAACTAAAATCAAAACTGAAACTGTTATTAAAAAAACATTTTCGTAAACTGAAATAAAATAATTAACAAACCAAAATGAAAAACTGAAACTAAACGAAACTATTAAAGTATCTGGAAAGACAAACTGAAATAAAATAATAATTTGCTAAAATATTGTTAGTTTTCGTTTTTGAATGAATATTCTTGCTGTTAGTCTTTAACCCTTGTAAGTTTTAACTCTAAAACAGAAATTCATCCACCACAAGCCGACCGCACATATTCATCCAGTGAACGGCGGTTGGTGACGGAGGGTGGGGGTTCACACAGCATTTGCGGTGACAGAGCAAGCTGAATGCGGGTGCATAAAGCGTGTGAAATAGAAAGCTATTTACATGCCGCCTTTCTTTGCGCTTGTTGTATATCAAGATGTAATTCAAACGGCTGAAATCAGAATGTGCTGGTCAACAGGTGACTGCTTTTTGTTGACAGCAATTCACCTTTCACTTCACAAATGAGAAATCGTTTTTACTCTCTTATATGCGAAGTATAGAGAAAGTATAGTAATCATGAAAAAATTCAGCCTCAATATTTTGATGAATCTTGACGTTATAGACATCCCAGAGTCCAAAAATACAGTTTTTTGGAATTGTGCGTGTGTGTCCGTGCGCGTGCGTGTGTGTATGTGCGTGCGTAAACATAACTCAAAAACACAACTGGATAGATGGATGAAATTCAGCATGTGGTTGTTACACCACAATTGTAGATCTGTATTAACTTTTGGTCCAAATCCATCACCCAGACGTTGTACTGTACCTGAACACATACTCGATTTTTTTTTTTTTTTTTTTTATTCATTCAGCTGCAGAGTCCGATTTATTCAACTTTACTGTTATAATAATTGTTCTATACAGTAATCCCTCCTCCATCGCGGGGGTTGCGTTCCAGAGCCACCTGCGAAATAAGAAAATCCGCGAAGTAGAAACCATATGTTTATATGGTTATTTTTATATTGTCATGCTTGGGTCACAGATTTGCACAGAAACACAGGAGGTTGTAGAGAGACAGGAACGTTATTCAAACACTGCAAACAAACATTTGTCTCTTTTTCAAAAGTTTAAACTGTGCTCCATGACAAGACAGAGATGACAGTTCAGTCTCACAATTAAAAGAATGCAAACCTATCTTCCTCTTCAAAGGAGCAAACAAATCAATAGGGCTGTTTGGCTTTTTAAGTATGCGAAGCACCGCGGCACAAAGCTGTTGAAGGTGGCAGCTCACACCCACTCCGTCAGGAGCAGAGAGAGAGAGAGAGAGAGAGAGAGACAGATAAAAAAATCAATACGTGCCCTTCGTGCTTTTAAGTATGCGAAGCACCGTGCAGCATGTCCTTCAAGAAGCAGCTGCACAGAAGGTAGCCAACGTGAAGATAATCTTTCAGCATTTTTAGACGAGCGTCCGTATCGTCTAGGTGTGCAAACAGCCCCCCTGCTCAATCCCCCTACCTCAGAGAGAGAGAGAGAGAGAGAGAGAGAGAAGTAAGCTGGGTAGCTTCTCAGCCATCTGCCAATAGCGTCCCTTGTATGAAATCAACTGGGCAAACCAACTGAGGAAGCATGTACCAGAAATTAAAAGACCCATTGTCCGCAGAAATCCGCGATATATATTTAAATATGCTTACAGTGGTGTGAAAAACTGTTTGCCCCTTCCTGATTTCTTATTCTTTTGCATGTTTGTCACACAAAATGTTTCTGATCATCAAACACATTTAACCATTAGTCAAATATAACACAAGTAAAAACAAAATGCAGTTTTTAAATGATGGTTTTTATTATTTAGGGAGAAAAAAAATCCAAACCTACATGGCCCTGTGTGAAAAAGTAATTGCCCCCTTGTTAAAAAATAACCTAACTGTGGTGTATCACACCTGAGTTCAATTTCCGTAGCCACCCCCAGGCCTGATTACTGCCACACCTGTTTCAATCAAGAAATCACTTAAATAGGAGCTGCCTGACACAGAGAAGTAGACCAAAAGCACCTCAAAAGCTAGACATCATGCCAAGATCCAAAGAAATTCAGGAACAAATGAGAACAGAAGTAATTGAGATCTATCAGTCTGGTAAAGGTTATAAAGCCATTTCTAAAGCTTTGGGACTCCAGCGAACCACAGTGAGAGCCATTATCCACAAATGGCAAAAACATGGAACAGTGGTGAACTTTCCCAGGAGTGGCCGGCCGACCAAAGTTACCCCAAGAGTGCAGAGACGACTCATCCGAGAGGTCACAAAAGACCCCAGGACAACGTCTAAAGAACTGCAGGCCTCACTTGCCTCAATTAAGGTCAGTGTTCACGACTCCACCATAAGAAAGAGACTGGGCAAAAACGGCCTGCATGGCAGATTTCCAAGACGCAAACCACTGTTAAGCAAAAAGAACATTAGGGCTCGTCTCAATTTTGCTAAGAAACATCTCAATGATTGCCAAGACTTTTGGGAAAATACCTTGTGGACTGATGAGACAAAAGTTGAACTTTTTGGAAGGCAAATGTCCCGTTACATCTGGCGTAAAAGGAACACAGCATTTCAGAAAAAGAACATCATACCAACAGTAAAATATGGTGGTGGTAGTGTGATGGTCTGGGGTTGTTTTGCTGCTTCAGGACCTGGAAGGCTTGCTGTGATAGATGGAACCATGAATTCTACTGTCTACCAAAAAATCCTGAAGGAGAATGTCCGGCCATCTGTTCGTCAACTCAAGCTGAAGCGATCTTGGGTGCTGCAACAGGACAATGACCCAAAACACACCAGCAAATCCACCTCTGAATGGCTGAAGAAAAACAAAATGAAGACTTTGGAGTGGCCTAGTCAAAGTCCTGACCTGAATCCAATTGAGATGCTATGGCATGACCTTGAAAAGGCGGTTCATGCTAGAAAACCCTCAAATAAAGCTGAATTACAACAATTTTGCAAAGATGAGTGGGCCAAAATTCCTCCAGAGCACTGTAAAAGACTCATTGCAAGTTATCGCAAACGCTTGATTGCAGTTATTGCTGCTAAGGGTGGCCCAACCAGTTATTAGGTTCAGGGGGCAATTACTTTTTCACACAGGGCCATGTAGGTTTGGATTTTTTTTTCTCCCTAAATAATAAAAACCACCATTTACAAACTGCATTTTGTGTTTACTTGTGTTATATTTGACTAATGGTTAAATGTGTTTGATGATCAGAAACATTTTGTGTGACAAACATGCAAAAGAATAAGAAATCAGGAAGGGGGCAAATAGTTTTTCACACCACTGTACATATAAAATCCGCGATAGAGTGAAGCCGCGAAGCGCGATATAGCGAGGGGTCACTGTATATTACTAATTTGATTTGATTTGTTGTTGATGGTTCCTTAATTTACATAATATAACAATATAATCATTGTCTTGCGGTTTACTCCTCAAGTATCCATCCCCATATCCTAGTATACAAGAAAGTAGAGGGGAAAATAAAACGGCACTGATCGAGAGGCTGACTAGGTCATCATATAAGATCAGCATATTGTTACTGACCAATCACTTTTTCTTTAAAAACATTGTTTAACAATGAAGTGATACAAACAAAGGTAGGTAGGCGAAGAGATTCTGCCAAGTGATGAAAAACTAAACATACTAATGGGTTTTTGTATTTATTCTAAATTTATTAATTTTTGACTACTTTTTTTTTTTAATATTGATATTTTTCTTAAGCTTCTGAAATTAATCATTTACAATTTGCATATAACAAAATTTTTGATCTGGTATGACCTCACTGTCACACAGCTCTTACTTGAAAAGCAAGTGATTAATTTTTATATTATATATACACACACACACACATACATCTACCTAATAATAAATCTGTCTCATTTGTTCTTAGAACAGTCCAAACTCATTTAGGTATGAACTGAGGAAGGTATCAAAAGTTGGAGGATATCATGTGAGTGGTGAGGACAGTATATGAGATTGTGAAGGTTACAGAGGAAAGATGAGCACTGCTGGCAAGAACTATTATTATGTGAAGTTTAATGTAAAGAGGACAAAACAAATGAGGAAAAAGTTAAAGGTTACGTCCACATTGAAAATGAAAGCAGCTAAGTGATGAAGTTTTTGCTGCATAGCCTTCACTTGGCATGTAACTAAAGAGGAAAGAAAAGTTTATATACATACACACAGTACTGTGCAAAAGTTTTAGGCAGGTGTGAAAAAATGCTGTAAACAAAGAATGCTTTCAGAAATATAAATAATGATTGTTTATTGTTATCAATTTACAAAATGCAAAGTGAGCAAACAAAAGAAAAATCTAAATCAAATCAATATTTGGTGTTACTACCTTTTGCCTTCAAACCAGCATCAATTCTTATAGGTACACTTACACAAAGTCAGGGATTTTGTAGGATTATAGT
Organism: Erpetoichthys calabaricus; assembly: GCF_900747795.2. Classification (NCBI taxonomy): domain Eukaryota; kingdom Metazoa; phylum Chordata; class Cladistia; order Polypteriformes; family Polypteridae; genus Erpetoichthys; species Erpetoichthys calabaricus. The sequence goes on from NC_041395.2 coordinate 215,063,478, forward strand.
CAGGTGTATGATCAACCAATTATACCAAACAGGTGCTAATGATCATCAATGTCACACGTAGGTTGAAACACAGTCATTAACTGAAACAGAAACAGCTGTGTAGGAGGCTTAAAACTGGGTGAGGAACAGCCAAACTCTGCTACCAAGGTGAGGTTGTGGAAGACAGTTTCATGTCATGGCAAGATTGAGCACAGCAACAAGACACAAGGTAGTTATATTGCATCAGCAAGGTCTCTCCCAGACAAAGATTTCAAAGCAGACTGGGGTTTCAAGATGTGTTGTTCAAGCTCTTTTGAAAAAGCACAAAGAAACGGGCAATGTTGAGGATCGTAGACATCAAGCTTATTACCCTTCGAAATCGGAAGATGTCCAGCAGTGCCATCAGCTCAGAACTGGCAGAAACCAGTGGGACCCAGGTATACCCATCTACTGTCCGGAGAAGTCTGGCCAGAAGTGGTCTTCATGGAAGAGTTGCAGCATAAAAGCCATACCTCCGATGTGGAACAAAGGCCAAGCGACTCAAATATGCACGAAAACATAGGTGCAGAAAAATGACAGCAGGTGCTCTGGACAGATGAGTCAAAATTTGAAATATTTGGCTGTAGCAGAAGGCAGTTTGTTCGTCAAAGGGCTGGAGAGAGGTACAATAATGAGTGTCTTCAGGCAACAGTGAAGCATGGTGGAGGTTCCTTGAACGTTTGGGGCTGCATTTCTGCAAATGGAGTTGGAGATTTGGTCAGGATTAATGGTGTTCTCAGTGCTGAGAAATACAGGCAGATACTTATCCATCATGCAATACAATCAGGGAGACGTATGATTGGCCCCAAATTTATTTTGCAGCAGGACAACAACCCCAAACATACAGCCAAAGTCATTAAGAACTATCTTCAGCATAAAGAAGAACAAGAAGTCCTGGAAGTGATGGTATGGCCCCCACAGAGCCCTGATCTCAACATCATCGAGTGTGTCTGGGATTACATGAAGAGACAGAAGGATGTGAGGAAGCGAAGCTGGCCAAGGATAGGTGTGCCAAGCTTGTGGCATCATATTCAAAAAGACTTGAGGCTGTAATTGCTGCCAAAGGTGCATCGACAAAGGCTGTGAATACTTATGTATATGTGATTTCTCAGTTTTTTTATTTTTAATAAATTTTGCAAAAACCTCAAGTAAACTTATTTCACGGTGTCATTATGGGGTGTTGTGTGTAGAATTCTGAGGAAAAAAATGAATTTAATCCATTTTGGAATAAGGCTGTAACATAACAAAATGTGGAAAAAGTGATGCACTGTGAATACTTTCCGGATGCACTGTACATTGTACTAAAAAACATTTAATGTGCACACAAGTATTAATATAGGTTTGCATGGCCCCATAAAGTGATAGTGTTCAAGGGGGTGGCACTAATGAATAGAAGGAATCACATTGCATTACAGTTGTAGTCAAAATATAGAACCATTTTATTGAACAAATTTTGCAAACAACTTAAAACTATAATTTTGACAACATATTTTCAACCATCCAAAGAGGCATTTAGACTTAGTAAAATATTCAGAGGTGCTTGCCAAAAGTTGTATTGCACTGAACATGGTTTAGAAAAGGAATAGAGTATTTATTTTTTGTAAACCAACTACACTTTCTGTCAATGTTAACAATCTCTGTCCACTGACACATTAGCTATATGGATTGTAATGGTGTTGGTTATCTCGATCCACCGCTTGCTTTTTTTGTCATAGGCAGTCCTCTAGCAAATGCGTCTACAAGTGACATCTGACTCGAGTGTCCTCTAGCTTTTTCAGTTTTACCTGAGGACGTAGACGGTGCCAGTCTTAGTTCCATACATTCATGGTACTCCAAAGCATATTTGCGGCTAAGGTGGTGCAGCAAATTGCTTGTGTTACCGCCTCCAGCGACAACTTTAGCTCAACAGCATTTGCATTAAATAGTTGTTTGGTCCACATCCGACCTTTTAAAACCAAAATCTCCAGACAACAGACGTGGCTCCTTTTTTCGGCAAAAGTTCTTCTGTGTCGTCTTGTTCAACTTTATTGTCTGCTACAGTTTCAGTTTCGGAATGTTCTCTGTCAATTTTCACCGCTCAATACTTCCACTAACGCATGTACTCCGTCGCATGCATGTTTAGCGGTGTAGCAGTGAAAAATGACCCCCCTTAAACAGTTTCCCGTTGCGCCATGTTCCAAACGTTGCTTAGGCTATTTAAAAAGGTATTGCTGTATAAGAAAAATACATATACAGTGATCCCTCGCTATATCGCGCTTCGCCTTTCGTGGCTTCACTCTATCGCGGATTTTATATGTAAGCATATTTAAATATATATTGCGGATTTTTTGCTGGTTCGCGGATTTCTGAGGACAATGGGTCTTTTAATTTCTGGTACATGCTTCCTCAGTTGGTTTGCCCAGTTGATTTCATACAAGGGACGCTATTGGCAGATGGCTGAGAAGCTACCCAACTTACTTTTCTCTCTCTCTTGCGCTGACTTTCTCTGATCCTGACATAGGGGGTGTGAGCAGGGGGGCTGTTCGCACACCTAGACGATACGGACGCTCGTCTAAAAATGCTGAAAGATTATCTTCACGTTGCTACCTTCTGTGTGCAGCTGCTTCGTGAAGCAACATGCTGCACGGTGCTTCGCATACTTAAAAGCTCAAAGGGCACGTATTGATTTTTCACTGTTTGTTTTTCTCTGTCTCTCTCTCTCTCTCTCTCTCTCTCCCTCTCCCTGCTCCTGACGGAGGGGGTGTGAGCTGCCGCCTTCAACAGCTTTGTACCGGCGGTGCTTCGCATACTTAATTCCAAACAGCCCTATTGATTTGTTTGCTTTCCTCTCTGTTTCTGATCGTCTGTGCTCCTGACGCACACTCCTTTGAAGAGGAAGATATGTTTGCATTCTTTTAATTGTGAGACAGAACTGTCATCTCTGTCTTGTCATGGAGCACAGTTTAAACTTTTGAAAAAGAGGCAAATGTTTGTTTGCAGTGTTTGAATAACGTTCCTGTCTCTCTACAACCTCCTGTGTTTCTGCGCAAATCTGTGACCCAAGCATGACACTATAAAAATAACCATATACAGTGGTGTGAAAAACTATTTGCCCCCTTCCTGATTTCTTATTCTTTTGCATGTTTGTCACACAAAATGTTTCTGATCATCAAACACATTTAACCATTAGTCAAATATAACACAAGTAAACACAAAATGCAGTTTTTAAATGATGGTTTTTATTATTTAGGGAGAAAAAAAATCCAAACCTACATGGCCCTGTGTGAAAAGTAATTGCCCCCTTGTTAAAAAATAACCTAACTGTGGTGTATCACACCTGAGTTCAATTTCCGTAGCCACCCCCAGGCCTGATTACTGCCACACCTGTTTCAATCAAGAAATCACTTAAATAGGAGCTGCCTGACACAGAGAAGTAGACCAAAAGCACCTCAAAAGCTAGACATCATGCCAAGATCCAAAGAAATTCAGGAACAAATGAGAACAGAAGTAATTGAGATCTATCAGTCTGGTAAAGGTTATAAAGCCATTTCTAAAGCTTTGGGACTCCAGCGAACCACAGTGAGAGCCATTATCCACAAATGGCAAAAACATGGAACAGTGGTGAACTTTCCCAGGAGTGGCCGGCCGACCAAAGTTACCCCAAGAGCGCAGAGACGACTCATCCGAGAGGTCACAAAAGACCCCAGGACAACGTCTAAAGAACTGCAGGCCTCACTTGCCTCAATTAAGGTCAGTGTTCACGACTCCACCATAAGAAAGAGACTGGGCAAAAACGGCCTGCATGGCAGATTTCCAAGACGCAAACCACTGTTAAGCAAAAAGAACATTAGGGCTCGTCTCAATTTTGCTAAGAAACATCTCAATGATTGCCAAGACTTTTGGGAAAATACCTTGTGGACTGATGAGACAAAAGTTGAACTTTTTGGAAGGCAAATGTCCCGTTACATCTGGCGTAAAAGGAACACAGCATTTCAGAAAAAGAACATCATACCAACAGTAAAATATGGTGGTGGTAGTGTGATGGTCTGGGGTTGTTTTGCTGCTTCAGGACCTGGAAGGCTTGCTGTGATAGATGGAACCATGAATTCTACTGTCTACCAAAAAATCCTGAAGGAGAATGTCCGGCCATCTGTTCGTCAACTCAAGCTGAAGCGATCTTGGGTGCTGCAAGAGGACAATGACCCAAAACACACCAGCAAATCCACCTCTGAATGGCTGAAGAAAAACAAAATGAAGACTTTGGAGTGGCCTAGTCAAAGTCCTGACCTGAATCCAATTGAGATGCTATGGCATGACCTTGAAAAGGCGGTTCATGCTAGAAAACCCTCAAATAAAGCTGAATTACAACAATTTTGCAAAGATGAGTGGGCCAAAATTCCTCCAGAGCACTGTAAAAGACTCATTGCAAGTTATCGCAAACGCTTGATTGCAGTTATTGCTGCTAAGGGTGGCCCAACCAGTTATTAGGTTCAGGGGGCAATTACTTTTTCACACAGGGCCATGTAGGTTTGGATTTTTTTTTCTCCCTAAATAATAAAAACCACCATTTACAAACTGCATTTTGTGTTTACTTGTGTTATATTTGACTAATGGTTAAATGTGTTTGATGATCAGAAACATTTTGTGTGACAAACATGCAAAAGAATAAGAAATCAGGAAGGGGGCAAATAGTTTTTCACACCACTGTAAACATATGGTTTCTACTTCGCGGATTTTCTTATTTCGCGGGTGGCTCTGGAACGCAACCCCCACGATGGAGGAGGGATTACTGTAACAAAAATAAAAAACGGTTTTTGGTATGAACCGGTATACCTCCCAGCACTAATTTCTATTTAATATTACATTTTCAGTACACAACCTATTTCATTTGAATTTGTGTGATGTACATAAATTTTAGATAATAACCATGGAACTAATGAAATAAAATATAGCATTACAAAACAAATATATCTATTAAATAGGCATTTCATTGAATGACATGCAATGTAACAAGTAAATGAAGTGAATATCGTAACTGAATTTTCATGAGAGCATATCATAACTTGTTCAGGTTCATTATAAGTAGGCCTACTATCAATAGTGTCAGTGAACAGTAACACATTTTACTTTCTTTTCATGTGTGCGATATTGCTTGCTGTGAAATTTACTATATGAAATAAATGGTTTGTGAGCACAATGTCACTTCGAAGGTGCTGAATTATACAAAATTATGCAAAAGATGCATTGTTTGTAAAATTGTGATATTGTGTGTGTATTGTAAATCGTCATTGATTAGGTTTGTCCTTTGAACCTGTTGTTACTTTTCCCACTACAGTGGAACCTCGGTTCACGAACGTCTTGGAACACGTACAAATCGGTTTACGACCAAAAAGTTCGCCAAACTTTTGCATCTGTTCACGATCACACACTCGGTATACGAACAAGCCAGTTTCCCTTTTGGTTTGTACGTGTTCAGTCTCTCCCTGTGCATTTCCTGTGCAGCGAGCGAGAGAGAGAGAGTGAGAGAGCACGACACACACATGAGAGAGACACACACACACACAGGCAGAGTGAGAGAGAGAGAGAGAGAGACACACACACAGGCAGCGTCAGTGTTGTTCAATGTTTTTATATTTAGTTTACTATTACGCTGTGCATTCTATGGTTTAATTAACTATATTTGTGCTTAAAAAATATATATATTTACATTCAGTTCGTATGGTCTGGAACGGATTAATTGTATTTACATACAATCTTATGGGGGAAATTACTTCGGTTCACGACCAAATCGGGTTACGACCAGAGTTTTGGAACGAATTATGGTCGTGAACCGAGGTTCCACTGTACCTGGAATTGCTACTGTTACTGTAGAACGGATGAACAAGTCACCTACTGTATAGTAATTACCCCAACTCTAAAATATTCTTTATAACCCAGCAATATGAACTTAGTTATATTAGAACACTCTAGACAAGAACATGCCATTCAGCCCAACAAAGCTCGCCAGTCGTATCCACTTATTTCTTCCAAAAAAACATCAAGTCGAGTTTTGAAAACCCCTAAAGTCTTACTGTCTACCACACTACTTGGTAGTTTATTCCAAGTATCTATCATTCTTTGTGCAAAGAAAAACTTTATAATGTTTGTGCAAAATATACCCTTAACAAGTTTCCAACTGTATCCCCGTGTTCGTCATCAACTCATTTTACAATAGCAGTCTCTATCCACTGTACTAATTCCCTTCATAATTTTAAGTACTTCAATCATGTCACCTCTTAATCTTCTTTTGCTTAAACTGTATAGACTCAGCTCTTTTAATCTTTCCTCATAATTCAACTCTTGTAGCCCTGGAATCAGCCTAGTCGCTCTTCTCTGGACCTTTTCTAGCCCTGCTATGTCCTTTTTGTAGCCTGGAGACCAAAACTGCACACAGTACTCAAGATGAGGCCTTACCAGTGCATTGTAAAGGTTGAGCATAACCTCCTTGGACTTGTACTCCACAAACCGTGCTATATAACCTAACATTCTGTTAGCCTTCTTAATGGCTTCTGAACACTGTCGGGAAGTCGATAGCTTAGAGTCCACTATGACTCCTAAATCCTTCTCATAAGGTGTACTCTTGATTTTCTGACTGCCTGTTATGTATTCATACCTAACATTTTACTTCCTATGCGTAATACTTTACATTTACTGATATTAAATTTCATCTGCTACAAGTCTGGCCAAGCCTGTATGCTATCCAAGTCATTCTGTAATGATATGACGGATTCAAAATTATTTGCTAATCCACCTAACTTGGTATCATCTGCAAACTTGGATGTTAACCACATTTTCCACTGCAATTACTGGCTAAGAATAATCTATTCTAATGTCATGAGAATTGTACATTGTACAAAAAAACATTTTATTGTGCACACAAGTATCAATACAGGTTTGCATGGCCCCATAAAGTGATAGTTTTCAAGGGGGTGGCACTAATGAAGAGAAGGAATCGCATTGCATGACAGTTACAGTCAAAATATAGAACCTTTTTATTGAACAAATTTTGCAAACAATTTAAAACTTGACAACATATTTTCAAACATCCAAAGAGGCATTTAGACTTAGTAAAATATCCAGAGGTGCTTGTTAAAAGTTGTACTGCACTGAACATGTCTTTAGAAAAGGAATAAAGAGTAAATATTTTTTGTAAACCAAATACACTTTCTGTTAATGTTAACAATCTCTGTCCACTGACACATTAAAGTGACTTTTTAAACAACTTTACAATCATTAAACTGCATAATATTTAAACTAATAACAACAATAAAATAATAGTGCAACTTTCAGTAATAATACTATTACTTCAAGACATCAAGCCCAGGTGCATTACACA